>NW_006922064.1:555333-569627 GCF_000298275.1 Orycteropus afer afer
CCACTATACTGCCACAGTAGTCAAAACTATGTGGTATTGGTATAAGGATAGACAAATAGACCAATGAGAGAATTGAGAATTCAGAAATAGGGCCAACTATCTATGGACAGCTGGTCTTTGACAAAGGGCCAAAACCCCTTAAATGGAGGAGAGATAGTCTCTTTAACAAACGGTGCTGGGAAAATTGGATATCTCCTTGTAGAGTAGTGAAACAAGATCCATACCTCACACCATATACAATAACGAACTCAAGACTAAAGATCAAAGACCTAAATATAAAACACATAACCTTAAAGTTCACTAAAGATAAAATATAGGCAAACCTAATGGCCCTAATTTATGGCATAAATGGATTATCAAGCATAACACAATCTAGAAACAGCAGCAGAGAAACTAGATGACTGGGACCACTTAAAAATTAAATTCTTATGTGCATCAAAAGACTTCTCCAAAAGAGTAAAACATGTCCAACAAGGGACTTATCTCTAAAATTTACAGAAAACTTCAACATTTCAACATCAAAAAGACAAACAATCCAATTAAAAGATGGTCAAAGACATGAACAGACACTTCATGAAAGAAGATATACAGGTAGTCAACAAACACATGAGAAAATGGTCACAATCATTAGCCATTGGAGAGAAACAAATCAAACCACAATGAGATATTATCTCATCCCAGCATTAATAGCAAAGTTCAACAAGGCAGAAAATAACAAAAGCTGGTGAAGGTATGAAGAGATTGGAACTCTCATACACTGCTCATGGGAGTATAAAATGCTGCAGCCACTGTGGAAAACATATGACGTTTCCTTGAAAAACTGGAAATAGAAATACCATTTGATTCAGCCATTCCACTGCTAGGAATGTATCCTAAAGAGGTGAGATTGTGGACAGGAATATGCACCCCCATGTTTATCACAGCAGTATTCATTATAGCTAAGAAATGGAAACAATCTAAGTGCCCATCAACAGATGAATGGAAACCAAACTATGGTGCATTCACACAGTAGAAAACTATGCAACATTAAAGAATAATGAAGAATCTGCTAATCACCTCATAATGTGGATGAACTTGGAGAACATTATGCTGTGTGAAATAAGTTAATCACAGAAGGATGAATATTGTATGAGTCCATTATTATAAAAAGTCAAGGAAAGATTTAAGCAGGGAAATAAATTTACTTTGTTGGTTACCAGGGATGGGTGGGAAGGAGAGGGAAAATTTCTAATTAGTTAAGAGTCATATTTTGACTTGAGTGAAGAGAAAGGCAATATAACAATGTGTGTGACCACAATAACAATAGGGAAAAGAAGGACATACAGAGGTGCACAAAAGGTGTAGACAACAGAGGCAAATCTGATTACACACACAATACTGCATTATCAATAACAACAAACAGTAGTCTACAGATGAATGCATAGACAAGTGAGAAGATGAGGTGTTCATAGGTGAATGGTATTATACCCGTGACCACAGACAGATTTGGCCGATGATATTCTTACATGTGGGAGCTCTGGTAGCATAGAGGCTAAGAAACTTGCCTGCTAACCAGACGGCTGGCGGTTCAAACCCACCAGCCACTCCTCGGAAGGAAGGTTGGGCAATCCTACTTCCGTAGTGATAACTGCCTCGGAAACCCAAGGAGGGGTCGCTATGAGTCGGGGCCGACTCGACGGCACATAACAACAACAACAGCAATTCTTACATGTGTATTTGTGCTACCAATATATTCATATACATTATGGAACTATCAGGGGACAAGTTTAGAGTAGCTTCTCAGTGACAACTAAGCACCTTGAGGAAGTTAGTCACTGGGGCTGTGGGCTTGGGACAATGGTCACTGGGGACATCAAGCTCAATTGACACAATATAGTTCATCAAAATCTTATTCTACATCCTACTTTGGTGAGTAGTGACCAGGGTCTTAAAGCTTTCAAGGGGCTACATAAGATTCAATCATTGGTCTCCTCTCATCTGGAGCAAAGAAGAATGAAGAAAATCAAAGTTATATGGAAACAATTTGCCCAAGGGTCTGATTGACCATAGTATCACTACCCTGATACCAGAACTAGATGTTGCCTGGCTACCAATGCCAACCACTAGGAAAGGAATCAAAATTGAAGATCCTGGATATAGTGGGGGGAAAAATGTGGAACAAAGTTCAAAATCCACAAAAGTGACCAGAATTACTGGTCAGAGACCAGTGGAACCACTGAGACTGTTGCCCTGGGTTAACCTTCGGGCCTGGAACTGGAATCACTTCTGTGGATTAGCTCTCAGGTAAACAGTAGAAAGGTCTAAGAGCAGAACACCTACCCCAGGAAGATACACCCCTTAGATCAATCAACTGTGAGAGATCAGAAGGGTAGCATTTACACAGAGGAAAAGCTGGACAGAGAGGAATACCTAGATAAGAAGTACATAGAGAAGGACACAGGGAAGAGGAAGTCACAGGGAGGAGATGTGAGGAGAGCTGTTTATTGTTGGGATTGTAATCGGTGCTGTGAAACCAAATGTGTCTGAACTGTTGAGAGTAAAATGAACCTGCTTTGTAAATTTGCACACAAAACACAATTAAAAAAAAAAAAACTAAATAAATTTGTCTGTTACTATGAATTACCCTTAAAAGTGAGTTCAGGGAAAGATTGATGTTGAACTTTTTAACAGCCAAAGGATCTAGGAATATAAAGGTTGTGAGCAACCCTTGAGACCTGATGGTATGAATGACAAGTTGTGGTAGTGAGATACTAAGAAAATTGGCTGGGCCTTTTACCACAAGTGAATCCCCACTGTGGTAGTTAAAGTTGGCTGGGCTGTGGTTTTGAGTGGCTGGGAAGCTGGATGTGGTATTACCCATGATGAGACTGTAATCACCTTCCTGGTAGAATCTGTTGTGAGCACCTAAGTAGCTGCCCTTGAGGCATGGCCTGCTTCCAGTGTATAAGGGGAAGCTTTGAGGAAGGTCTCTTTCTTGTTAGCACATTTTGGATCCTGCATTTGGCTGAGTCTTCACCTCCAGTGCCTGCTGATTTTGAGATTGCTCCTGGACTTGAACCAGTGGCCTGCCATGTGACTGTTAATCTTGGGATTGTACAATTCTACTTGCTGGCTTTGGGTTCATCAGCCTCAGCAGCCAGCAGCTGCATGAGTTATGAGAAGCCTCAAGCTCCAGACGGCTGGAATAAGAGGCAGAGCTGAAGCCTAAGGTTGAGGGACCTTCACCCAGCCCCTAGACCTGGCACTCTGAACTCAGACTTCTAGTCTATTAAACTGTAAGGAAATAAATTCTAGTTTGTTAAAGCCGTCCACTTGTGGTATTTGTTATAATAGCATTAGAGACCCGAGACACCCACTAAGAACTAATCTTGCAAGTCACAGTCAACAGAGGCACTGCTCCTGCCCTTTAGGGGCAGTTTCTGAGAACCATTTATAAGAACAGCATTAGAGATCAACCACTGGTAAGAGCATTTAGGACATTGTTTGGGGAATCCCAATTTCACAGAAATTAGGCCTTTCTATGTCCCATGTATATCAGGGTAGAACTGTGCTCCATAGGGTTTTCAAGTGGTCAGTTGTTCAGAAGTAGATCTCCAAAGACAGAATTTCTGGGTGGTATAAAAAATTAACAAACTCAGCTGCTAACTGAAATGTTGGAAGTTTGGGTCCACCCTTGCAAGTCTTGGTAAAATGACACCTTGGAAGAAAGGCTTGGTGATCCACTTCTGAACAACTGGCCTTTTGAAAACCCTATGAAGCACAGTTCTGCTCTGACACACATGGAGTCATCATGAGTCAGAGTCAACTGGACTACAACTTTTTTTTTTTTTTTTAAATAAGAAAAAGAATAGAGTTTCCCACAACAATTGGTGAGAGTGAGAGCTCAAAATTTTTGCCCAATGTGTGGAGTACTCAAACCAATAACAGATGTTCCCAAACAATTTTCAAACTTCACCTTTTCAGTTTAGAGCATAACTCATTAAACAAGTGTGACCCTATCTGAACTAACATGGTCCACCTGCCTCACCCTCATTTATATCATTCTTCAATTACTAAACAATTCTTTTATCTTGAAATTCCAAATTCAGGGTCTGATCTTGTTTTGTGAACCTATTTATTTACTCATTCCTGTTGCTCATCTTCCTCAGAATCTCTAACTACTTTCTACGAGTCATCAGTAGATTGTATTGCTGACACATTGTGAACCCATTGCTAAATTAACAATATAAATCTTATCTAAAGTATTCCCAAATTCTGAGACCATGAGAACTCTACTTGTCTACTCTGCCTAACGAATTATTGTCCATGTATTATTACATTCTCTAGTTTACCAGTTGGTCATCTATTTTAGTGATTTTATGCTAATGCCAGTATGTTGAGAACTTATTCACAAGTTTTTTGAAACATACTTTATAAAAAGTGTTGCTAAAATCAAGATAAATTATGCCTTTCATCAATTAACTTAGTTACTCCACCAAAAAAAAAAAAAATTCAGATTAGTCTGACATGATTTATTTTTAGAGAATCCAAGCTCACACCTGCTCAAAAACCCATATAAGTGATTTCATTATTTTAAAAAATATTTAACAGAGTAACTTGGTTTTAAAGATAAGTACAAACAATTGACCAGTTTCTCCATTTAGAGTCAAGAAAAAGAACAAGAAATAATAGTCTATATGCTCTGGTAGCATAGTGCCTAAGGCACTTGACTGCTAACCAGAAGGCTGGCGGTTCAAACCCACCAGCCACTCCTCGGAAGAAAGGTGGGGCAATCTACTTCCGTAGTGATACTGCCTGGGAAACCCAAGGAGGGGTCGCTATGAGTCAGGTCTGACTCGAAGGCACATAACAACAACAACAACAACATGCAAAAATAAAGTTTTTTCTAATTATTTTTTAATTCCAATCTTTAGTAACCTTTGGATAATGTTACTATATCTCAACTACTTTGAATAACTTGAAAAGTTTTCATTGTCTTTATGAAGAAGTAACTGAATCTAAAACAGGAACCATTGTTTCCATATATCTGTGTGTCACTCCTAGGACTAGAATCCCCTGGTGATTTTGTGAAATCTCTTCCACACTTAGATCCTGTCTGATTGGATGTGAAGGATAGAGTTGGAATAATTTATGAGTGAATTATTTATAAGTCAATTTACATATTGTTTTGAAAGGCTGAGATGATGGCTGAGGATGTAAACTAAAATCAAAATGCTTTTGGTTGCTACTGACTATAACATACTGCTGGTTTAGTGAAAAGGAGATGCCCTTGTAGAGAAAGCTAAAGTGCAGAAAGAACATGAGTGTAGATAAACCTCACAGATGACTAGAACCAATACAATTTGGAACATAAACACTACTAGGACCTTCTCTTTTCTGATATCTCTTTCTTTCAGGTAAGCTTCTTCTACCTCAATAGTGACATTTCTAACTAATCAGTCTCACATTAACATTTCATAACAACTGAGCTACAGTAAAACATAAGTGGTTCCAAAATTTTTGAAAAATTGGGATGCTTTTATCTGGTATCGTTTGAATCAAGAGCTCATCTGTGAACATGAATGGAGATTAACCTCACAGATGACAGTTAGAAACAGAGGTTCATAGAAGGTTTGGTGAAACTGTAGGTTCAAGTAAATTCTTCCATACCAAAAGCTTAACCACAGAGTAATTTGCAATGAAAATTTTTCACTTTCCTCCCACCTTTCACATGTACTTATGCCCCTTCTACACACACAATAAAATAAGCTGTAAATAAATGGTATTATCCATATCAGGAGTAGACATATTTTTATTTATTCATGATAAAATGAGAATTAAAAAAAGAAAAAACATTTTAAACATTATTTTATTTCCAAGTTTCAGATAACATTTACAACAAACTAACTCTCAATTCAAGGTGTCAGAAAAAAAAATATACGGCCCTGCTGCTCTCTCCTTACCTCATTGAAGTGAGAGTATAAAAATAAATTGGGAACACAAATAAAAATATGAAGAGAGTCAAAGTCAGTATCATCAGCATTCAGGCTATTTCAGTAATTTGATGTTTTGATATATGGACAAAGATCTGAGTGAGTCACAGACCAGCACATACCTTGAAGAACTGCAGAGGAGGTAGTAGCCATATACCTAAGGGTGTCACAAAAACACTCTCACCTGGGACTCAGCAGATGTGATGAAAAGCAACACTTGGAACAGTAATCTTCACTCAAGATGTGAATACCTTATTCTTTTCACCACCAATACAGGGTGCAAGGACTAGAAGTTAAACAACAACAAACAAAACTCAGAAGATTCATCTCTAAGAAATGGAAGCCATAGATCAGGAGGACTTAGGGTTTGCAGACAATGGTGCAACAGAATAAAATCCTCCTGATTCTTCCATTCGAAGAAGTTATTGGTGGTGGTGTTAGGTGCCGTTGAGTTGACCCCAGCTCATATTGCTCCTATGTACAATGGAACGAAACACTGCCTGTTGGTGTGCACCTCACAATCCTTGCTATACTTGAATTTATCATTGCAGCCACTGTGTCCAACCATGTTGTTGAAGGTCTTCCCCTTTATCACTGACCTTCTACTTTATCAAGCATGACATCCTTCTCCAGGGAATGATCTCCTCTGACAACATGAACAAAGTAGGTGAGACAAAGTCTGGCCATTCATGTCCCCACGGAGAATTCAAGCTGCACTTCATCCAGTGCAGATCTGTTAGTCCTGTTTGCAGTCCAAGGCATTTTCAGTATTCTTTGCCAACATCACAATTCAAAAGTATCAACTCTTCTTCAGTCTTCCTTATTGACTGTCCAGCTTTCACATGCATATAAGGCAATTGAAAATACTAAGGTGTATCTTAGACACATCTTCGTCCCCAAAATGACATCTTTGCTCTTCAACACTTTAAAGATGTCTTTTGTAGCAGATTTGCCTAGCAATATGATGTCTGATTTCTCTTTTTTTTTTTTTTTTTTTTTACTTTTTATTGTGACTTGGGCAAAATTTGACAGAGCAAATTCATTTTTCATACAGCAATTTATACACACTTTGTCTCATAACATTGACTGCAATTTCCCACAATGCAACAACTTTCTCCCCACTTCCTCTCCATAGTCACCTCTTCCCTGTGTCCTTCCCTCCCATTCCTGCCCCCAAGCTGTCTCCCTGTGCATACATAGTCCTTCTATTCTCCCATGATTGATCTCTCCAAGGAGTGTACCTACCTTATGTGAATGTTTAGCTCTTTTACCTGTCTTTTGTTTGTTTGGAAGCCACAGGAGTGGGTTCAGTTCTAGACCTGAAGGGCAGATTGGGGTCATAGTCTCTGGGGTTCCATCAGGCTCTATCAAACCAGCAAACCTGGTTCTTTTTTTTTTTTTTTTATGATTTTGAGTTTTGTTCCACATTGTTCTCTCACTCTATCCAGGATGTCCTACTGAGATCCCCCTCTGAGTGGTTGACAGTAGTAGCCAGGCACCATCTAGTTCTTCTGGTCTCATAGTCATATAGGCTGAGGATTACATGGCATACCAGTCCCTTGGACTGTTTCCATGCATCTTTGGTTTTCTCCATTCTTATTTTCTTTGGAGAGACCCATCACTGCATCTAGATTGCCACTTGCAAGCTTTAATGTTCCCAGTCACTACTCACCAAAGTAGGATGTGGAACAATGTTTTTGTGTAGTATGTTATGCCAATTGAGCTTGATATCCCCTGTAACCACAGTCCCAAGTCCACAGGTCCAACTGATCGTTCCCTTCAGGTAGCAGGCTTTTGCCAAGAGGTGACTACAACATTGTCTCTTGTCAGCTCTACTCTATACCTGGAAACTCTTACAGAACATACAAATACACTTGTAGAAACATTGTCTGCCAACCCTCTACATGGTCATAGGCACACTCCCTGATGTCTGATTTCTTGACTGCTGTTTCCATGGGTGTTCATTGTGGATCCAAGTAATAGGAAATCTTTGACAAATTCAATCTTTTCTCCATGTATTGTCATGCAGCTTATTGCTCCAGTTGTGAGGATTTTCATTTTCTTCATGTTGAGGTGTATTCCTTACTGCAGACTGTAGTCATTAATCTTCATTAGTAAGTGCTTCACATCTTCTTCATTTTCACCAAGAAAGGTGTGTTGTCAGTTTGCTGATGAGCCTTCCTCCAATCCTGATGCTGTGTTTTTCTTCATTAGTCTAGCTTCTCATATTATTTGCTCAGCATATCCTTGAATAAGTATGGTAAAAGAAACAACCCTAATGCACACTCTTTCTGATTTTAACAAATATCCCCTTAGATATTAACAAATATCCCCTTAGAACAACAGCCTTCTGGTCTATGCAAAAGTTCCTCATGAGCACAATTAAGTGTTCTGGAATTACCATTCTTCTGAATGTTATCCATAATTTGTTATGATCCATACAATCAAATGTTTCTGCATAGTAAATAAAACAAAAGTAAACATATTTATGATATTCCTTTTTTTCAACCAAGATCCATCTGACATCACCAATGATATCTCTTATTCCTTGTCCTCTTCTAAATCCAGTTTGCATTTCTGGAAGTTCCCTGTCAATATACTGCTGCAACCATTTTTAAATTATCTTCAGCAAAATCTTCCATGTGTGTGATATTAATGATATTGTTTAATGATTTCTATATTCCATTGGATCATGTTTCTTTGGCATGGGTATAAATATGGATCTTTTCCAATCAGTTGGCCAGGTACCTGTCTTCCAAATTTCTTGATATAGATGAGATATACTTCCAGGGCAGCATTTATTTGCTGAGAAATCTCAGTGGGTATTCTGTCAATTCCTGGAGCCTTGTGTTTTGCAAATTCCTTCAGGGAAGCTTTGACTTCTTCCTTTAATACTATTGGTTCTTTATCATATGCCACATCCTGAAATAATTGAACATCAACCTATTCTTTTTTGTACAGTACTTTGTGTTTTCCTTTCATCTTCTTTTGGTATTTCCTACATCATTCAATATTTTCCCCATGGAATCTTTCAATATTGAAACTCAAGCCTTGAATTTTTTTTTTTAGTTTTTTTTTTTAGCTTGAGAAATGTCAAGTGTATTCTTCCCTTTTGGTTTCCTAACTCCAGGTTTCTGCACATTTCATCATAATAATTGAGTTTGTCTTCCCGAGCTGCTCTTTGGAATCTTCTGCTCAGCTCTTTTATCTTGTCATTTCTTCCACTTGTTTTAGCTCCTATCCATTCAAGAGCAAGTTTCAGATCTCTTCTGATACACATTTTGGTCTTTCTTCCTTTCCTGTCTTTTTAATGACCTTTTGCTTTCTTCATGTGTGATGTTCTTTATGTCATCCCACAATTCCTCTGCTTTTCTGTCATTGATGTTCAATGCATCAAATCTATTCTTTAGATGGTCTCTAAATTCAGAAGGGATATAATCAAAGTCATATTTTGGGTCTTTTGGACTTTTTTAAATTGTCTTCAGCTTCAAGTTGCACTTGTGTATGAGTAACTGATGATCTGTTCCAAAGTCAGCTCCTGGACTTGTTTTAACTGATGATATTTTGCTTCTCCATTGCCTCTTCCACAGATGTATTCAATCTGATTCCTGTCCACTCTATCTGGTGAAGTCCACATGTATAGCCACTCTTTATGTTGTTGAAAAAAGGTATTTTCTATGAAAAATTGTTAGTCCTGCAAAATTCTGTCTTGCACTCTCCAGTGTCATTTCTATCACAAAGTCTATATTTTCCATCTACCAATGATTGTTTTTTGTTTCCAGTTTTCACATTCCAGTCACCAATAATCATCAGTACATCTTGATTTCATGTTGTGTCAATTTCAGACTGCTGAAGATGGTAAAAATCTTCAATTTCTTCATCTTTGGCTTTAGTAGTTGGTGTGTAAATTTGAATAAGAGAAGTATTAACTGATCTTCCTTGTAGACATATGGATATTATCCTATCACTGACAGCATTGTACTATGGGATAGATCTTAAAACATTCTTTGTGACAATGAATGTGACACTATTGTTCTTCAATTTGTCTTCCCCGACGCAGTAGATTATCTGATTGTCTGATTCAAAATGTCCAATACCAGTCCATTTCAGCTCACTAATGCTTGCAATATCAGTCTTTATGTGTTCAATTTCATTTTTGACAATTTTCAATTTTCTTAGATTTATACTTTGTACATTCCTCATTCCAATTATTAATGGATGTTTGAAACTCTTTCTTCCCATTTTGATTCATGCCCTATCAGCAAATGAAGGTCCCAAAAGCTTTACTCCATCCACATCACTGAGATTGACTCTACTTTGAGGAGGTAGCTCTTCCCCAGTCTTATATTGAGTGCTGGCAACCTGAGGGGCTCATCTTCCATCACTACATCAAACAATGTTTCAGGGCTATTCATAAAGTTGTCCAGTAATAAATATATCAGGTAGTGTTTCATTGTTATATATATGTTTCATTTATATATATATATATATATATATATATATATATATATATATATATATATATATATATATTGTTGTTGTTGTTGTTATGTGCCATCGAGTCGGCCCCGACTCGTATATATATATATATATAGTTTTCAGTAGCCAATTCTTTGAGAAATGGATGCCTCCTTCTTTCTTCTGAGTTTGTCTTAGTTTGGAATTCCGCTGAAACCTGCCCACCATGAGTGATCCTACTGGTATTTGAAATATCAGTGGCATAGCCTCCAGCCTCACAGCAACATGCAAGCCACTGCAGTAAAACAAAATGACAAATAAGTGGTGGCTTGAAGATGTAGCAGCCTGATAATCCTGACAACTCTGGTGACCTAGCTAATTAAGAGTTCTAATCAGCGAAAAGCTACAAGACACTTTAGAGTAAATGTTTATGGTTTACACAAGCCCTAATTCTTAAAACACTCAAGGATGGCAAAAGTCTGAAGGAGAAATATCAAGATAAGTAATCATGGAGAGAAAAAAAATCTCTGAGGAGTTAGAAGTGATTCGAGAAAAATATGTGCTTATTATAGCATAACTATAGTCAGTGTACTCAAAAGATTAAGTAGATATTTAATTCATAAAGCAAGAACCAAATGTTATTAGAATAAATAGGCAGAGAACAAGTATTGGAAGGTTTAAAATATGCATATGAAATGAAATAGTAAACTTTAAAAAATCTTCTGCAACAAAATTTTTTTGAGAAAAATGAAAATATAGGCTACATTATTTTGCATAGTCAAAAAAGAACTATTGATTTTTCCATTCAGAGGCAATCTATAAACACAGCATGAAGACCTAACTGATGAATTTACAGAATGTATATGTTAACATCTTTGATAGTGAAAAAGGAAAAGTAAATAAAACTGCACTTGTCAAATGGTGGATAGACAATATGGAGAGATTAATTTTAAATAATCTCATCTGGTTGCTGTAACAAGACTTATAGATGAAAAAGGTAAATACTATCACATACACAATCTTTCAATATCATTAATAACAAACAATAATCTTCTAGTGGTTACACGGGCAGATAGGCAAGATGAGGTAAGGTTTGGCAGATAATACTTCTACACACATATTTGTATATAATGTAAATATATCCATGTACATAATAAACCAAATGGGGCAAAGTTATGAAAACTTCTTAACCATAACTAAACACTTTGAGGGAATGTGTCGCTGGGGATAGGGACTCAGGACCGTAGTTGTAGGGTACATCAAGGTCAAATGGCATAACATAGTCCACAAAGACAGTGTTCTCCATCCTACTTTGGTGAGTAGGCCCTGGGGTCTCAAAAGCTTGCAAGCAGTCATTTGTCTCTCACCTTCTGGAGCAAAGAAGATGAAAACCAAACAAACAAACAAACAAAGACACATGGCAGGGAACCAATTAGTCCAAAACATTAGTGGACTATGTGACCTCAGCCTCCATGACCCTGAGGCCAGATCTTGACAGTGCTCTTCTACCACTGCTGATTGTTCTGAAAAGGATGACAATAGGAGGTGCCGGAGAGAGTGGGGGAAATATTTGGAACAAAACTTAAAATAATATAGAAGACCAGGTTTACTGATTTGATAGAGACTGGTGGAACCCCCAAGATTATGGCCCTTAGACACCCTTCAAGCCTAGAACTGAATTCACCTCTGTGGCTCGATTTTCAGTTAACCAATAGATAGGCCTATAAGGTGAATAATAACACCAGGGAGGTATATATTCCATAGAACGATATGCCAAAGGATATCAAAAGGGCAGCATTTGCCAGGCATAAAATTCAAAAGGTAGGAAGTGATAGAAGAAAGGAAATAATGGAAACAGTAAATAGGAGAAAGTGAGAAGAGTGCTGTTACATTGTGGGGATGGCAATCAATGTCATGAAACAAAATATGTATGAATTGTTAAATGGAAAACCAATTTGCTCTGTAAAGTTTCACTCAAATCATAATAAAAGTTAAAAAATATATAAAGTTTCTCATCTGAAATAAAATGATATCATTTGTTGCTGGAAACTCCACAATGAATATAGCTATAGTTTATAAAAGTAAACCAGAAAAAAAATTAAAATATAATAATAAAAAAGAGACATAGAGAATAGCAGCAAATAAAATGTGAGCTAAATTTTCATCTTACATAGTTAGGAGGCATTTGTTGTTGTTGTTAGTTGCCATTAAGTCAATTCTGTGTTTAAATTTATTAAATTCAAAAATAGTGGTATGATCAAATTATCTAGCATCATGAAGATTGTGGTTGTTAGGTGCTATAAAGTTGATCCTGACTCACAGTGACTCATAGCACAAAAGAATGAAACACTACCCAGTCCTGCATCACCCTCACAATCCTTGATATGCTTGAGTCCATTGTTACAGCCACTGTGTCAATCCACTGTGTCTTCAAGCCTTTGGATATTTGAACATAATCATCAAAAAAAAAAAAAAAAATGAAAACAGAATTGGTTAAAAGTATTTTCTCCTGGGGAATGGGAATGAGATTAGGAATCACAAATCAGAAGACTGGTACTTTTTATAAATAACTATTCATGTTACGTTAGTGGATTTTGCTATGTTATTTTGATTCAAAATAGTAACAGGTAAGTACTTCTCACAAAGATTATAACTCACTACTGTTGAGTCAATTTGACCCATAACGACCCCTCCTTCTGTTTCTGAGGCAGTATCTCTACAGAAGTAGATTTCTCAACCTTCTCTCCAAGGAATGGCTGATGGGTTTCAACTGCCAGACTTCTGGTTAGCAGTCAAATGCCTTAGGCACTATGCTACCAGAACTCCTACAAAGATTATAGATACATTCAATTAACTTTATATAAATTCATCTTCAAATATATTTAAGTCATTAGGTCCAAAACACATTTATTTAAGGTAAGGAATAAGAAAATATAAAGCAACCTTTAAGAAAGCAATGGAAAAATAGAGAAATACTATAAGTCTATCAGAAAAATACATACGTTATAGTTTCCAAAAATAGAGTAGGAAGATTTGTGAATTCTAGACTGCTAGAAACATTCAGGAATATATTATCATACAAATCTTAGTGTATTTCAAAAAGAATATGCCTGTCACATTCAATATAGATATGGGGAAGATAATACTTGAAAAAGCAAGGCCCAGGCATTAAGGCAAATAAAAAGATTTGAAGGATAAACATGAGGTTACAACTTGTTGTTGTTGTGTGCCGTCGAGTCGGCCCCGACTCATAGCGACCCCTCCTTGGGTTTCCGAGGCAGTATCACTACGGAAGTAGGATTGCCCAACCTTCCTTCCGAGGAGTGGCTGGTGGGTTTGAACTGCCAGCCTTCTGGTTAGCAGTCAAGTGCTTAAGCCACTATGCTACCAGAGCTCCTACAGCTAGTAGGTTATTATTCTGGAGACACATATGTAAGGGAAGCAATCCTATCTAAAATTTCTAGCATATGTGTGTGTATGTGTGTACGTGTCCTACTCCTCTTTTCCCCTTTTACTGGTAACAATATGCCTCCTTCTTTTGAATGGCCCCATATACACTCACTATTTCCAGCTACAAATCTAAGTAGTACATAGTCCAGGATCAATCTGTAGGCAGAATTTCCCTTATCCTGGTTTAACGTCTTCATATTGAGGGAACTCCATTAGAAATATCCTCCAACCTTTCTTTGCCTTCTCACTTACACCTCCAGATAGGAAAAAAAAGTATTTTACCTAGTAGAGTTTGGAGGAGGAATGGGACACATGTACCCTGACTGCAAAAACGACAAGGAGGCCACATGTTCTGACCTCCTCTAACCCTACAAGGGGAAGGCAGGATTACCAGCAGTAACCCAAGGCCTATTA
>NW_006922064.1:570067-572965 GCF_000298275.1 Orycteropus afer afer
TAAGCATGTGAGAGAGAGTGGGAACCTCCCAGAACATTGTATTGTGCCACGCCCAACAGAAATAACCCAGGTGGATAGTTCCTCAGTTGCTCATAGAAAATCCCACCTTGGAGTTTACAAAGACTTATGGGTAGAAAAGCCACACTAAGTAATTTACTACACTGCACTGACCCTCCCTATGCTGTTCCTCTTTGGGATTTGCAGCCTACAGAGAATATTGGTCCTATTATTCCATCTCTTATAACCACTGCATAAACCTGAGGTTTCCCACACTGCCTGACCATAAGTAAAATTCTACCTCATTCTGGAGGAAAGTATCAGGAGGACCATTGTTGCCAAAACTCAAGACAAATTTCTTCCACAGTAACTATATTAGTAACAAAGCTTCCATTTAGGCTCTAAGTAACTTGACTAAATATAATTTAGCAGCTGCTGATTACATCATTAATAATATGCATTAATAATTACCATTACTTATATGGTATCTCCATCCTTCTTGTAGGAATCCAATATGTAACAATAACGACATAAGCATGTTCTTCAATTTTGGGTACTGTATTGTTTCCAAGCAATAGACAGGCAGGGAGACTGCTTTTTGCTTGGGGGCCATCTGTATTTTAAGGCAGGGCCCCAAGATAGTGGGTCCAGGGCTTCGGGGCTGCTCTTTGCTTGTGGGTGGCTCTTTATTAAGGCCAGGGCCTGAGGTAGGCAGGGCCAGAGGGGTTAGGAACAACTAAGAGAGGTGAACTTGTCTGTCAGTTTATCATCCTAGTGGCTTACATGTTGCAGTGAGGCTGGAGGCTATGCCACCATGTTGCAAAATGCCAGCAAGTTTACCCATGGTGGACAGGCTTCACTGGAGGTTCTGGGCTAAGACAGACTCAGAAGGAAGAGGCCATCAACTTCTCAAACAATGGCCAGTGAAAACCTTAGAAACGGCAGTGAAATGCTGTCTGATACATTACAAAAAAACTTTATGAACAGCCCTGAAACATTGTCCAATATAATACTTGAAGATGTGCCTATCAGGTCAGAAGGCACACAAAATTTGACTGAGGAATAGCTGACTCCTCAGAGTAGAGACAACCCTAATGATATGGATAGAATAAAGCTTTCAAGATCTCCACTGGCTGATATAGCATGACTCAAAATGAGTAGAAACAGATTCAAACATCCATTAATAATTGGAACATGGAACACACAAAGTATGAATCTAGGAAAATTGGAAGTTGTACAAAATGAAGTTGAACACATAAAGATTAATGTCTTAGGCATTGTTTTTGTTGTTGTTATGTGCCATCAAGTTGGACCCGACTCATAGCAACCCCTCCTTAGGTTTCCGAGGCAGTATCATTACTGAAATGGACTGGTTTTGGCCATTTTGAATCAGACAACCATATCATCAACTATGCCAAGAATGATCAATTGAAGAAGAATGGTGTGGCATTCATTGTCACAAAGAATGTTTCAAGATCTATCCTGAAGCACAAAGCTATTAGTGATAGAATAATATCCATATGTCCACAAGGAAAGCCAGTTAATACTACTATTATTCAAATTTACACACCAACCAACAAAGCCAAAGATGAGGAAATGTAAGATTTTTACCAACTTCTGCTGTCTGAAATTGACCAAACATGCAATCAAGATGTGCTGATTATCACTGGTGACTGGAGGGCAAAAGTTGCAAAGAAAAATGACTGGTAGTTGAAAAACTTGACCTTGGAGATAGAAATTATGGTGGAGATTGCATGACATAATTTTGCAAGACCAACAATCTATTCATTGCAAATACCTTTTTTCAACAAGATAAATGGTGGCTATGCCATGGACTTCATCAGATGGAGTGCACAGGAGTCAGATTGACTACATGTCTGGCAAGAGGAGATGGAAAAGCTCAATATCTTCAGCCAAACAAGGCCAGAAGATGATTGTGCAACTGACCATGAACTACTCATTTGCGAGTTCAAGTTGAAGTTGAAGACAATTAAAACAAATCCACAAGAGGCAAAATATGACCTTGATTATATCCGTCCTGAATCTAGAGACCATCTAAAGAATAGATTTGATGCACTGAACACTAATAACCAAAAAACAGAGGAACTGTGGGATGACATCAATAACATCACCCATGAAGAAAACAAGAGGTCATTAAAAACACAGGAAAGGAAGAAAAGACCAAAATAGATGTCAGAAGGGATTCTGAAACTTGCCTTCGAGTAGAGAGTAGCTAAAGCAAATGGAAGAAATGACAAGACAAAAGAGCTAAACAGAAAATTTTAAAGAGCAGCTCAAAAAGACAAAGTCAATTATAATAATGAAATGTGCAAAGACATGTAGTTGGAAAGCCCAAAGGGAAGAACACACTCGACTATTTCAAGCTGAAAGAACTGAAGAGGAAATTTAAGCCTCGAGTGGCGGTATTAAGATTCTATATCAGCCCCAGGGTTACAGGTGTGGAGAGACAATGCAGGGATGCCCAGAGTAGCAGGCTGGAAGAGCAGGAGAAAGCGGATAAAAGCCTTGAACCTGGACAGAAGAGCAGTCAGCCCCAGGGTTACAGGTGAGGAGAGACAACTCAGGGTCGCCCAGAGTAGCAGGCTGGAAGAGCAGGAGAAAGGGGATAAAAGCCAGGAACCCGGACAGAAGAGCAGTCAGCCCCAGGGATACAGGTGAGGAGAGACAACTCCGGGACTCCCAAAGAAACAGGCCAGAAGAGCAGGAGAAAGGGGATTAAAAGCCAGGAAGCCAGACAGAGGAACAGTCAGCCACAGGGACCCAGGTGAGGGTAATACGAGAGGTCTCCAACAGCAAGACAAACTTGTCTGATGGTTTGTCCTACTGTGGTGACATGTAGACATGAGTTTTGAGGCTGAGCCTCTGGTGTTTAAAACCCAG
>NW_006922064.1:575515-583627 GCF_000298275.1 Orycteropus afer afer
GGAGGAAGTGCAGCCAGAATGCTCCTTGGAAGCAAGAATGGCCAGACTTCATCTCACCTATTTTGGTCATGTTGTAAGAAGGGACCATTCCCTGGAAAAGGATGTTATGCTTGGTAGGGTGGAGGGTCAACGAAAGAAGGGGAGGCCTTGAACGAGATGGATTGATACGGTGGCTGTGATGATGGGCTCAAGTATAGCAGGCATTGTGGGGCTGGTGCGGGATCGGGCAGTGTTTCATTCTGCTGTACAGGGGGTCGCTATGAGTCGGAAATGACTCGACGGCACTTAACAACAACAACAACATGGGCAATATATTGAATGATGCAGGAAACATCAAAAGAAAATGGAAGGAATATACAGAGTCATTGTACCAAAAAGAATTGGTCGATGTTCATCCATTTCAGAAGGTGTTATATGATCAAGAACCAACGGTATTGAAGGAAAACATCAGAGATGGATTGAAGGAATTGGTGAAGAACAAGGCTCCAGGAATTAGCAGAATACCCACTGAGATATTTCTACAAACGAATGCTATGCTGGAGGCACTCACTCAGCTATGCCAAGAGATTTGGAAGAGAGCTACATGGCCAACTAGCTGGAAGAGATCCATATTTGTACCCATTTTAAGAAAGGTGATCCCACAGAATGTGGAAATTTTCAAACAATATCATTAATATCACATGCAGGTAAAATCTTACTGAAAATAATTCAAAAATGGTTGCAGCAGTATATTGACAGAGAGCTTCCAGAAATGCAAACTGGATTCAGAAGAGGACGTGGCATGAGGAATATCATTGCTGATATCAGATGGATCTTAGCTGAAAGCAAATACCAGAAAGATGTTTACTTGTGTTTTATTGACTATACAAAAGCATTCCATTGTGTAGATCATAAGAAATTGTGAATAACATTGAGAAGAATGGGAATTCCAGAACACTTGATTGTACTCATGAGGAACCTGTACACAGATCAGGAGGCTGTCATTCGAACAGAACAAGGTGATACTGCATGATTCAAAATCAAGAAGAGAATGTGTCAAGGTTGTATCCTTTCACCATACTTATTCAACTTGTATGATGAGCAAATAATCCAAGGAGCTGGATTATATGAAGAAGAATGTGACATCAGGATTGGAGGAAGACTCATTAACAACCTACGATATGTAGATGGCACAACTTTGCTTGCTGAAAGTGAGGATGACTTGAAGCACTTACTGATGAAGATTAAAGACTACAGTGCACTGTATGGATTACATCTCAACATAAAGAAAACAAAAATCATCCCAACTGGTCCGATAAACAGCTTCTTGGTGGATAGAGAAAAGATTGAAGTTGTCAAGGATTTCATATTACTTGGCTCTACTATCAACACCAATTGAAGCAGCTGTCAAGACATCAGACCACGTATTGCACTGGGCAAATCAGCTTCAAAAGCCCTCTTTCAAATGATGAAGAGCAAAGATGTCTCCTTCATGAGTAAGGTACACCTGACCCAAGTCATGGTATTTTCAATTGCCTCTTATGCATGTGAGATCTGGACAGTGAATAAGGAAGACTGAAGAGTTGATGCTTTTGAGTTGTGGTGTTGGAGAAAAATGCTAAGAGTATCATGGTCTGCTAAAAGTGCTAACAAATCTGTCCTGGAAGAAGTGCAGCTGGAATGCTCCTTGGAAGCAAGAATGGCCGAACTTTGTCTCATCTACTTTGGTCATGTTGTCAAAAGGAACCATTTCCTGGAGAAGGATTTGATGCTTGGTAAAGTGGAGGCTCAATGTGTAAGGGCAAGATCCTCAACAAGATGGATAGACATAGTGGCTTTAACAATGGGCTTGTGTTTAGCAAGGATCGTTAAGCTGGCACAAGACTGGGCAATGTTTCATTTTGTTGTGCATAAGATCACTATGAGTCGGAGACAACTCGATGGCACCTAACAACAACAATAACAATTGTTTCCAATAGAAATAAATGTCTACCTGATATTGAAGGAGAATAATATTTATCTAAAATAATCTAAGAAAAGAAAACTTCCCCTAATCCAGTGGTTTTTAAACTGAATCTCACAAAGTCTTAGAGATCTTTGGTCCAGGATCCCTGCAAGGAGTCAGCAAGGAGAATGTAAGAGGTGATGGTCCTAAGTCCCCACACAATCTCTCACCCATTCACCAAAACAGGCCCACTTTGGAGCATTTACTGAAGGTTTCATTTGAAAAAAAAAAAAAAAAAGTTTATTTTGCCTCTTTTTAATAATAATTTTCCATAATCTGACTCTTAATTCTTTGTCTGAATTTGTTTTCTATTTTGTTCTGCCTACAAATATAAGCCTTTGAGTTTTAGTTCTTTCTTTCCTTCCTTCATCTATCTTTCTTTCAATCAACATCCATTGAATCCCTAAAGTAATGTTAATGTGTTAATGTGTGTTCTTGTTCTTTTTTCTTGATCTTTTTCTGGCCTTCAACATCTTCCAGGTTCTTCCCTTTGCTAACTTGCCAGACCTGGAAGCAGTGACAACCTGACTCTCACCATAAATAACATAAGATCTTAGACAAAATCAGTAATAAGAATGATTATCAAATGCAAATTAAAACAGCTACATTGGATAATTTCTCAATTGAACATATTGCTTGCATTGTTTCTTCTGCCATTCATTTTGAGCATTCTTCTTCCCAAAAGTGTTCAAGATCACCATGCTACTTCCTAGCTCACCAGAACTACTCTTTTTTTCAAAACTCTTTAGGACTACCATTTTGTGCTTCTACCCTTGACCAACCACAGAAAATTGATCATTCTCTGTTCTATTATTACCTTAAGTCTGGCTGCTTTCATCAACTTACTGAAACAAAATTATTCATAATACATATTTTATATGAACCCAAATATTATCATCATATTAAGAGGTAACTTCATTGCCTTGATCATGAAAATCGAGACAAAAAAGAATTTTAGAAAGTCTTTAGAAGAGATTTATAGACGAAAGTTTGGACACCCCTCAAATCATGCAGGTAGTTGTCTAATAATTTCATTCATCTTTCCGTCTTCCTAGGAGCTCTGTTGCACAGTGCCTAAGGTACTTGACTGCTAACCAGAAGGCTGATGGTTCAAACTCACCAACAACTCCCCGGAAAGAAGGTTGGGCAACCTATTTCCATAGTGAAATTGCCTCAGAAACCTAAGGAGGGGTCGCTAAGAGTCGGGTCCGACTCGACGTCACATAACAACAACAACACAACAACCCTGTCTTCCTACTCACAAATAAAAACATTAAAAATCTTTTAGAATTCGACCCACCTAGAGAAGAGCACCATAATAAGCTTATCTTACCAATTCTAAATCCCATTTTTAACAATGAGGAAGCTGTTATTATCGAATATGTAGCAATTCCCAGCATTTAATTACTTCTAACTTAATCCTTTTTCATTATCCTGTAGAGTGGAAAGTCTGAGGTAAATAGAAAGCTTGGCTTTAATGAAACTGCTTCAGGAGAAAAAGTAATGTGAAGTTTCAAAAGAAATAAAGCTTTACAGATGATTCTTATCCCACTGCGGACACCTCAAGGAACTTTTGAATTGAAGTCCTTTAGGAAAAAAATTCAGAACCCTAACATTGCGAATACACTGTTTGCCTTTGATAAAGCAAGAAAAGAATATTTTATTACCATGCTCTCATCCTTCACTCATATTCTTTCTGGTGGGGAGGTGAGCAGGGAGGAAACCAAGGAGGCAGACTGAGAAAGAGCCGTCTGTGGAACAGAGTGAAAATGTGGCTTTAGATCAGTTCACAGATCGAGAGAGTCGTCAGTGTGACTGTCTCTGGCACTCTGTAACCAGAAGAAGAGAGGAAAGAACACTGATGAAAAGGGAGAGTGGGGATGCTGAAGTAGAGCACACAAGCTCTGGTCCCTTTCCCTGGATGCTGTGACCTTGTGGGTGATAAAGAATGCATGTATGCAAGCTGCCTGCAAATGCTTTTACTCTCATTTACTCTTCTGCCTAAAAAAGAAGGAAATACTTCAGCTGTGATGAATGTGTGTCTGAATTTAGCTTGCCTTACACACAAATCAATTAAGGCAGGTTTAGTGACTCCAGGGACCTTTTAGATTTCTGCTGCATAATCGGAAAATATTAATAGCTTTTAAAAAAAATTGTGGGATAAATGTTCTCATGGGGAGCTACATTTTGAATTAATGTAAGTTAATGAAATGATAGACTTAAGGGGATATTTTGAAAAGAGATGATACTCTTTCTGAATTAATATAATATAGATTTTTATTCCTGAGACAACATTGAACATTATAAATATGCTCATCTTAAAACTAAGAATTTAAAAAAACATTTTACATACTGTGTAAAGAAAGAGTAAGGGAAGTGATATGTAAATATACTACCTTGGTAGTATAAGATAAATCTTCTAAAGTTGTGACTAAATTAAAATACACTCTCAAAATTTATTTTAAAGTCTAAAATTAGAGCATATCAACAACTTCTTGCTTTAAAAATGAGAACAAGAATATCTATGCATTCTTTAAAATATATTCTAGAAGGCATTGCTCACTCAAAGAATATGGTTATCACCTGCCATTCTTAATCTATAGAAGAATATATTTGCCCTTCAGGGTCAATTCCCCTATCCTGAAAGAAAACAAAGAGGAGGTGAAAGTAGATGAGGAGGGGAAGGGGAAGGTGTATTTTACTCTGGAAGGTGCCCAAAGGATCCTTTAAATGGTGTACAAATAAGTTATTTTTATCTGTAAAAGTAAATTATTATCTTTTAGATATTATGGTAAAGTTGTGTGTGAACTTGGCTAGGCTGTGATGTTGAGTGGCTTGATAGCCAGATGCAGTTATCCCCTTGATGAAATTGGGTGTGGTGTAATCACCTCTGTGGAGGAATCTGCTCAATCAGTTGAAGAGTAGTTGGCTTCAGGGTATGGCCTGCATGCAGTATCTATATGGCAAGGATTCTGCATTTGGCTTATCATTAACTCTGGTTCCTAGACTTCAACCAGTGGCCTGGCGCAATCCTTGCCAATCTAGAAATTGTTGCTTTCTCATCCTATGAGGTAACAATATGCCATTTTACCTGCCGATTTTGGATTCCTCAGCCTAAGTAGCCAGCAGCCTGCTACAGTGTGAGCCAATCTTCAGTTCTTCAGCCCCTGAAGCTATGTGAGGCAGAAGATTCCTCCAGCTTGATGCTTGGTTCATAGATCTGGGTCTTGCCAGCCCCAACAACTGTGTGAGCTATTTCCTTCAATAAATATCCCTCTCTCTGTCATGCTCTCTCCCTACTGGCAAAATGCCAAAATAGGTTTTTATGCTGCAACATTTCTTATTCTGAGTGATTTATATCATTCGATAATTTATTGACTCAGTGGAAAGTATTTGTTGTTGTTGTTAGCTGCCTTTTAAACAACTCTAATTCATGCCACCTTCATGTACAACAGAGTGAAACACTGCCCAACCTGCATCATCTTCACAGTTGTTGATATGCTCATGTCCATTGTTGTGGTAACCATTTATTTTGAGTGCCTTAGAACATTTTGTTGTTGCTGTTAGATGCCATTGAACCAGCTACAATTCATGTTGTTGTTGTTGTTGTTATTATGTGCCATTGAGTTGGCCCCGACTCATAGCGACCCTATATACAACAGAACAAAAGACAGCCCAATCCTGGGCCAACCTCACAATACTTTCTATACCTGAGACCATACTTGTAGCCATCACATCAATTCATCTCTCCTTCAGGCCCTTCCCCTTTTTTGCTGACCCCCTACTTTGTCAAGCATGGTATCCTTCTCCAAAGAATAGTATCTTCAGACAACATAACCAAAATAGGTAAGACAAAGTCTGGCCATTCTCTCTTCCAAGGAACATTCCAGCAGTACTTCTGCCAGGAAAGATTTGTTAGTTCATCTAGCAGTCCATGGTACTTTGAGTATTCTTCACCAACATCACAACTCAAAAGCATCAACTCTTCTTCAGTCTTACTTATTCACTGTACAGCTTTCACAGGCATATGTTTTTGTGGTCATGTGCCATGGAGTCAGACCTGACTCTTAGCAACCCCTCCTTGGGTTTCCGAGGTGGTATCACTACGGAAGTAGATTGTCCAACCTTCCTTCCAAGGAGTGGCTGGAGGGTCTGAACCGCCAGTCTTCTGATTAGCAGTCAGTGCCTTAGGCACTATTCTACCAAAGCTCCTCACATGCACATGCATATGAGGCCACTGAAAATACCATACCTTGGGTTAGGCACATGGTAATCTTCGAAGAGACATCTTTGATCTTCAGCAATTTAAAGAGGTCTTTGGCAGCAGATTTTCCCATTGCAATACGCCATCTGATTTTTTCACTGCTACTTTCATGGGTGTTGATTGTGGAAACTAGTAATATGAAATCTTTGACAACTTCAATTTTTTCTCCATTTATTGTGATGCTGATTATTGGTCCACTTGTGAGGATTTTTATTTTCTTTATGTTGAGATGTAATCCATACTGCAGACTGTAGTTCAGTCTGCATCAGTAAGTGCTTCAAAGGAATCTTCGGTTTCAGTAAGCAAGGTTTGTCATCTACATATCTCACATTTTTAGTGAGTATTCCTCCGTTCCTGATGCCATGTTCTCCTTCATGTAGCCTAGCTTCTTGGATTATATATTCACCATACAGATTGAATAAACATGGTGAAAGGATACAGCTCTGACACATTCCCTTCCTGATTTTGAATCATTCAGTATCTCCTTGTTCCATTCAAATGACAGCCTCCTGATCTATGTACAGGTTCTTCATGGGCACAATTAAGTATTCTGTAATTCCCATTCTTCTCAATGTTATCCATAATTTTTTATGATTCACATAGTCAAATGCTTTTGAATATTCAATAAAACACAAGTAAATATCTTTCTGGTATTCTTTACTTTCAGCCAAGATCCATCTACATCAGCAATCATATCCCTCATTCCATGTCCTTTTCTGAATCCAGTTTGCATTTCTGGAAACTCTTTGGCAATATACTGCTGCAAAAAATCAACACCCATGGAAACAGCAGTTAAAAAATTAAATATGCATTGTATTTGGAAGTTCTGCGACAAACACCTCTGTCATGGATTCAATTTTGTCCTAAAAAAATATGTCTCAACTTGATTGTTCAAGATTCTCAGTAGTTTGGAAGTTACATAATGATGGAATAATCTTCCATGATGTGATTTGATGTTATTTCCTAATCAGTTGTAATGATATTAGGGTGGGATGAACACCCTTACTCAGGTCAAAGACCTGATTCCATGCAAGGGGATTCCTCGGGGTGTGACTTGCATCACTTTTTATCCCACAAGAGATAAAAAGGACAGAAAAGCAAT
Source organism: Orycteropus afer afer (assembly GCF_000298275.1). NCBI lineage: Eukaryota > Metazoa > Chordata > Mammalia > Tubulidentata > Orycteropodidae > Orycteropus > Orycteropus afer. The sequence continues at coordinate 582,866 of NW_006922064.1, forward strand.
CATAAAAATCAGTACCACCAAGAAAGAAGTGCTGGGAGGAGAGCACATGTTTTGTACCCTGAGTTAGTGAATCAAGAACCTCCTAGACCAAGGGGAAGATTGACACAGGACCTTCCCACAGAGCCTTCAGAGAGAGAAAGACTTCCCCTAGAGATGGTGCCCTGAATTGGGAGTTTTATCCTCCTAAACTATGAAAGAATAAATTTCTGTTTGTTAAAGCCATCCACTTGTGATATTTCTATTACAGCAGCACTAGATAATTAAAGCAATTTCTATGAAGTGTTGAAAAGCAAATAGTCACTTTGAGATAGTCACTTAGGTGCACCTACTAACAGTCACTTAGTAGGTGAACCTTACCCTAGCCATGCAATTTTCAAACATCTCATATGCTGTGAAAACTAAACAAGAAATAAGGAAGACTGAAGAGGAATTGATGTGTTAGAATTATGGTGTTGGAGAAGAATATTATATATACCATGGACTCCCAGAAGAATAAACAAATCTGTCTTGGAAGAAGTACAACCAGAAAGCTCTTTATAAACCAGGATGGTGAGGCTGTCTCACTTTGGAACACATTATCATGAGGGACTGATCTCTGGAGAAGAACATCATGCTTGGTGAAGCAGAGGATCAGTGAAAAAGAGGAAGACCCTCAAAGGGATTGATTGACACTGTGTGTGATAGTTGAAGATGTGTCAACTTGGCTGGACTCCAGTTGTGAGTGGTGGTTCCCATGATGGATCACATAACTGAGTTCTAAGC
>NW_006922064.1:584327-591435 GCF_000298275.1 Orycteropus afer afer
GCCATCTTCCTTCTGAGGAATGGCTGGTGGGTTTGAACAGCCAGCCTTCTGGTTAGCAGTCAAGTGCCTTAAGCACTATGCTACCAGAGCACTACTATGAGTCAGAACAAATTTGTTGGCATCTAACAACAAGTATATGGGTGACACAAACATTTTGCACTCAACTAAGAACTTTAAAAAAATTGTCAGTTTGAAGCCACTTGTTAATACTACAGAAGAAAGATCTGGCAATCTAATTCCTTAAACTATTACTGCCATAAAAACCCTATGAAGCAGTTCTTCTCTGTAACATATGGAGTAGCCATGAGTCAGAATCAACTTGACGGCAACAGTTTGGGGTGTTTTTCTAGATAAGCCTAGTTCTATATTGGGTTCAATGAATCAAGCATAAAATATCCCCAGCCCTCATACAGCTTACATTGTAGCAGGGGAACAAGCAATAAAAAATAATTACAATAGACATGTGAACTACATAGTGTGTTGTTGTTGTTGTTATGTGCCATCGAGTCAGACCCGACTCATAGCGACCCCTCCTTTGGTTGCCAGGGCGGTATCACTATGGAAGTAGATTGCCCGACCTTCCTTCCAAGGAGTGGCTGGTGGTTAGCAATCAAATACCTTAGGCACTACACTACCAGACCTCCTACACAGTGTGTTAGAAGGTGCAGAAATAAATACATCAGATAAGATTTGATTTGTCAGTAGGGGGAGATAGGGTGCAATTTTAGAGAATATTATCACTATAAGCATCATTTTAAAGGTGATAGTTGAGAAACAATATGAAGAAATGAAAAAAAAAAAACCACAATTAGAAGAGTTAACCTTAGATGGCAACAGGAATCACGATTTTAATCACATACATCAAGACAGAGTGTATGAATGCAAATATTATGGGATAGATGTGATGGTGAAAATCTGTGAAAGTTTTTTTCTGATGGCTTTAATTTTTTCAGTGAAATAGAACAAGATAATCAGGTGAAAGAAAATATGGGGAAGGAGCTATTGGGAGTCTGAGGAAAATACAGAAGACACGAAATGTATATTTAGGGTAATAGACAAATGAATGAACTAAGAAAGTGATTTATGGTTGTCAAACAGCACGTGGGTCTCACAGTGAGACTACCCAACATGTTTATGTGTTTTGATTCAGCCACCATCAGCAACATGTGCTAAGTAGACAAGACTGTGGTTTTTCCACTCATATTTTATTAACCAACAGGATTGTATATGCTTGCAATGGAGTGATTAGATTGATTTCTCCTAGAACTTACTCTGAGTAAGAAGACAAGACAGGATATTAAAGGACTAAAGCCCAATGAAAATCCGTCGAATCACTGGAGTTAACTCTTGGTGCATGGAGCTAAAAGATTGTTGGGGTCAGTTCCCTGGAGACCTAGAAGGAGAATGTTACATTTGGATAGATTAAATTTACACAGTGGAAATGCCATAGTTACTGGTAATGACAAGGCCTATGATATGGACATGTGGGTGCACAGCAAAAGACAAAACAAGGAAAAAAAAAGTCACTGGAAAAGAGGCCTTAAAGGAATTGAGAGGCTACGTTCTTAGAACCCTCGTCTAAGGACTTGTATGGGCCTTGCACAGGATAGATCAGTTATTCAAAAGCAGAGGTCTTTGTTTCATTGTTTCCCTTGACAAAGCACAATCAGGATCTCTCTACATTTTTTAAATTTTTTTAGCAAGAAGGCATAATTATTTATTCCAAATCCAGTCATGTTATGTAATAATATGCTACTTTCATCTCTATGCACATATGGAAACCCACTACCATTGAGTCAATTCTGACTCACAGTGACCCCATTGGTTTTCCAAGGCTGTAAATCTTTATGGAAGTAGATTGCCTCATCTTCCTTCCATGGAGCAGCTGGTGGGTTTAAACCAATGACTATCTGGTTAGCAACCAAATGCTTTACCCACTATGCCACCAGAGCTCATTCATCCACATATGAAAAAATAAATGGGTCTCTTCAACTTAACCTCACTGACATATTAGTTAAATTAATAGAAAAGAAAAGAATAAAAGGTGGGAAATAAAATTAATATTAATGATAGAGCTGGTTGAATAAAATGCTGATAGTTTACTTTGAAAACTTAACATTTTTTACAACTTATTTTTTCTCACAGTCTTTCTCCATAACAAATATACATATAAATTGACCACACCTTGTAGTAAATTGTTAAAATATTGCTGAGTATTTCATAGTCTTAAAATATTTTATTCCAATAACTCTCTGACAAATAATCCAATTTATCTTGTTTTAATGTCCCTACCATTTGCTGAATAATCAATAAGCCAAGTCTATCAAGCTACAGTAACTAGAAAAATCTTTGACATTTTTGAAATGCTGAGCAACTCTCTTTAGTGAAGTTATCTTTATATAAGCATTGAAAAGGAGATAATAGTTAGGATTTGTTTTATAGTTTCAACAGAGGAAGAACAGATAGAAGGTTTTATAAAATTGGAGCTATATTTTCCTGTACCAGCAATCTCAATTTGATAGTCCATAAACCAGCTAAGGCCCTGAGATATGTGATATTTGGCTCTCAGAGTAATTTAAACACTTGAATTAGTTGACAAATGTAAAATGAGATTTCACAAAAATAAACAAATAAATAAAAGTGAGGAGTTCTGGCTTTACTTGAAATTCAGAAGATTTATCATCCCTGGACTTGAATTTCTATGTCCCAACCATCAGTCAAGCCATATAGTGGTTTCTCTCACTAAAGATAGCCATTTTCACTGACTCCTTTTAATTCTTTATTTACTTGCATGCCCTTTATTGGCATTTGATATTTTAATACATCGTCCTCTACACACAATTTTGCCACAATTTCAAGTAGCTTTATTATCATGAGCTTAAAAGAAATAAAATAAAATAAAATAAAAATTCTTGAACTCCTGAACTCATAGTTCCATTTTTCAAAGCAATTGTAATCATTTTTACCTTGCTATATTTGACTGACTCATAGTTATACCAAACCACTCACCATGTTAGTTCCCTGATCTCAACTCTGAACTGATATTGTTAAATGAAAATTTTATTATCTCTGCAATTCTGTGAAACATAATCTTTGTCCTTAATGTGACTTCAAATTTCTAAATTGTAGAGTAGAGACACTATTCCACTGTACGCTATCATTTCCTTGCATACACATTTTGTTTTTAACACTCTTTCTATAAAATTTAAAAGAGATAGTGATCTTGTTTAGCTGTTGATGAGTCACTGAGAGCAAATGAAAGATGAAAATCCACTGGTAAAGAACCAATGAATAAAATTCCACCCATATAATTTCTATCTAAATATCATATCTGATCTCTGGAGCTAAAAAAAATACAGAAGTAGAAAGAATTTCTTTGGGGAGAAGTAGTGTGAGGAACTATTTAATTTCTATTTATCAAACCTAATTGAGCATCATTTTAAAATCTTTTTGTTTGCGCCATAATTATTAAAGTATTAAGCAGCTTGTCTTTGACAGAAAAAGTTCATGAAACTGTATCAACATATATCAACATACTTGAAACATATCTATGAAACCATATAAATATTGAAAATATTTGTTTATAAATTTATATATGAAATATATATTTGTTATATATGAAATATAATATTTGTTATAAATTCATATAAATATAAATAAAAAACCAGGATATTTATTCCATTACTAGAAAAAAACAACATAATATTTCCACTAGAAAACTGCTCATAATAAATGAACTAAGACACAGTTTCCTCATCTGTTATCAAAATAATACCTCTTTCTCATGGGGTTTTTGTGAGGATTGAATGAGATGATGCTCATAAAATACTTAGCAAATCATAGTACCACTCAGTTGTTAGCTATTGTTATTTACATTATTAATGTGTCTTCCAAACAGTAGTTTATAAGATTGTTTTACAATGTTTTTATATCTGCATTTGTTTTCCTCATTGCTTCCAGATAAATCCTCTCCACTTTAGCCCAATAATTATTCCACATCTTTGCTTTTGTTTGTGCTTTACCTTGATCTGAAATGTTCTTCCTCCTCCTCTTATCTCTTTTATGTTCATTCTTCTAGGCTGCAGCTCATTAGCTCTGTATTAATGATTTGTTGGTGAACAATGAACTTTTTTATGTTAATTGCCATTAAGTCAGCTGTGACTGATGGCTACTCCATATACAACAGAATGAAATGTTTTCATGTCCTGTCCCATCTTCATGATGGTTGGTATGCCAGAGTCTATTGTTAGAGTCATCATGTATTTTGAGTGCCTTCCAACCTATGATGCTCAGCTTTCACTACTATATGGGACAATATTCTGTGACCCATAGGGCTCATATTATATCACTAAGTCTTTCTTCCTACTCTGACTTAAGTCTGAAAGCTCTGCAGAAACCTTTCCATCATTGGTAGCCTTGATGGTATTTGGAAATAATGGTGACATAGCTTCCAGCATTATAGTAACATATAAGATGTGTTATATATATAGTAACACCGTAGGATGCAAACTAGGAGCTCTGGCAGTGTAATGCCTAAGGCACTGAACGCCAACCAAAAAACCGGTGGTCCAAACCCACTAGCCACTCCTTGGAAGGAAGGTTGGGCAATCTACTTCCATAGTGATACTGCCTCAGAAACCCAAGGAGGGGTCTCTATGAGTCAGGTCTGACTTGTCAGCACATAAAAACAACAACAGTATGCAAACTGACAAATGGGTAGTGAAATAATGAATTACTACTCCAAAATTTAGTTACTTGAAAGAGCATTTATTATCTCACACTTTCTAAGGGACCAGAATACAAGCATGTGTTAGCTAGGCTCTCTGTATTAGGGTCTCTCACAAGGCTGAAGTCTAGTTGTCACTGGGGTTGTGGTTTCATTCAAGGCTCAGCAAGGTTTTACAGGACTCAGTGACTAACAAGTTGAATTGAGGGCCTCAATTCTGCACTGGAAGTTGGGTAAATGTTGCCTTCAGTTCCATGTCATGTGAGCTTCATCAATATGCCAGCTTTTTTATTTTTTCTGTTTTTTTTTAAATTGAAGCATGCAGGTCAAGAAGGACTATCAATGGAATGCCAATAAACTAAAATCACAATCTTTTGTAAACTAATTATGACCATGACATTTCATCACTTTTGCCTTATTAGATGCAAGTCATCAATGCAGCCCACACTCAAGGGAAAGGGTATAAATACAAGGAGATGGGATTCATTGAACACTATCTTTCAAACCTACTTACCACATCATCTCAGCTCCAAACCTCCTCTGACTATTCAGCTGCTACAATCCTTTGTGAAATTAATTAGAAAATAATGCTTAATATCCTATTTCCAAATTTTGACTGGTTTGTCTCTTTAGAATTCTGATGGTACTAATAGTTTAAAAGTTCTTAATTTGTCATTTAGTTGTATATGGGTTTTTATTATTATTCAACTATCTTCTACCTTTTTCTTTGCTTACAATTTTGCATCCCAATGACTAATAATTATAATACATCTTGATTGCATGTTTGGTCAATTTCAGACTGAGGAAGTTGGTACAAATCTTCAATTTCTTCATCACTGTCTTTAGTGGTAGTTGCATAAATTGAACAAGTTGTCTTCCTTTTAGGCATATAGTTATTATGCTATCACTGACAGCACTGTACTTCAGGATAGATTTTGAAATGTTCTTTTCTATGATGAATGAAATGCCATTCCTCTTCAATTTGTCATTCTTGGCATAGTACAATGTATGACTGTCCAATTCAAAATGGCCAATACCAGTACATTTCAGTTCACTAACACACAGAACATAGATCTTCTTTATGCAGTTCATTTAATTTTTGACAAATTCAGATTTTCCTATTTCATACTTTGTACATTCTACATTCTGATTATTAATGAATGTTCACAGCTGTTTCTTCTCACTTTGAGTTGGTAGTCAGAAAATTAGGAGCTCTGGTAGTGTAGAGTTGGAAAATATGGTCTTGGTAAAAGGAATGATGTCAGAGGCCACATGAGAGAATTTTGCAAAATCAACAACTTATTCATTGAAAATACCTTTTTCAACATCATGAATGATGACCATAAATGTGGACCTCACCAGATGGAATACACAGGAATCAAATCAATCTGTGGTAATTAAAGTTCTGTGTCAACTTAGCTGAGTCTGGTTTTGAGTGGCTGGGCAGCTGGATGTAGTATTCCCCATGATGAGACTGGTAATCAACTCTATGGTAGAATCTACTGTGAACAGCTGTAGATGTGTTCTGCTTGCAGTATATAAGAAAAAGCTTTGAGAAAGGTTTCTAGCATTTGGCATATCTCGATCCTACATTTGGCCAACTCTTCATAACAATGGCCTGCCATGTTGTCTGCCAATCTTGACACTGTTAATGGACTTGAATTAGTGGCCTGCCATGTTACTTGATAATCTTTGGACTGTGCCATTTTACTTTTTGACCCTGGATTTGTCAGCCTCAGCAGCCAGCAACTATCTGAGGTAAGAGACACCTCCAGCTCCAGTGGGCCAGGAGCAACAGGCAGAGCTGAAGCCCAAGGTTGAAGGGCTTTCACCCAGCACCGAACGCTGGCACTTTGAACTCAGACTTATAACCTTTAAACTGTAAGAGAATAAATCCCTGTTTGTTCAAGCCATATGCTTGTGGTATTTTCTGTTAGAAAGGTACTAACTCAAAACTCTTGACTGTCATCAAGTCAATTCTGACTCATAGCAACCCTTCTTCGGGTTTCCAAGGTGATAGCTCTACAGAAGTAGATTGGCCAATCTTCCTTTTGAGAAGTGGCTGGTGGGTTTGAACTGCCAGCCTTCTGGTTAGTAGTCAAATGTCTTAGGCACTGTGGTGGTTAAGTTTGTGTGTCAACTTGGTTAGGCCTGGTTCAGTGGCGGGGCAGCTGGAAGTAATATTCCCCATGATGAGACTGGTAATCAACTCCATGGTGAAATTTACTGTGAACAGCTGAGGGGATATGGCCTGTTTCTTGTATATAAGGAGAAGCTTTGGGGAACGGTCTCTAGCTTATGACACGCTTCAACCCTGCATGTAACCATGTCACTGTTTAACAGCCTACTATGTTCTGCTGACCTTGGGATTTTAATGGACTT
>NW_006922064.1:591863-595902 GCF_000298275.1 Orycteropus afer afer
GGTGGTATCACTATGGAAGTAGATTGCCCAACCTTCCTTCTGAGGAGTGGCTGGTGGGTTTGAACCGCCAGCCTTCTTGTTAGCAATCAAGTACCATAGGTACTACGCTACCAGAGAGAGGTACAAGAGAATGAAAATAATATCTTTGGAAAGAGACTATGGAAGAGCTCAATATCATTAGTCAGAACAAAGCCAGGGGCTGACTGTGGAACAGACTATCAATTGCTCACATGCAAATTCAAGTTCAAGCTGAAGAAAATTAAAACTAGTCAATGAGAGTCAAAATACAACCTTAAGTATATCCCACCTGAGTTTAGAAACCATATGAAGAGCAGATTTTTTTTTAAATATTTTATTGTGATTTGGGTGAAAGTTTACAGATCAAATTCATTTTCAATACAGCATTCCATACACATTTTGTCTCATGGCATTGACTACAATTCCCACAATGTAACAACTCTCTTCTCACTTCCTCCCCACAATTACCTCTTCCCTGTGTCCTTCCCTCCCATGCACTCCCACCCCATGAGCTATCTCCTTATGCAAACACTGCCTTTCTGTTCTCCTATGATTAATACTCCAAGGAGTCTATCTACCTGATGTAATTTTTCACAACATATGCTTGCCTATTATTTGGCTGGAAGCCACAGGAGTAAGTTCAATTCCAGACCTGAAGGGCAGCTAGGGGCCATAGTCTCAAGGGTCACAGCAGGCTCTATCAGATCAGCAAACCTGGTCTATTTTTTTTATGATTTTGAGTTTTGTTCTGCATTGTTCTTCCACTGTATCTAGGATCTCCTGTACCAATACCCCTTCAAGTGGTTGACAGTGGTAGCCATGCACCATCTAGTGCTCCAGTCTCATGGTCATATAAGCTGAGGATCACATAGTCTCCTAATCCCTTGGATTAATTGTTTCCATGTGTCTTTGGTTTTCTTCATTCTTCTTTGCTCTAGACAAGGAGAAACACATCATTGCATCTAGATGGCCACTTGCAAGCTTTTAAGATCCCAGTCACTACTCAGCAAAGTAGGATGTAGAACAATATTTTTGTATAATATGATATGCCAGTTGAGCTTGATGTCCCCTACAACCATGGTCCCAAACCCACAGGTCCAACTACTCTCTCCCTCCAGGTAGCTGGCTATGGCCAAGAAGCCACCACAACTTTGCCTCTTGTCAGATCTACTATACACATGGACATTCTTGCAGTGCATACAAATATGCATATAGGAACATTGTCTGCTAACCCTATACACGGTCATGGGCACACTACTCCTTGCCTAGACATACCTTATCATTCAGCCTGTCCTCCCATCTATCCACCTATAGATCAATGTTTGCCTTCACTGACAACACAGTACTGTATGTGCAAAAGGATTCATCTTTGTTGTATGGACCTCCCATGCACCTCTCTATGTCTTCTTCTTCCTCAATGCCACTGTCTAATCACTCACATATGGTACATTGCCCTTCACTTCACCCAAATCAATTCTTGTCTCTACTTATCTGGCAGTGTTTCCCCCACTATCACCCCTGTTAACCAACAAAGAAATTTTTATTCCATTTATAAGCCTTTCCTTGACATTTTACAATAATTAACTAATATAATATTTGTCCTTCTGTGACTGACTTATTTCACTCAGCATAATGTCCTCCATTATGCATGAAGAAAGCAAAAGGTCATTAAAAAGACAGGAAAGAAAGACATAAGCAAAATGGATGTCAGAAGAGACTCTGAAACTTGCTCTTGAAGGAAGAGTAGCTAAGAAAAATGGAAGAAATGATGAAATGAAAGTGTTATAGAGAAAATTTCAAAGGCTGGCTCAAGAAGACAAAGTATTACACTGAACTGTGCAAAGACCTGGAGTTAGAAAACCAAAAGGGACACACTTGGCATTTCTCAAAGTCAAAAAAAAACTGAAGAAAAATTCAAACCAGGAGATGCATTATTGAAAGATATCTTGGAAAAAATATTGAGTGATGCAGGAAATGTCATAAAAAGATGGAAAGAATACAGAGAGTCACTGTACTGAAAAGAATAGTTTGACATTCAACCAGAAGGTAGAATATGATCAAGACTGAATAGTATTGAAGAAAGAAGTTCAAGCTTCACTTAAAGAATTGTGAAAAAACAAGGCTACAAAATTGACAGATTACCCTTTGAGATGTTTCAACAAACTGATGTAATGCTGGAGGTGCTCACTTGTTTATGCCAAGAAATTTGGAAGAGAGCTACCAGGCCAACTGACTGGAAGAGATCCATATTTGTACCCATTCAAAATAAAGTTGATCCAAAAGAATGTGGAAATTATTGAACAATATCATTAATGTCACATGCAAGTAAAATTTAGCTGAAGATAATTCAAAAAAGGTTGCAGCAGTTTATTGACAGGCAACTGCCAGAAATTGAAGCCAGTTTCAGAAGAGGGCATAGAGTAGGGGATATCATTGCTGATGTAAAATGGCTCTTGGGTGAAAGCAGAATACTAGAAAGGTGTTTACCTGTGTTTTATTGATTATGCAAAGGCATTCAACTGTGTCAAAAAAAACAAGACTCACTGCCATTGAGTCTGATTCAACTATGTAGATCATAATAAATTATGTATAACATTAAGAAGACCAGGAGTTCAAGAACACTTAACTGTGCTAAGGCAGAACCTGTACGTAGACCAAGAGACAGTCATTGGAATAGAAGAGGGGAATCTTGCATGGTTTCAAACCAGGAACAGTGTGTGTCAGGGTTGTATCCTTTTATGACACTTATTCAATCTTTAGTCTGAGCAAATAATCCAAAACGCTGGACTACATGAAGAAGAACCTGACATCAGACTTGAAGAAAGACTCATTAATTATTTGTGCTATGCAGAAGACACAACCCTGCTTGCTGAAAGTGAAGATAACTTGAACCACTTACTGATGAAGATCAAAGTCTACAGAGTTCAATGTAAATAACACCTTAACATAAAGAAAACAAAAATCCTCACAACTTGGCCAGTAAAGAGCATCACAATAAATGGAGAAAAGGTTGAAGTTGCAAAGATTTAATTTTACTTGGATCTGCAATCAATGCTTGTGGAAGCAGCAGTCAAGAAATCAGATGATGTGTTCCTCTGGGCAAATCTGTGCAAAATACCTCTTTAAAGTGTTAAAGAGCAAACACATCACTTTGAAGACTAAGGTGTGCTTAATCCAAGACATGGTATTTTCAATCACTTAATATGAGTGTGAAAGCTGGACAATGGATAAGAGAGATCAAAAAAGAATTGAGGTATTTAGATTGTGTTGTAGGCAAATAATACTGAAAATACTATGGGCTCAGAAGAATAAACAAATTTGTCTTGGAAGAAGTACACTGGAATTCTGCTTAGAAGAGACCATGGCCAGACACTCTCATGTACTTTGGTCATGTTATCAGTAGGGTCCAGTAGCTGGAGAAGGCTATCATGCTCAGTAAAACAAAGGGACAGCAAAAAAGGGGAAGACCTTCAATGAGATGGACTGACACAATTGCTTCACTGATAGGCTCAAGCAAACCAAAGATAATTGAGGATGAAGCAGGACTAGGCAATGTTTCATTCTGTCGCACATAGGGTCACTCTGAGTCAGACCTAACTCCAAAGCAGCTAACAATAAAAATGTTATACCTTGTCATGTGCTTATATAGCTCTGGGAGAGTTTAATAATGCTTGTTGTTGTTGTTGTTATGTGCTGTCAAGTTGGACCCGACTCATAGTGATCTCTCCTTGGGTTTCCGAGGCAGTATCACTATGGAAGTAAATTGCCCAACCTTCCTTCCAAGGAGTGGCTGGTAACAATGTTTGCACTAAATAAATCCTAGTTGAAAGAGCAAGTAGTATTTCTTACAGAGATACAAACAGTATAATGGAATTCTAATATACTCTCATGAGAAATAGTCATATCTTTGAAAAGAAAATAACAAATTTATTTTTCTATAAAAATGCTACTCTTGAGCACATTAATGGAAAAACAGACTGACCTGTATTCCCTGTCTTTCCACTGCAATATAATGTTTTCT
>NW_006922064.1:601826-602396 GCF_000298275.1 Orycteropus afer afer
GGGCTCAAGTATAGCAGGGATTGTGGGGCTGGCGCGGGATCGGGCAGTGTTTCGTTCTGCTGTGCATGGGGTCACTATGAGTCAGAAACGACTCGGCAGCACTTAACAACAACAACAACAGAAAATTCCATATGCACTGGGAAAGAATGTATATTCTGCTGTTGGTGGGTTGTGTGTTCTATATGAGTTCTAGTTGATTTATGGTTTAGATCGTCTGTATCTTTGTTAGTTTCTTTCTAGTTGTTCTGTCCTTCATCAAAATTTTATTTATTATATTTGTATTTATTATGTCTTCTTGTTTGACTGATTACTTTATCATTATGTAATGTGTAATGTCTTTCCTTGTCTCTTTTGTTGGTTTTTGGCTTAAAGTCTCTTTTTACCAGAAATTAATATTGTCACTTCTGCTGTTTTTGGTTGCCATTTACTTGATATCTGTTTTTCCATCCTTTGATTTTTAAGTTATTTTTGTTTTGTTTTGTTTCTAAGATGTGTCTTTTATAGACAGCATAATGGTGGGTTATGTTTTCTTATCCACTTTGCTACTATCTGTCTCTCGACTGCTATATT
>NW_006922064.1:602496-615688 GCF_000298275.1 Orycteropus afer afer
AAAATGACTTCAGCATTAAGTTTCTGTATTATAGTTACTCAAAAGAGGAGAGGAGCAAGGAAGATAAACTACTTTAGGAATTTTAAAAGTATTTCACAATAGTATAGATTTATGTTCTTCCAAATGTGTCCTTCATTCCAATGGATGTATTTATAGAACAGAAAACATAAACCAATCACCTTTTAAACAGCATAAAAATCACATTAAGTATACATCTTCTGTGAGGATCATGTTTTCAAAACCTAAAAAGTACTTAGATGGATTACTACAGAGCTTTTCCCTCTAAAACATTAATTTCCTACTAAAAAAAAAAAGCTTTAAATAAGCCTGTCAACTAAAAGGAGCTCTGGTAGCATAGTGCCTAAGTCATTTGACTACTAACTGTAAGGTGACAGTAAGGAGAAGAGGACGCACAAAAGTGGGGTTAAAGAGAAGTGTTTTATTCTGCACTTCTGGGCGAGGTTCACGGGTCCCTGAGAGGGGCCCAAGAAGTCGCACCCCGGGGCAGGGAGGATAGATTTTATAGACACAGGGAGGACCTAATTGTGGACACTAAGGAAATGGCGGGATCCAATTAGCTGTTGGCACAGGTCTGCACCTAATTAGCATGAGGGGGCTTCACAGGAGGAAGTTTATTATCACATGGGACTTTCCAGCCTGGGCGGGTTCTGCCACCTCGGTTGTCTTATCAGGCTGTCTCATCAGGCCCTGACACCTGGAGGAAGCTGCCAACTGAAATGTTGGTGGCTTGAGTTTACTCCGGCCTAACACTAACCAGCAGGCTGGCAGTTCAAACCCACCAGCCACACCTTGGAAGGAAGATTGGGAAATCTACTTCCATCGGGATAACATCCGGGAAACCCAAGGAGAAGTCACTATGAGTTGAATATCACTTGAGAGCAGTGAGTTTGGTTTTTTAGTTTTGGTATCAACTAAAAGTAGTTAATCTTAAATTAAGGCTAATATACTTTTATGTTAAATAGCCTAATGACCTCATTTTTCTTCTAAAATAAAGATCTAGAAAATAACACAAATATCAGATAGATAGCTTCATATGAATTCAGACTGAACCAAGTAGTTGCAATTTGATTGATTAGAGAGGTAAAATCAATAAAATTCCTCTAGTCATATAGATCCAAATATTAAGTTTTCAGAACTTTATCCTATTCATTTCTAACTATATTTATACTGGGAATAAATATACTTTAAATTACATGTATGTTGTTAAAAACTGGAATAACACTGTTATAATATTAACAGGGAGCTCTGGTAGCATAGTGCCTAAGGCATTTGACTGCTAACCAGAAGGCTGGCGGTTCAAACCCACTAGCCACTCCTCGGAAGAAAGGTTGGGCAATCTACTTCCGTAGTGATACCCCCTCAGAAACCCAAGGAGGGGTCGCTATGAGTCAGATCTGACTCGCCGGCACATAACAACAACAACAATATTAACAGATTCAGATGAAATCATATACAAATTCCAAGGATGTTAAGAGAATTTTTACAATCTAAAAATATTTCATAATAGAAGAGGTTCTGATTAAAAGAAGCAAGGAAAAGACACTATTATTTACTCTTTAAACAAAATGAAAAAACTAATAAAAGTATAAAGGAGGCCACCATTCTCAAAGAAACACAAAATATCCATACCATCAAGCTGATACATTTCTATTCAATTCCTTAGTAGAAAACAGATTTCAATAAAGTAATTATGAGAAACAATGAAGCTATTAGAAGACAATGCATCAATTCTTCTTAGGTCTTCTTTATTCTTTATCAAGCTTTCCTATTCATATGAGGCTACTGAAAACACCTCATCTTGGGTCTTCAAACTATCATCTTCGTTCTTGAACACTTTAAAGAGGTCTTTTGCATCAGATTTGCCCAATGCAAAGCATCCTTTGATTTCTTGCCTGCTGCTTATATAGGCATAGATTGTGGGACCAAGTAACATGAAATCACTGACAGCTTCAATCTTTTCTTCCATTTATCATAATGTTGCTTATAGGTCCAGTTGTGAAGACTTTTGTTTTATTTATGTTGAGGTATAACCCCTACTGCAGACTGTAAAAGTCTTTGGTCCTCACCAGTAGGTGCTTCGAGTCCTCTTCACTTTCAGCAAGGATGCTTGTGTCATTTGCATATTGCAGGTTGTGACTGAGTCTTCCTCCAATCCTGATTCCATGTTTTTCTGCATATAGTCCAGTTTCTCAGGCTATTTGCTCAGCATACAGATTGAGTAAGTAGAGGGAAAGGATACAATGCTGGCACACACCTTTCCTGATTTTAAACATGCAGTATTCCCTTTGTTCTGCTGGAATGACAGCCTCTTGGTACTGGTACCACATGAGCAAAATAAAGTGTTTTGGAATTTTCCTTTTTTGCAATGTTATGCATAATTTTCTATGATCTACAAAGTCAAACACCTTTGCATAGTCAATAAAACACAGGTAAATATCTTTCTGGTATTCTCTGCTTTCCCTCAAGATCCATCTGACATCAGCAATGATTATTACTCGTTCTATGTCTGTTCTGAATCCAGCTTGAATTTCTGGCAGTTCTCTGACTATGTAGAGTTGAAACTATTAATTATTTTCAGCAAACTTTCACTTGCATGTGATATTAATGCTATTGTTCTATGATTTCTGCATTCTACTGAATCATCTTTCTTAGAAATAGTTACAAATATGATTTGTAACATATTTATTGTTGTATATAGTTAATTGGCCTCGTAGTTGTCTTTTAAATAACTTAACACAGACAAGTGAGTGCTTCCAGTATTGCATCCATTTGTTGAAACATCTCAATTGGTATTCTGTCAATCCCTGGACACTTGCTTTTTGCCACTGCTTTCAGTGCACCGTGGACCTCTTTTTTCATTAACATCAGTTCTTGATCAGATGCTACCTCCTGAAATAGTTGAACATCAATAAACTTTTTTGGTTCAAGGACACTGTGTAGTTCTTCCATCTTCTTTAAAGCTTTCAGTATCATTTAATATTTGCCCAT
Source organism: Orycteropus afer afer (assembly GCF_000298275.1). NCBI lineage: Eukaryota > Metazoa > Chordata > Mammalia > Tubulidentata > Orycteropodidae > Orycteropus > Orycteropus afer. The sequence goes on from NW_006922064.1 coordinate 605,506, forward strand.
AGAATCATTCTATATTGCAATTTGAAGCTTGAATTTTTTTTTTTTTTTTCAGTTATTTCAGCTTGAGAAATTCCAAGCATGTTCTCCCTTTTTGGATATCTAACTCCAAGTCTTTGTACATTTCATTGTAATACGTTACTTCATCTTCTTGAGCCACCATTTGAAATCTTCTGTTCAGCTCTTTACTATATCATTTCTCACAAACTTTCACTTGCATGTGATATTAAAGATATTTCTCACAATAGCTTTAGCTAGTCTAAATTTTAGAAAAAGATTCAGAATCAGTTCTCACATCCATTTTGGTATCTTCTTTCTTTGTTGTCTTTTTAATGACCTTTTGCTTTCTTCTTGTATGATGTCCTATACAACACTTCTGTTTTTTTTTGTTTATTGGTGTTTAATGCATCAAATCTATTCTTCAGATGGTTTTTAAATTCAGGTAGGCTATAATCAAGGTTGAATTTTGGCTCTTGTTGACTTGATTTTAATTTTCTTCACTTTCAACTGCAACTTGTATTTGTGCAGTGGATGGTCTTTTCCACAGTTGGCCACTGGCCTTTTCTGGTTGGTGATATTGAGCTTCTCTGTTGTCTCTTTCCACAGATGTAGTCAGTTAAAATCCTGTGTACAACATCCAGTGAGATCCACATGTATAGTCACCATTTATATTGTTAAACAAAGGTATATAGATTGAATAGGTCATTGGCCTTGCAAAATTCTATCATGATATCACTGGAGTCCTTTATATCACCAATGTCATATTTTCCAATTACCTATCCTTTTTCTTTGTTTCCAACTTTTGCATTCTGATCACCTGTAAATCAGTACATCTTATTGCATATTTGATCAATTTCACACTGCAGAAGTTAGTAAAACTCTTCAGTTTCTTCATCTTTGGTTTTAGTGATTGGTCCATGAATTTGTATCTAGTATACTAACAGTCTAGACTTATTAACTAGTCTTCCTTGTATATGTATTGGTATTATCCTATCACTGACAACATTGTACTTCAGGATTGATCTTGAAATGTTCTTTTTGATGATGAATCACATAACTAGCAAAAATAGATTTTAAAATACAGGAAAATAAAACAAACAAAACATTTTCAGATTAATTTGTATGGTATACCAAAAAGAAAAATATCAAAAACATACTCATTGCAGTTGAGTTGATTCCTGACTCATAGTGATCCTATAATACAGAGTAGAACTACTCCATAGGGTTTCCAAGAATGCAGACTGCCACATCTTTCTCTCAGAAGTAGCATGTGGGTTCTAACTACTGACTTTTGGGTTAGCTGCTGAGCTCTTTAACCACTGTGACACTAGTGTTCCTTCATGTATGGCATATAATAATAAAAAGAAAATTATATTATACAGAAGAAGCCAGATAATACAACCAATTAAGAAGAGAGGGAATAACTTACAGAACCCAATTTAGAGTCTATAAAATTGAAGTTATGTGTATAATATCTATTGTACCTATTGTTATCTAATGTGTCAGTTATAAATATGTTCTCTCTTGTATCTATTGTTATCTAATATATCCATTATAAATAATATTATATACTGACCTACTCTAAATGTGGACAACATGCATTAAGGATAAAGAATTTCAGAAGATAAATGGAAATTATAAAATAAAGACCAATAGAGACATTATACAAAAAAAATATATATATATATTACTATCTATTAATATTACTATTCACTGAAAACAAATGAAAAGAAATCTGCTGCCATAAAGTCCACTCTGACTTACAATGACTCTATAGGACAGAGTAGAACTGCCCCATAGGATTTCCAAGGCTGTAAATCTTTGTGGAATCGGAGTGCCTCAACTTTATCCCATGGAGTGGCTGGTGTGCTTAAACAGCTAACCTTGTGGTGGCAGCAGAATGCCTTATCCACTGGGCCACCTAGAGCTCTTTAGTAGAAACACTAGAAATAAAAATACAATATCAAAGATGAAGAATTCTTTCAATGAGCTTATAAGCAATCTAGTCCAACACATGAAAAAAAAATCAGTTTACTCAGAGATGAGTCAATAGTAATTATCCAAAATCAAATACAAAGAGAAAACAACAATAGTGGAGAAAGGAAAAAAAAATATTTTCTTGTATTTGTGAGACAATATCAAAAGAACTACTACATACATAATTGGAGTCATAAAGAGAGGAGATAGAAAATGATACAGAAGACATACTGGAAGAGTCAATGGCCATGGATTTCCCACAAGTGATGAATGACATCATACCACATATCAAAGAAGTTTGGTAAAGCATCAAGCAGAATAAATAAGTCATACCTAGACATGTCATAAGAGCTCTGGTGGCATAGTGCTAAGGCATCTGACTACTAACCAGAAGGCTGGTGGTTCAAACCCACCAGCTACTCCTCAGAAGAAAGACTGGGCAATCTACTTCTGTAGAGATACTGCCTCAGAAACCCAAGGAGGGGTCGCTATGAGTCAAGACTGACTTGACAGCAGTGAGTTTGGCTTCTTTTTGGAGTTAGGCACATCATAGTCAAACTTCTGACTACCAAAGATAAAAGACAAATAATAAAATAACTCAGAGGGGGAAAAAAATAAAAAGATATAGTAAATATCATGAAACAATTATAAGGATGACAGTTGAAGTCTCAACAGAAACTATGGAGGCCAGAAGAAAGTGACACAATTTCACAACTGTGCTAAAAAGAAAGTTTTTAAAAGTCTAGAATCACAGAAGCACTAAAAGTACCCTTATAATGTACAAACCAAACTCCAAACTCACTTCCATTGAGTCAAATCTGACTCACAACAAATCCTTGTAAGTTTCCGAGGTGGTAAATCTTTATGGAAGTAGATTGCCCTATCTGTTTTCTGCAGAGTACTGGTGGGTTGGAACTGCCAGTCTTCCGGTTAATAGTCAAATGCCTTAGGCACTGAACCACCAGAACTCATTTCTAAAATAGAGGAAAATAAAAATAAAGCATTTTCAGATTGATATTAATTAATTAATTAATCACAAACCATTCAACTTACCCTTGAAATGAGTATGTGTAAACTGAGTCTAGTTTCTTAGAAGCTAATTTTGTAATTTCATATATGGTAAAAATAATGAATTAAAGTTACTCTTTTTTTACCATCATGTTTTTAATTGTCCTGGAGTAAATTCATACTCATAGTGACACCATGTGTGCTGAGTAGAACTGTTCCATAAGATTTTCAAAGCTATGATCTTTTGGAAGCAGACCTCCAGGCCTATCTTAAGAGGTGTCTTTGGGTGGATTCAAACTGCCATATTTGGGGCTAATAGTTAAGTGTTTTATTGTTTGTGCTACCCAAATGGAAAAAAAAGCAAAACGAAACACACTGCAGTCGAGTCAGATCGGACTCATAGTGACCCCTCCCCGGGTCCAAGGCAGTATCCCTACGAAAGTAGATTGCCCAATCCTCCTTCCAGGGAGTGGCTGGTGGGTTTGAACTGCCAGACTTCTGGTTAGCAGTCAAATGCCTTAGGCACTAAGCTACGAGAGCTCCCCAAGGACTCCTTTCTATTACCAAAATATGACAGAAATTCTAAACAATATCTATAAAATTCTCTTTCCAGAATATTAAATCCTTTGTTATTCTAATTTCTAAAGAATTTCTCTGGTTAACCACTGTATGGCAAAGTCTAATCACTGGAATAAATTAAGAAAAAGAACTACAAATCATAAAGATTGCAATGAGTATTATTTGTTACTGACAAAATTAATATAGAAATAGCCTAAGGGATTTGAAATCATAATAATAAGCTGATAAAATTAATAATTAGATTTAGCAAGGTTGTAAGAACAAAAAAATATTGCATTAGGTCAAAGTTGAAAGATTATCTAATTTTAAGTTTCATTATAAAGCCCCAATAATTACTGCAGGGTGGTATTATAATCACTGTGCTATAAATGTAAGTGATACATCTATGGCATGCTCTATGCAGACTCCCAACGCTGAAGTTGAATGATACTCGCCCCCCAAAAAAAGTTATTATCCACCTATTAGGTTAAATATCAAAGAATGATTTAATATGTGAGGTTACATGTCTCCTATAAAACAGAACAAACTATGTACATGTACTTTCTCCATATTACTTTAAATATAACCAGCAATAATTTTTAGCCAAACTTACTCTGAAGTTTATTACAGATTTTATAATCACTGCTAATTATTTCATTATTGCTATTGATTCAAGCAGTTAATTAGGGGTAAAGGGGATGTTATTTTGCATAATTCAATTATTACTTTATTGACTTTAGAAAATAATTGAAAACATTTTAGGCTGCTTTTAATGGTCAATTCTAGACCCTAATTTTAGCATGGTATGCTGGATGCAACTTGACATCTTTCCTTATTACAATACAAATCTAATAATTGGTTTGTGAGCTATTAATTTCCAATTATTCAATTGGGCAGTTCTCTTCAAGTTGTTTTTCTTTTTCTCTTTGTCTTAATCAACATAGGTTATTCTCAGTCTTGAGAATTATTTTTCTGACAATTTTGCATTATGTCAGTTTATTTAATTCGGATCTGAGAATTTCTTCTTTGGCTTAAATTTATACAAAGTTTAACACTAAGACAATAAAGAATACTGTGTATAAGACTGAAGCAGATTATATTATCAAAAAAGCCCCTAAAACTAAGCAGAACCTGTTGAGAATTCTGGATGATGTCACTGTTTATAAAACAGAGATTTGTGCATGTCAAAGGACTATGTCACTGGAAGAATTATTTTATAGCAAATTGATATAGAATAAGATGATATATCCAAGTCTTTCTGACTCTATTTGAAGAATTGGATCTAAGACAGCTTCTAATGATTAACCACAAGAAAGAACGATTAGTTGGCACATTTCGATAATTACTAAATTATGTAGTTATTACATTTGTACTAAAAGCCAAACACTATTTTAAGTGTTGGGGGACACAGTACTAAATAAAATTGAAAAAGTTCTTGCCCTTATTAACTTGTATTCTAGGGGGAAGTCAATAATAAACTAACATATAAACAAATATTTGACATGTCAGTAATGACAAGTGTTATGAAGAAAAGTACTGATGTATCTGTAAGTATTGATAAGAATGCAGAAGAGGGCTGCCGTAACATATAAGATGGTTTGGGAAGGCATCCCTAAGGAGGTAGCCTTTGAACAAAGGTGAAAGAATAAGCGATGTACATATTTGGGACATGAATATTTTAGGCAAATAGCGCAAGTAGCATATGCAAATACTGTGAAAAGCATGAGCCAATGTAGGCCTGACACAGTAAGCACAGGTATAGTGGATGAAGGTGAAGCTAGACCAAATCTGTTGTTGTTGTTGTTATGTGTGGTCCAGTCAGACCTGACTCATAACGACCCCTCCTTAAGTTTCCGAGGCAGTATCACCACAGAAGTAGATTGCCCAAGCTTCCTTCTGAGGAGTGGCTGGTGGGTTTGAATCGCTAGCTGTCTGGTTAGCAGTCAAGTGCCTTAGGCACTACACTAGCAGAGCTCCCGGACCAACATCTGGTGGTCTGATTATGTTAGCCTCAGAAGATATGGCAAGGAGTTTGAATTTTGTCCTAAATCTTTCAGGAAATGATTGATTGAGAGAAAGTGGGTAAAATGTTTCTTTTTTACATTGTTTTTCTTTGCCTATAGTTCTGCTGGCAAAAAGGCCATGCCTGAAAAAAAGCCTTCACTAATCACATATTTATTTTGTTTCCAAAACTTAGTGAATTATCTTTTGCATCTCAAGTATGTCTCTGGCTCAATTTATTATAATACTTGCTATATTAAATTACAATTAAGTTGGCAAGTCTGTCTTGCTGCCAAATTGTAAGCTACTTGATTATAAAATCTTTAAATATGGTGTTCCAGAGTTCCGGGGGGGGGGAGGCTATAAGTATTTTTGAATTAATATGAGGTTAGGAAACATGGTCTTTTAACATGATCTTTGTATTTCCTCAGTCAGTATAACAATTGCACAGGTCTCTTTTTGTCTGCTGGCCCAGTGATTAAATGCTTGACCATTAATGGAAAGGTTTGAATGCACCAGCCCCTCAGGAGGAAAGGAATGTGGTAGTCAGCTACCTTAACAATTCGTTGTTGTTATGTGCCATCGAGTCGGATCCAACTCATAGCTACCCCTCTTTGGGTTTCTGAGGCAGTATCACGACGGAAGTAAATTGCCCAACCTTCCTTCTGAGGAGTGGCTGGTGGGTTTGAACCACCAGCCTTCTGGTAAGCAGTCAAGTGCCTTAGACAGCCTTGGAAACCCCATATGGTAGGTCTACTCTGTCCTGTAGCGTCACTATGACTCAGTATTGATTTGAGGACAAACGTTTTATAGAAGGTCTACGTCATCAGGAAAGACCAGTTGTGTTAGATTGGGTTCTCTAGAGAAACACAAAAACAAGCAAAGTGTATATATATATTTATAGAGAGAGAGAGAGAGAAATTTATCTTAGGAAAATGGCTCACAAGCGTATAGAAGCCGACAAGTCCAAGTCTCTGGAGGAAATGGGCTGGCGGCAGCCTTAGCTTCTGTAAGTGCAGGGGGCCGAGAAATTCAAGGCTGGCAGGCAGTACACTGGTTGTTGATTCCAACAAAAGACGAATCCAAGATCTCCAGGCCGAGCAGTGGGCTGCTCACTCACGGAAGTCTGTAGTCCACACACCAGGGTTCCAATGCCTCAAAGAATGTGTCTCTTCCCAGGATGTCCCTGGTTATCTTGGAAGCAGACCACACCCCTAGGGAAACTCCCCTTGGGCAGACTGGCCACTCAGAACACAGTCATCTGATCCCATCGTGGGAACAACCACACAGAACTGGGGTCCAGCCAAGTTGACACGCAGCTCCAACTATCACACCAGTTGCTAGAATAGGACAGCATGATTGATAAAGCAGTAAATCAGTGAAAACAAGGGAAACTCTCAATGAGATGAATTGACAAAATAGTCAAAAGCATGACTCAAACATACTAAAGATCATGGCGATGGAGCAGGATAGGGCTAGGTTTCCTTCTATTATGCATAATGACCTTATGAATTGGAACTGTCTTGCAGGCATCTAGTAATAAAAACAGCATAGAAGGTCACTGGTTGTAAAACAGAATTAATATATAGCCTTTTACATCTTTTCTACTAAAACTGATCCTAACAATCCGAAAGGAAACTGATAATCATTCTGGCTCATGAATATTGTCTACCAATTTTTTTTTATTATATAAAAGTGAAATAGGAGATTCAGACAGCAATGAAAGTGGTGCTTTCTAGGACAGGTCTGGCATTTATCACTCAATAAACTACCTGGTTTTAAAGATCCATTGTTCAAAGTGGAAGATCTATATCACTTATAGATAGCAAGTTAGATTAAATGACCTTTCTAAAATACTAAAACACTGTTGTTTTTCTCCAACTCAAATTTCCTAAATGTCAGACGAAAGTTAATGCCAAATATGAAAAATTAAAAATAGTATGAAAACATGTGCTATTTATATTTCTTAAAAGACAAGCATTATCTTTGTATCAATTTGCTATGCATTAAAATCTCAGCAAATCTTTTGATATGCTTTCAAACACATGACAATATTTTACTCTTTAAAATCCTTTATTAAATTGCCTTATTTTCTGCATGCACGTATATTCCCATTCACCTTTTCATATTTAATTGTTAAGTTCTTGTTAGACCTAATGGGAAATAAAAATTGCATATAGTTTACAATTTTTAAATGTTTTCAGCATGCATGTATTTACCACAAAGACACAAAGAAGAATACACAGCTTTCATAAATAATAAAACCACAAGAGGAAAATTTTTCTTATCATCTGACTGCTTAAAAATAGAGTTGTAAAAAATAGACACCCTGTGTATTATTCAGTTAAATACCATATGTTAAATTGTTTTTCCTTCATCTTTTACCACAGGAAGTCCTTCTAAGTTTTTTACTAATTGAATTTTGCTAAAAACTTATTGAGATGATATCTTATGCCTTCTGCTAGATACTAAGAGTAAAAATAATGTGCAAAATAGAAGTGGACCCTTCTATCCCAACTTTCTAAGCTTTTTAAGCATATCACAGGTAATGTGTTGAAACACATATTACTATTTTTCTCAAAAATTGTAATAGTCAGAATATAATCTTGAACTCATAACATTTAGCCTACAAATAATTCTGTATATAAACACTGAATAATAGAAAATTTAGTGAATTGATTTAAAAAGTAAAATTCTTCAGTTTGATTTCACTTTTTTACTGTCTAGATTTTTTTGTTGTTGTTGTTGTAAATGTATCTTTATTCTGTTTGGTTTTTTTTAAACAGTTTATTGTGATTTCAGTGAATGTTTGCTGAGTAAATAAGTTTCCATCCAACAATTCATATACATTTTCTTTTGTGATGATGATTGCAAGCCCCACAGTGTAATGGCACTCTTCCCACTTCCACCCTGTGTTTACCATTTTCATTCCTCCTTCTTTCCTATCCATTTCTGGTTTTGAGTATCCTTGGACAAATGCTGTCCTTTTGTTCTCATAAGGTTGTACTAAGGAGTGAAATACCTCCCTGGTGTTATCGTCCATCTTACAGACCTGTCTATTGTTTGGTTGAAAGTTAACCCACAGGAGTGAGTTCAGTTCAAGGCTTCAAGGGTGTCTAAGTTCCATAGACTCATAGGTTCCACCAGACTCTATCAGACCAGTAAGCCTGGTCTTTCTTACAATTCTGAGTTTTGTTTCACATTTTTCCCAACACTATCCCTTTTAGTGTGATCCCTTTCAGAGTGCTTGGCAATGATACCTAGGGACCATCTTGTTCTTCTGGCATCAGAGTCATGGATCCTGGAGTTCACTGGTCCATTAATCCATTAGACTAATTGTTTTCATGTGTCTTTGATTTTCTTCACTCTTCTTTGCTTGCTTGCTTGCTCGCTGAAAGAGAAGATGTCTTGAAGCACTTACTGATGAAGGTTAAAGACTACAGTCTGCAGTATGGATTACACCTCAACGTAAGAAAACAAAAATCCTCACAACTAAACCAACAAGCAGCATCACGATGAATGGAGAAAAGATTGAAGTTGCCAAAAATTTCATATTACTTGGATCCAATCAGTCCCAAGGAAGAAACAGTCAAGAAATCAGATGTCATACTGCACTGGGCAAATCTGCAGCAAAAGACCTTTTAAAGTGCTAAAGAGCAAAGATGTCTCTTTGAAGACTGAGGTGTGAATGCATCTAAACCAAGGCATTGTATTTTCAATTGCCTCATATGCATGTGAAAGCTAGAGAGTGAATAAAGAAAACCAAAGAAGAGCTGATGCTTTTGACTTGTGGTGTTGGCAAAGAATAAAAGAATAAAAGTACCATGGACTACCAGAAGAATGAACAAATCTCTCCCAGAAGTGCAGCCAGAATGCTCTTTGGAAGCAAGAATGAGTAGACTTCCTCTCACCTACTTTGGTCACGTTGTCAGAAGGGACTATTCCTTGAAGAAGGATATCATGCTTGGTAAAGTAGAGGGTCAGCACAAAAAGAAAATAACCTCAATGACTGGGATTGACACAATGGTTGCAACAATAGGCTCAGGTATAGCAAGGATTGTGAAGATGGTACACAACTGGGCAGTGTTCATTCTGTTGTATGTAGTGTTGCTATGATTAAGAGCCAACTTGACAGCACCTAACAACAATGACAAATGATGGTCCTCAAATTGTGTTAGTTTGAGTTGTGTGTTTCCAAAAATGTGTCCATTTTGTCTAGGTTTTTAAATTTTTTGGAGTACCATTATTATTCTTTTCTTAATTTTAGTAGTTTCTGTTGTGACATCATCTATTTCATAACATATTTTTTTTTACCATCTTCTTTTCCTTTTTGTAAATTTCCTAGTTGTTGTCAATTTTATTAATCCTTTTAAAGAACCAACTTCTAATCTTATTGATTCTTCAATTGTTTTTCTGTTTTATGCTTCATTTATTTCTATTTGAAGATTTATTATTTCTTTTCTTCTTGTAACTGTATGTTTATTTTGCTGTTTTTTGTTAATTCCTGGAGATGGTAAGGTGTTGATTTTGGCTCTTTTCTCATTTTCGATGTGTCCATTTATAAATTTATAAATTGCTGTCTGAGCCTTTTGCTGTGTCCCAAAGATTTTGTATTTTATGTTTTCATTCTTGTTTGATTTAA
>NW_006922064.1:617269-625944 GCF_000298275.1 Orycteropus afer afer
CTCAGAAATCCAAGAAGGGGTCATTATGAGTTGAATCGACTTGACTGCAGTGACTTTGGGTTTTTTTTAGACTTTTTTATTTTTTTTACTCTTTTCTTTTTGTCCAGTGTTACCTCCCCTCCTCTCCCACCTCTAGTAACCAACAAAGAAAGTTTCCTTCCATATATAAACCTTTCCTTGACTTTTTACAATAATGAACTAATACAATATCTATCCTTCTGTGATTGTCTTATTTCACTCAGCATAAGTGTCCTCCAAGTTCATCCACATTATGCAGTATTTTGCAGATTCTATATTATTCTTTAGTGTTGTACAGTATACTTTTTTTTATTTTGCTGAAATTTATTAATTTTCTTTGAGGTTACCTTGTAACTTATTATTATCTTTCCAGATTTAAAACAGTACATTCTCTCTTTATATCATCTTGACTTCCTCTCCATTTGGAAATTCTATACATCATGTATTCCTTCTTTTTGTTTTGTAGTTATCATTGACATATCTGGCTCTCTATTTTCACTCTTGAAGTCTATTTCATTTTTGATACTTCCTTACTTGTGTTGATTAACAGGTGATATTGTCACTTGTCTTGATCTCTGGTTGTTTTTTGCCATTGTTGGTTCTCTATTTTAAGTACTCCCTTTAGCATTTCTTATAAAATTTATCTGGTTTTCACAAATTCCTTTAATTTCCATTTCGGGGAACATCCTAATTTCCCAATTGTATTTGAGGAACAGTTTTACTTGGTATATAATTCTGAGTTGCCAATTTTTATTTTTCAGGGTTCTTTATATGTCATCCCACTGCCTTCTTGCCTTCATGGGTTCTGACAAGAAAACAGATCTTAGACTTGTTGGTTGACCTTTATAGGTGACTTTTTGTTTTTCCTAAGCTACTTTCAGGATTCTTTCTTTGTCTTTGGTTTTGGAAAAATTTTATTACGATATGTCTTGGTGATTTTCTTTTGGGATCTATCCATTTTAGAGTCCACTGGGTTTCTTGAATACATATTATATCATCTTTCATAATATTAGGGAAGTTTATTCCAATAAATCTTTGACAATTTTCCTGTACTTTTTCTTGTCTTTCCTTATTCTAGGATTCCAATTACATATAAATTGGTCCTCTGAATGGTACCCAATATGATTCTTACACTTTATTCATTCCTTATTCTTTTTTCTGATTGTACCTCTAACATATTATTATTGAAAGATTAGTCTTCAATCTCATTAACTCTGTGTTCCACTTTACTCCTTTGTCCTTCCAATGTGTTATCTATTTCTGAAATCTTTTGGATTTCTATTTGCTGTCTTTATATGCTTTCAATTTTTTCATTTATTTTGTGAATTTGTTCTTGTATTTAAAAAAAAAAAAAAAAATTCCTCTAGAGTTTTGTCTGCTTTCCATGATTTTGGCTGTGGTTTCTTTGAACATTCTCTCAAGCCATTGAAGAGATCTAAATATAATTCCTTTGAATTCTTTATCCTTCTTTTGAGTTCCACTAGGAGTTTTTCCTCTGGAAGATTTTCTGGGCTTGTATTTTGATCACTTGTTTGAGCCGTCTACTCCCTATTAAAGTTTTCATTGAATATAAATAGGAAGGGAAGGGGACTCCCAACTTGGCTGCAGATGGTATTGACTGATAGAATAAGATTCAAAGTAGCTATAATTTTTAAATAAGAAATTTAAAAAAAAATGGTTTGGAAGCAGCATCAGAGAGCTAAGAACATACTGTGCTCTTCAGTAAGTGAGATATAGGAGAAAAATCATCCTGTACTTGAAATGGCTATTGAGAAAAAAAAAAAAAAAATAAAACTATATCAAAGTTGAGAAGTTGAGGTATGGAGTAGTTTATTAATGTTAAATTTTCAAACCCAGAGGGCTGAAGGGAAGTCAAAGAAGCTTCAGAGATTAGATCTATACAGAGCACTGTGGAACTAAGTCTCTAGGTTATGATAGAAGAAGTGGAAAGCAGACACATCTGGTGATGATTGAGGTAAACAGTCTTTTAGTGGGAACTGGGCAAATAGTTCAAGATTCCCTCTAGAGTTGTGTTGTCCAATAGTAGTTGCTAGCCAAATGTGAGTATTTAAAGTTAACTGAAAGTACCACCACCCATTCATCAGTTTGTTTTACTGTGGTGGCTTGCATTTTGCTGTGATTCTGGAAGCTATGCAATCAGTATTTCAAATACCATCAGAGTCACCCATGGTGGACAGGTTTAAATAGAGCTTCCAAATTAAGATAGACTAAAAACAAAGGATCATTTCACAAACTTGCACATTATCCTCACACAGGGACCATGTTAGTCATCTCTGTATCATTCAAATTTCAGTATATGTGTTGCTGAAGTGAGATATGTGCAGATGATACAACTTTCCTTATTGTAAGCAATGAGGATTTGAAGTGCTTACTAATAAGGATCAATCATTATAGATTATACCTCAACATGAATACATAAAAATCCTCAAAACTATAAGCAATAAATTATAATTAGTTGATATAGATCAATAAGATACATCATGATAAACAGAAAATATATTGAAGTTGTCAAGGATTTCATTCTACCTAGATCCACAGTCAATATCCATGGAAGCAGCAACAAAGAAACCAAATGAGGTATTGCACTGGGTAAATCTGTTGCAAAGATTTCTCTACAGTGTTAAGTAACAAAAAAGTTGTCACTTTGAGGACTAAGGTGAGCGTGACCTAAGCCGTGGTATTTTTAATTGCTTAATGTGCATGTGAAAACTGGACAATGAATCAAGAAGAGGGAAGAAGAATTAATCCTTTGTTATAGTGTTGGTGAAGAATATTGATTACACCATAAACTATCAAAAGAATTGACAAATCTGTCTTGGAAGAAGTACAGCAAGAATGCTTCTTAGAAATGAGGATGGTGAGACTTTTTCTCATGGACATGTTATTAGGACAGTCCTGGGAGAAGGACATCATGCTTGGTAAAGTAGAGGGTCAGCGAAAAAGAGGAAGAACCTCAATAAGATGAATTGACACAGTGGCTGCAACAATGGTCTGAAACATAGCAAGGATTGTAATGATGGCTAAGGACCAGGTAGTCTTTTTTTTCTGTTGTACAGAGGGTCGCTCTGAGTCAGATCCAACTCAATGGCATCTAACAGCAACCACAGGAAGAAAGGCCTGGTGACCTATTTCTAAAAACCAGCCAACATATTACATATTACAACAGAATATGGTCTGAATCATTTGTTTTGGACACATTATGGGGAGAGACTAATTGCTGGAGAAGAATCATGTTTGGTGAAGTAAAAGGCTAGCAAGGTGAGGGAGATCCTCAGTGAGATGGATTGGCACAATAGTCTTAATGATGGACTTCGAAATGCCAGTGATCATGAGGATGATGCAGAACCAGACAGTGTTTTCTTCTGTCTTACGTAAGGTCACAATGAGTCAGAGTCTTCTCAATGACAGCTATCTATCTAATTCAAATTAAGCAAAATTTAAAATTCAGTTCCAAAGTCAAACTAGGAGCTCTGGTAGCATAGTGTCTAAGGCACTTGACTGCTAACCAGAAGGCTGATGGTTCAAATCCATCAGCCACTCCTTGGAAGGAAGGTTGGGCAATCTACTTCTGTAATGATACTGCCTTGGCACCCCAAGGAGGGGTAGCTATGAGTCGGGTCAGACTTGACGGCACATAACAACAACAACAAGAAGTCAAACTAGCCATATTTCAAGTGCTCATTATTACATTGCATGTCGGAGAAAGCAAATATAGAACATTTTCATCATTGTAGAAAATTTTATTGTTTTCTAAAGTACTTAGCTGGAGGCTGTAAGTCACTGAATATTATTTATTTCTACAGCTTTGGAAAGGTTGTTCATATGAAGAAGGAGAAACTTAAGACACAGTACATGTCTTGAGGTGGCTGATCTCGCCAGTAAATTCTGGTGGATTAGTGGCGATGCTATTTATTATATTTCTTTTTGACCCAAAGTAACAATGGACTGACAAAAGAACAAAAAAAAGTCTGTCTTGGAAGGAGTATAGCAAGAATACTCCTTAGAAGTGAAGATGGTGAGAATTTTCTCATGTACTTTGGACATCAACAAACAGACTGGATGACTGAAGATCTATAGATATAGGTATAGTATAGATACAGTTATACATATGGATATAGATATGGATATGAATATGAATATTGATAGATATAGATATATGTTGTTGTTAGCTGCCTTCCAGTTGACCCCTGACTTCTGGAAAATCCATGCATAGTGAAACAAAATAATGCCAAGTCCTGCACCATCTTCACAAGCAGTTTTGGATCTGACTGTTGTGATGCAGAGGATTTTTCATTGGCTGATTTTTTGAAGTAGATCACATGGCCTTTCTTATCCTCTCAGTTGGAAGCCCCACTGAAACATGTTCAGAACATGCAAGCCTCCACTGACAGATGGTGGTGGTTGTGCATGAGCTTCGTTTGCTGGACATCAAACCCAGGTCTCCTTCATGGAAGGCAAGAAATCCACCATTGCCCTCTGGTATATCTCTCACTCACTGCCCTCAAGTCAACTCCAACTCATAGCAACGCTTCCATGGATTTCAGAGGTGGTACCTCTATGAGAAAGTAAAAACCTACATTTGAATGTTTTCTTTTGACAAAAATAAATATTATGTTTTACTTTTTAAGTAGCACACACAAATAAATTATTTGTATATTTTTATGATAACTGTTTGAAAGATTATGAATATCATGCCAATGTAGTAGAATCATCTTCTTGGAAGCACTAGAGTTCTTCAGATTCAAGCCAATAAGGATAATTAATCATAACTGTAATGCTTATCAGATGAGAAATTTTTGTTATTGGTCCACAGGAAGATACTTTTTAAACAGATTTTCATTTAACATCCTGAGTCCTAAAGTACTATTTAAGGAAGACAGAGAGAGAATGAGAAATACTAAGCTATGGCATTCACTATTACACTATATAGGAGCTCTGGTAGCATAGTGCCTAAGGCACTTGACTGTTAACCAGAAGCCTGGAGGTTCAAACCCACTCCTCAGAAGGAAGGTTGGGCAATCTACTTCCGTAGTGATGCTGCCTCGGAAACCCAAGGAGGGGTCGCTATGAGTCGAGTCTGACTCAACAGCATATAACAACAACATTTCACTATATAACTTTCAGCACTAACATATATCTGTGGTCTTAACTACTGACCTATGTGGTCTTAACTACTCTGACACAAACACACACACTCAATTTCTTGGCCTATCAACTTCCAAACTTATTTCTCCAAAAGCAAGTTGAGGTGAAACCATATGAAACTACCTAGAAAAAGAGGCTTGGTGATGTGGATACAGTCTGTAGATCTCAGGGAAGAGCCAACAGGTCACTCTGAGGACTATCTCAGTTTTGTCCAACCATACCTATTCCTAGAAATGAACTCCCAATATATATATATATATATATATATATATTTATCTTTTCCCAAGATTAGTGAGTCCTTAGGTGAAAATGTTAACCTTAAATAAGAACTGCAAAATGCAAATAGAATTCTTGGAGGTTTTCTCCATCAGGAAGAAGTAAGTCAGCTTTTTTTTTTTTTTTTTTCATTTAACAAACAATGTTATATATTACATCCTATGCACTGTACCAGGTAAGCAGATAGTGATGGAATGAGAAGTTATAACCACTGTCCTCTTAAGACTTATAGTCTATTTGGAGGACAATCAAAGAACCACACTAAATATTTTTAAATTGTAAACTTATATTCACAATAAAAGGGAGAGTAACTGAGAGTTATAAGAGTTAACAAAAGGGTAAATGAACTAGTTCAGAGAGAGGGTTTGTTAAAGATATGATGATTAAGAAGAAATCTGATGATTAATAGAAGTTAACAGGCCAAAAATGAAGTAGGCAAAGGGAAAATAATTTTTCAAGCAGAGAGAATATTTGGTCTAATATTTTCAGAAGAGAGTAGAGGAACTGAAACTTAAGAACCTGATCTTAAGACCAGTGTGGTTTAAGTGCAGAGTGTGGACATTTTGTGTAATATGCTGTTGAGGAGGAAAATCATGATGTCATCATCTTCGAGTACAACTTGAATCTAAAAGCAACAGGAGGCAGGGTGGTAGTGAATTAGGAATAATTATATTTGTACTTCCTATGAGCTCTGGTAGCATAGTGGCTAAGACACTTGCCTGCTAACCAGACCACTGGCGGTTCAAACCCACCAGCCACTCCTCGGAAGGAAGGTTGGGCAATCCTACTTCCATAGTGATACTGCCTCGGAAACCCAAGGAGGGGTCGCTATGAGTCGGGGCCGACTCGACGGCACATAACAACAACAACAACAACACACGCCGTATGAAGAATAGGGTGGAGAGCGAAGATTGAGGCAGGTAGATCTGACAAGATGTTACTGTGTAGCTCTGTTAGACAAGTAGTAATTAGGATAAGGGTAGGAGTAAAGATGGAGAGAAGTGGTTGGGTTGAGAGATGTTTAGGAGCTAAAATTGATAGTATTTGATGATGGTTTAGAAAGAAGGACTATAATAAGTCATTAATAGCATCATATCCTACTTTGTCATTCATTAAGCAAATATTATTTTAAATATCTACTACAAACTAGGCATTTTTCCAGTTAGTGAGGATGCAACAGTGAATACATGAAATTGATGGAATCTTTTATTTTTCAACAATAAATCAATGAAACTTTATAAATCAGTTATTAAAAAGTTATAAATTTATGCTTAAACAAAATTATTTTTAAGTGTTAATAACATTATAGAAGGAAAAATGATGTCTTCACAATAAAGAGAAAGGTAGAAGAATTGTAAAGAATAAAAAGCAAACACCATTCTTGTGAGAATTTCAGATGAGAAGAGAAGAAAAAGCAGTCTGAAGCTTAGTGGGGACTATAGATAGAATTGAGGGCAAAAAATGTTGTTTGGTTCCATTGTTTTAAGACTGAAACAAGTAAGGGGAAGATTAAAGTCATATTTTTAAAAAAATCAAGATCACAAAATAAGTAACCATTGCAGTTTGTGTCACTAGCCAGTCTCTTTCCTTTGTGCAACTCCTTAAGAATCAGTACTTCAAAGATAGAATCTAAAGTGGTGTTTGGCCAGCAGAACTGGACATAACCACTCCACCTGTCTTTGAAATACCTTTAATGACAAAGAAAAACATGAGAATCACTATATTACACGTATTACTATAGACATGTTTAGATTCCAAAGACCTGGTCATTACACAAAAATTGGTGTTTGCAAAAATGGAGATGACCACAGCAGATCACAAAATGGAGGGTGACTACATCATTACATAACTGCCAAAATTACATCATCCAAAACCCAAAAACCAAACCCACTGCCCTTGAGTCGGATCCGACTCATAGCGACCCCTACTTGGGTTTCTGAAGCGATATCACTACCGGAAGTAGGTTGCCAAACCTTCCTTCCAAGGAGTGGCTGGTGGGTTTGAACTACCAACCTTCTGTTTAGCAGTCAAATGCCTTAGACACTACGCCCCCAGAGTCATTACACATTGCTAAATCATTGAAAATCATGGCCCAGGCAAGTTGAGACATAACCTTAATCATCACAACCAGAGTTACCCTCTGGTCACACCTCAACATTCATTACTACCAAACATACATTATTAATGCACAAAATATTCAGTAGATTTCTTTTTACTATTGTCATAAATGTAAAATGTTAGATAATAAGAAAGTCAATAAGTGAGGTGTAGGTTTATAAGCTAGAACTTGCAAAACTCCCAAAATCTGGGAGAAATTCCTGAAAGACTAATAAACTATGTGGCCTGTATTATTTATTATCAGATTCCCCTCATATTGTCTTACAGTGAGGATCCTGTGTCAGAGCTTCTAATTTTCTCCCCAAATATCTTCTCTCTTTCTTCTAAAATAGTAGACTTTTTAGCCAGCTCACAGAAAATAAAATCTACATTTTCCAGCACCTTTTGCAGTTAGATGTGGCCATGAGTTAAGTTATGTCCCATAGAACTTAAGTGAGTGTTCCCTAGGCAGCTTCTAAGACCTTTCCTTAAAGAAAGCTGATGCATGTCTTTTCATTCTCTCTTCTTTCTTTTCACTAACCTTTTCCTTTAAATGCAAATGATACCATCTTGGACCATGAGGAAAATTATTTCATCCTAGAGATAGTGGAATAATGAGCTAAAAGGAGCATGGAATTCAGGAAGCAGCCTGTGTTTACATATGTGTGGACTTTCACATGAGAGATAAATGATCTTCTATCTTGAATAAACTAAAACAAAGACATTTTTATTATGTTCTATAATTAAGCTCATTCTGCTGGGCTATGGAGGCTCTCATTGGAGGACAAAAAGAGTCCACTAGATCTTACCTGCTAAAAACGTATCTCAGTTCTCTTTATGGTGGATGCTTAATCTTTCTTGGTTCCTTATGCTTCCTCCTTTACTTTCCTAAGATGGCAAATTATTCCCCCAAAATAAGCAATTCTCTACCCAGCCATGGTAAGAGAAGCCTTAGTACTGTGCACTGCTGGCTAGGTTTTCACTGTCTCCTGGTTAAGGAGCCTCATTACACTTGTGGTGTAGTAAATTACTTAGTGTGGCTTTTCTACCCATAAGTCTTTGTAAACTCCAAGGTGGGAATTGCTATTAGCAACTGAGGAGATCCTGATTTTAAAGTC
>NW_006922064.1:626534-632728 GCF_000298275.1 Orycteropus afer afer
AGGAGGTCAGAACATGTGGCCTCCTTATTGTTTTTGCAACACTGTTCTGTAGATATCAGCTTTTGTGCTCATCCCTCGGTGTCTCTCCACCACTACTATTAGTTGAATATGGACACTGCAGTTACAACACTGTGTTCTGGTTGTGACCCCAGGCTTGTGCCAGTCTATCAGGACTCTTACTGCTTCTTCCTCCAGTGAGACCTCCTAGATTCCCTGCACACTCTCCATAGGTTGTGGGAAATCAGCAGCATTATTTGATCTGTATACTTCTTTATCTTAGTTTGGGTTCTCAAGAGGAGCAAAACTAGTAATGTCTGTCTATCTTTTGATATATCTACCTATATATCTATCTGTTTAAGACAGAGAAAGAGAGAGAGAGAGAGGATTGACTTCAAGGGATTGAATCATGTAATTGTGGGGCTGACAGATTCAAAAACTGTAGGTCAGGAGGCAGGTCAGTGACTTCTTCAGGCTTAAGAACCAAAATCCTTAAATCCAGCAATGAGAAGAGAACAGGAAAAAGAGAGAAAGAGAGAGCAAGCTCTGCCAAAACATCCACTTATATTCTGGAGGCAGACTGCAGTGCAATGAATTACATGATATGGCTCTTCTAGCCAGGGTCTTTGTTACTCCTGCAAATTGACGAAGTGGACAATGGAAATGTGAGGTGCTTTGTGATCCACCAAGGGGTTTGGATAGCTTTCTAAAAAAGTAAATAAGATACATGCACCCCTGTGGGGGTGGTACCATGGATATAAGTATATGGAGCCCTAACATAGTGATTGGTCAGTTTTGCCATCTTGCTAGGCTTAAAATGAACTCTCCCAGAGATAGAAAAGGGGGATTTCATTGCCATCAAGAAAGAGCCAGGAGAGGAGTGAGCACACCCTTGGACCTGAGATCCCTGTGCTGGACCTCCTTGGCAGAGAGATGCCAGAGAGACAGTGGCAAGAGAAGCAGCAGAACCAAGAGACTTGCAGGAGACAGAGCAGCAGGCTTGTCACCCATGGCACAAGAAAGCTGAGTGCCTTCAGGCCAGAGGCTTGCTAGGAAGTGGGAGTGAAACTGAGTAAAGTCAAAACTATTTCCCCCACCCTGGTTAAAACAGATAATTAGAACGGATAGGACCCCGGATGGGAATAGATAAGTAAACTTAATTACCCTCAACTATTTCCCCATCTTGGTTAAGACAGACGAGTAAACACATAGGACCCCAGTTGGAGACAGATGAATAAACACAATATACTCAGTTCCTTAAGAACTGGAACAAAAAACATTCTTTCCTGCTATTTCCTTAGGCACTAGTGATAAATGTGTTAATGTGTCTTAGAAAACAACTTGAAAATTGGCTCTGGCCCATGGATATGTGCAGTGGGACAGAGAGAAACAAAATTACTGGGAACTAACACTCTCCCCTCTGCCTAAGCCCAATCAGCTGATGACAGGAAGCTGGTGTGACTCATTCAGTAAGCAAGTGCACTGGATTAAAATGCTACTGTCCCTTTAAACCAAGGTGAAGGAAATTTCATCCAACAATCAACCATCTTATGCACAAATTCCTGAAATTTTTATAAATATGCATAACCCTCTCTTCTGAAACCTGTTGTTGTTGTTGTTGTTATTTGCCATAGAGTTGGCCCCAACTCCTAGTGACCCCTCCTTGGGTTTCCGAGGCAGTTACCACTACGGAAGTAGGATTGCCCAACTTTCCTTCTGAAACCTACAAAACTGTAATTTGATGGAGATTTTGGGAGTCAGATCTGGGTACGGACCCCTGCCTCCTTGCATTGCCACTTTGCAATAAATAATTTTTTCTCCTCTTAATTACTCACTATGTAAACTCTTTTGGCCTGACTGCGCACTGGGCAGGGATCCATGTTTGGTCCTATTTCAGGAGCACTTATTGGCAGACCTGAAAGAGCTTTGTAAAAAGAGGTGTGCCTACAGGTTTGATCACTGAAGGCTGTCCTGTTTGAAGAATTATAGCGTGAGCATTTTGAACCTGAATTGTAACCTGCTATTTCCTGAATAGGGAGCTCTGGTGGCATAGTGCCTAAGGCATTTGACTTATCCGGAAGGCTTGTAGTTCAAACCAACCAGCCACTCCTTGGAAGGAAGATTGGGCAATCTAGTTCCATAGTGATACAGCCTCGGAAGCCCAAAGAGGGGTCACTATGATGAGTCGGGATTGATTCAAAGGCAGTGAGGTTGTGTTTTTTTTTTTTTTCTTTCTTTCCCATTTCCTTAAATAATCCCATAATCATGAGTATTGTCTCTGTGTATTGTTCTGTGTAGCCATTGCAACAGATTATCAAACTCAGCAGATGAGTAGAGAGTGCCATGGGAGGGACAGTTGGAGTCAGAATTGGTAAATAGGTTGGAAGGTGGTGGCAAGTCTGATCTCAACCTCATGGGAACCAGCTTTGGGCTGTTGATGCTAATGGGAATTTTCAGTCCCCTTCATGAAGTTGGAGGAGGTAAGAGGACACTGCCACCTCCCCTTTCTGCACAGACCACACCCACAAGGAAAACCCTCTTTTATCTGATTGGTTGATCACATCATGGAAGATCATTCCATTCCATTCCTTTATGGGACAGCAACCAGTCCAGTATCTGTCCAAACCACAGAGAATCATAGCCTAGCCAAGTCAAACTGACACATAAAATTAGCTGTCACAGTTCCCTATCCCCTGATGCTCTTCTTTTGCCTAGTGATAAATTATTAAATATGGAATAAGTAAGCCTAGTACCATCCCAGATGTTCTCAGATTCTCCATCAACCTAATAGGGATTTCTATTGCATAAAATGTAGCCAGGTGCTTCTAAAACACACCTTCTGGCAGCCAGATTTCAACAAATTCCTCTGACCTCATATTATTCTTCTTCTGTCTTTCCTTCCTTCAGTCATTCATTTTCTCAGAAGGGCTTCTCATTCCACTTATTGCTAGACAGTCACTTTTTGTGCCTGTAGTTAAGTAAAGCTCTATAGTATTACTCTAGCACTACGGTTCTTAATATACAAAGGGAGAAAATTGTAATTGAAATATAACCTATGTTCTCTTTTCAATTCTGACTTTCAAAACTTCTGTCTCCCTGAATCATTACTGAGACTCAGTTGATGGACAACCTCTCACAACCTCTCTGTTCTACATATTTCCCATTGGTTTCTTCTCTGGGGAGCAGTAAGCCTTCTTTATTTATGTTTTTTATTTATATAAAAATTATTTATAATATCACACTATTGGAATCATTTGCAATTGAATCACATACCAACAAATACATGTCTATGTGGAAGACAATAGAAAACTCTAAATAGAGCAGATTAAGATACTGTAAGGAGCTCTGGTAGTACAATGCCTGAGGCATCTGACTGCTAACCAGAAGGTTGGTGGTTCAAACTCACCAGCTACTTTGTGGAAGCAGGACTGTACAATCTACTTCCATAAAGATTTACTGCCTCAGAAACCCAATGGGAGTCACTAAGAGTCAGAATCCACTCAATGGCAGTGGATTTTTTGGTAAGATACTATGTTGCTGTTGTTGTTGTGTGCCATCGAGTCGGCCCCGACTCATAGCGACCCCTCCTTGGGTTTCCGAGGCAGTATCACTACAGAAGTAGGATTGCCCAACCTTCCTTCCGAGGAGTGGCTGGTGGGTTTGAACCACCAGCCTTCTGGTTAGCAGTCAAGTGCTTTAGCCACTATGCTACCAGAGCTCCTACTACTACTACTATAGACATCTTTACTAAGAAGCTACCTGGATAGGTCTCAGAATCTTGGGCACATCTTTATTTCATTTGCACTTTCACTTGGTATTTGTAATCATGGATGTTTTATCACATGCTTGAAGCTTGGTACTAAATAAAGAAAAAAGTCCTCTGACAGCTGCAAAAGGAGCTTAATTAGGAACCTCTTTAAGTTTACTTTAAAATGCATAATTGATGTAGAAACATGTGAAGCAGATAGCACCCTTTTTACATTCTCACAATATTTTCAAAGTTGCTGATTGTCACATTTGTTTCATATCGTTTAGAAGATGTTATTTTCTGGCTCCTTTTTATCTTAATCCAGGGCCACATTTCAGTTTAATAATTCATTAGCAGCTCTTTGGAACTTATTGCCTGCTGAGTTTAGTGACGACTGATTAGCAATTTTATCATTTCAAAGTTTTCTGTATATATCTTCATAAGTGTCATCTCCTGCTGATTCCAGTACTTTCCTGTGTGAACCAATCTTTCTCATTTTTGCAGCTTTGCCACTGTGTACCTGTCAATGATTTCTGTGCCCCATTGACATCTAAGGTCCTGGCGGTGATTACATACGATACCTATTTTAATAACATATTCATGTCTCAGAGAAACTTTAGTCTGTCCTCTAGCAATAATAATCCATTCAAATCATGTGTTCATTCACAGTTAAACGAAGCATAATGGGGGAAAACATGGACATTGGAGTAATATGCACCTGGAATTTGAGTTTTACCTCTATCATTTTCTACCTGATTGGTTTTAAAACAGTTCTTATTTTTTCACTTAATTTTCCTAAATTTCAGTTTCTTCATCTTTAAAGTTGTAATAATAACTAATTGTAGCATTGGTGTAGCAATTAGACAACAGTATACACGTAAAATATGACATAATGTACCTGAAAATTACAGATAATGTTGTTAATTTTTTCTTCTTCCCATTCTAGTTTCCTTAAACTAACACTGACACACTCATCACCAGAGATCCTGAAAGAGTTCTTCTCTTCAGCTTAATCCTAGGTATTTGTAATTTTTGTACTGTGTAAATTTTATGTTCCATTGTATTAAGAGGATTCCCTTTTAAAAAACTGTTTTGATGTTGTTGTTAGGTATCCTCCAATCAGTTCTGACTTGTAGTGACCCTATGTACGACAGAGTGAAACACTATCTGGTCTTGCACCATCTGTACAACTGTTGCTGTATTTGAGCCTATTGTTGCAGCCACTGGTCATTCCATCTTCTTAAGGGTCATCTTCTTTTTGCTGACTCTCTACATTATCAGGAGGGACTGGTCACTCCTGATAACACGTCCAAAGTACATGACACAAAGTCTCCCCATCCTTATTTCTAAGAAGCATTCTGGTTGTACTTCTTACAAGACAGATTTGTTTCTTTTAAGGATAGAGCCTGGACATTGAAACTTGGTATTTTGGCTCATGTCATGATGTTTTGAATTTAGATATATTGAATTTAGATATATATTAGATATATTGGAGAATGGAGTGGGAGTTATGACAATTTTCATTTAATTGCTATCATTTCATTCATCATTTAATTGTCATAATTTCATGTAATGCACTTAATTCTTCCATTTTCAACTGTCATCAGAGTGCACTGCTGCTGAGGGAAAATCCTGTGAGAGCAAAGGTAAAAGAATAATAGTATATATATATATACTTCTGTAGTGATACTGCCTCGGAAACCCAAGGAGCGGTCGCTATGAGTTGGGTCTGACTCAACGGCACATAACAACAATTATATATATATATATATATATATATATTTCTCTAATGGGGGTGGATGAGGAATGTGTTGTTTCATGGGATCTTCTAGGCAACAAACTCATGGCAAGATAACCAGCCTCAAAAATTAGGCTTTTCCCTCAAGGACACTTGAATTAAAAGATGAAGTCATACATTTCTGATAGAAATTATGACTGATTTGGCAGATAATTTTGACAGTAGCAATGACTTTGCAATATACATTATGTGGCAAATATTTTCCATAAAATGAATGACCTAAATATGCAGCTTTAACAATTTGAATGAAAACATATTTAAATGTGATAAGACCAAAGCATTCTGACCAAAATTTATTTCAAAAAATGTACTGAAAATAACAATGTTTTAATTTTTGTCAGTCTTTTGTGGGTGCATCATATAAAATTAAGAGATTCTAAATAGCAAAATAAAATCAATCACTTATATTTCATTTGATATACTTCATTAAAAGGAGCTCTGGGCTGTAGTGGTTAAGGCATATGGTTGCTAAAAAAAAGGTTTGTGATTCAGACCCACCAGCAGGTCCACAGAAGAAAGATGAGTCAGTTTACTTCCATAAATATTTACAGCAAAGATGAAGCAGTCTGATTCCATAAAGGCTTATAGCCTTGGAAATCTAATGGGGGTCACTATGAGTGGGAATTGACTTGATGGCAGTGAGTTTATATA
>NW_006922064.1:632865-643620 GCF_000298275.1 Orycteropus afer afer
CTAGATAATAAATCCTTTTGCAAGTCAATTAGTTTTAAACTTTTTCTTCAAGAATATTTAAGGATGACAATCAAGTTGCCACCTTGATTTAACAAGACTTAAATTGATTAAAAAGAAGTTTTATTGGTTATATTTATATTAGTTGGAAAGTTAATAAATACATCTAATAGAATAATGTACATATATATATACTTGAAAAATAGGGTGGGTGTAGTATATATAGGTGTGTATGTATGTGTGTACATTAAACATGCATTTCAGATAAAATTTTATTTTCATATTTAATAATTATTTATTGAACTTTGTAATATATTTAAGTTGCTCTGATCAATTATATAAATAATTATTACGATAAAAACTGTTTTAAGATCTATAACCTATATGGTTAAAAATAAAGCTTTTAAAAACATTTGAAAATTAAATTTGACTGGATATCAACTGAGATATTTTAATAAATTCAACAAATTAATGCAATGCTGGAAGAATTCAATATTCTACAAAAAGAAAGTTGGAAGACAACTACCTAGCCAACCGACTGAAAGAAATCTATACATGGATTTATTCCAAAGGAAGGTGATCTAACAGAAGTGGAATTTATCGAGTAGTATCATTAATATCATTCACAAGAAAAATTTTGCCAAAAGTAATTCAAAAACAAATGCAGCAGTACATCCATGTGGAACTCAGAAGAGGATGTGGATCTTGGCTAAAAGCAGAGAATACCAGAAAGATGGTTACTTATGCTTTATTGACTATGCAGAGGCATTCAACTGTGTGAATCATAACAAATTATGGATTGCATTGGGAAGAATGAGAATCCCAGAACATTTCATTGTGCTCATGAGTAAACTATACAAGACCAAAAGGAAAATTTAAACAGAACAAGGGGATACTGCAGGGTTTAAAATTAAGAAAGGTGTGTGTAAGTGTTGTATCCTTTCACCATACTTATTCAATCTGTGTGCTGAGCAAATAGTCTAAGAAGCTGGACTACTTGAAGAAGAACACAGCATCAGGACTGGAGGAAGACTCATTAACAATCTGCAACATACAGATGACACAACCTTGCTTTCTGAAAGTGAAGATGACTTGACGTACTCACTGATGAAGATCAAAGACCCTACAATCTTCAGTATGGATTACACTTCAACATAAAGAAAACAAAAACCTTCACAACTAGACCAATAAGCTACATCATAATAAATGGAGAAAAGACAGAAATTGTCAAGGATTTCACTTTCATTGGATCCACAATGTCCATGGAAGCAATACTCAAGGAATCAAATGACATTTTGTGTTGGGCAAATATGCAGCAAAAGACCTCTTTTAAGTGTTTAAGAGCAAAGATGTCACTTTGAGGACTGTTCTGGTTCCAGCTGCCCAGCCACTCAACCAAGCCTAGCCAAGTTGACACAGTAACATAACTATCACAAGGACTAAGAGTGATTCTGACCCAATCCCTGGCATTTTAAGTAACCTCAAGTAAATGCAAAAGCTGACAATGAATAAGGAAGACCAAAGAAGAATCAACGCCTTTGAATTGTGATGTTTGTGAAGAATATTGAATATATCATGAACTGCAAAAGAACATTCCTTAGAAGTGATGAAGGCAAGAATTGTCTAATGTACTTTGGAAACATGATCTAGAGGGACATTCCTGATAAAGTAGAGGGTCCATGAAAAGAAGAGGTGACCTTCAAAGAGATGGATTGACACCATGGCTTCAACAGTAGGTTCAAACAGAGCAACCATACTGAGGATGGCAGAGAACATGACAATGATTCATTCTATTGTACATAGGATAGGTATGGATCAAACTGACTCAACAGCACCTAACAACAACTACAACATATGTATATATACACCTTTATATATATATATATATATATATATATATATATATATATATATATGGCCTTTAGTGTATGTATGCACGAGATATACATATGAAATACATTATTATACTTAAATGTTTTTATTCATTACCCATTTCTTTGAAATAACATAGGGTAATAAACTAACACTTTTATGCATATAAATGTATTACATGAAGAGAAAATTTTCTGAAGGGAAAAAAATGGAAATATCAGGGAGAAGAGGAACAAGGTAAAATTTCTCACTTTTAAAAGAAATTTAGTCATCTGTTTTTAAAATGGATGATAACAAATCACTATGATGTTTCCAAGGAGCTCTGGTGGCATAGTAGATAAGACATATGGCTGCTAACCAGAAGGTCAGTGGTTCAAACCCACCAGGTGTTCTGCAGAAGGAAGATGGGGCGATCTACATCTCTAAAGATTTATAGCCTCAGAAACCCAATGGGGGTCACTATGAGTTGGAATCTAATCGATGGCAGTGAGTCTGGATTTTTTTTTATTATATTTATATTTCATCCACAATATTTTAAAATGATGTGGTTTTCTTTTAAACTGTCAATATTTAAAAGACACTGTTAATTAGATTTTTTAAAACTATTTCAGCCTGCTGTTATAATTTTTAATATCAACCTGAATATGATATGGGAGTACAAAATAGTTTCCAGTTCTCTTAGAAGATAGAGGAACCCAAATTTTGAAATCCACTCTAGCCTACCGCCAAACCAAGGTGACACTGCATATGTCAGAACCAAATGGCAAAAGAAAGAAATGAAAAAAAGAAGGAAGGAGGTGCTGTAGGGAAAAACTTGAGTGCTGTTCAACGTAACATAGAGAAGTATATTAAGAGTTTAAAGAATGATTCAAATTGATTACTGCATAGACTATGAAAATAAATCCACGAAGTTTGAAGCACCATGATTACACAGAAGGTTAGACGATATAGCTTACAATATTCCAAAGTTAGAGGTAAGCTTTCCCACAGTGGGGCTGTCAGTGATGGGCTTAAAGGATATACCAACCGACAGCTGAGTCTTCATACCAGTCATAGGACAATGTTAGGATAGGGTTTGTTCCAAAGTCAAATAGAAAACAAATCTGCTAGGTATTAACTAACTTATCTTAAGACCTAGGAGCTCTGGTAGCATAGCGCCGAAGGCACTTGACTGCTAACCAGGAGGCTGTCAGTTCAAACCCATCAGACACTCCTCGGAAAGAAGGTTGAGCAATCCTACTTCTGTAGTGATACCACCTCGGAAACCCAAGGGGGGTAGCTATGAGTCGGGTCCGACTCGACTGCATGTAACAACAACATCTTAAGACATAGGTTTCCTGAGAATGTTTAATGCAAGCATTTCTAAGGATATTATATACAAACCAAACTGCATTGTGTTAGCATGGTAAGTAAGATAAGTTGAAAATAACTTGCTTGCAACAACTTATTTTCTGAGAACATCCTATGTAGAGGGTTTCAGATAATCATTTGTATCCAGTCTCCCTCTGGGAACAAGATATGACATCCTTCATCTGGGTGACCACAAAGGAAAGGCCCTCTGGGAAAAAGCTGCCTGACATCCTGCATCACATGAATACAAAGGAAAGATTTCTTTAGTTAGCAGAAGCAGGAATGGAGGTTAGTCTCAAATTCTAAATCAACTTATGTCAATTGCTTTATTTGAAATGCTGTTGAGGAAGGGAGGGAGGGAGAAAGAAAGGAAAGAAGGGAGGGAGAAGGGAAGGAGGGAGAGGGAGGAGAGGTTGGAAGAAGGCAGGAAGGGTGGGAAGGAAGGAAAGACAGAGAGAAGGTGTTTATATAAAATATCCTTTATGACAATGTTGAATTTTACCTCAGCCCTGAACCTGGGAAACTGCAATAGTTAAAGAAATCCCCTCACCCCTTTATATGCCTGGAACATCTTCCTACACAGAACTTTTATTCCCTATATGATTTTGATAAAATAAGACTCATGGATGCCTCTAAGTTTACCTATAAAAAGCCAGATACACATACTTCAAATTTCCATTCTTTGCATCATATAGATTAGCTCAGTTGTTGCACTGATCAGTTAAAACAAAGTACTGGTTAACCAAATTTTGCTTAAGTTTCTCTCCTCCAAACCCCCTGCACTTTGACTCATCCCTAGCCTGAGCCAACATTGAACCCCTCCTTAAAGTCCCCTCCCAAAAATAGCCTGCCATCAAAGTGTAAGATTCTTGAATACACTGTCAGATCCTATCATCATCTTTTATTTGTTCTTGTTGTTGTTAGGTGCCATTGAGTTGATTCCAAATCATAGAGACCCTATGTACAACAGAACGAAACATTGCCCTGTCCTGTGACATCCTCACAATCATTGCTATGCTTGAGCCTCATTCCATCTTGTTGAAGGTCTTACCCTTTTTCATTGACACTTAACTTTACCAAGCATGATATCCTTCTCCAGAGAATGGTCCCTCCTGACATCATGACCAAACTAGATGAGACAAAGTCTGGCCACTCTCCCTTCTAAGGAAGATTCCAGCTGTATTTCCTCCAAGACAGGTATGTTCATTTTCTAGCAGTCCATGGTGCATTCAATATTCTTTGCCAACACCACAATTCAAGTGAATCAATTCTTCTTCGGTCTTCTGCAATCATTTACCTACCATTTCCCATTTTCCTATACCCAGTTCTCTCTACTCCTGCTTACTCCTCCCTACAAAGAAAAGCCCTTTTCTGACTACCGTTTGAAACACTGGATATAATGATCAGAGCTCTCTCCCTATTGCAATGGTCTACAATAGCAATAGTCTCTGGTAGCATAGTGCCTAAAGCATTTGACTGCTAACCAGAAGTCCGGCAGTTCAAACCCACCAGCCACTCCTTGGAAGGCAGTTTGAGCAATCGACTTCCTTAGTGATATTGTCTTGGAAACCCAAGGAGGGGTCGCTATGAGTTGGATCCAACTCAACGGCAGTTTGGTGGTGGTAGTGAATCCTTTCCAATAAAATTTCTCCTTACTTAAGCCTGGAGTTTGTTTTTCATGTGACATTTGCAAAAGATACTAAAAATTATCATACTTAGAAATGAAATTAGTAAGTGTGAACAGATGAGCCCACAACACACAGAGAACACAGCAATATATGGCATCTGTTTCTAAATTAAGGAGCCCTGGCATTGTAGTGCTTAAGCGCTGGGCTTCTAACCAAAACATAAGTGGTTTGAACTCACCAGCTGTTCCAGAGGAGTAAGATGTGACAGTCTGCTTCCATAAATATTATATTTATTTATTTATGTTAAGGCTAGTGTTTGGTAACACTAGAAAAGTGGGCTTTTCCTCTTTGGGGGCAACCTTTAGAGTCCTGTGGTTGCTGGGATTTTCATGCCTTCCTGTGGTGGTTGATCTCTTGTACTCATAACCCATTTGCTTCTCTGGTAACAATTGCATCCCACATTCTGTTGTTGTTGTTGTTGTTGTTGTTGTTAGGGGCCATCCAGTAGGCTTCAACTCATAGTGACCCTATGTACAATAGAATGAAACACTGTTTGATCCTGTGCCAGCCTCACAATCCTTGCTATACCTGAGCCCGTACTTGCAGCCACTGTATCAATCTGTCTTATTGAGGGTCTTCTCCTTTTTCACTGACCCTCCACTTTCACAACATGATATTCTTCTCCAGGGAATGGTCCCTCTGACAACATGACCAAAGCAGGTGAGATGAAGTCTGGCCATTCTGACCTCCAAGGAGCATTGTAGCTACACTTCTCCCAGGACAGATTCGTTCATTCTTCTGGCAGTCTGTGGTACTTTCACTATACTCCAACACCAC
Organism: Orycteropus afer afer; assembly: GCF_000298275.1. NCBI lineage: Eukaryota > Metazoa > Chordata > Mammalia > Tubulidentata > Orycteropodidae > Orycteropus > Orycteropus afer. The sequence goes on from NW_006922064.1 coordinate 638,550, forward strand.
AACTCAAAAGCCTCAATGCTTCTTCAGTCTTCCTTATTCATTGTCCAGCTTTCACATGCATATGAGGCTATTGAGAATATAATGGCTTAGTTAGGCCTTCAAAGAGACATCTTTGCTTTTCAGTACTTTAAAGAGATCTTTTGCAGCAGCTTTTTCCAGAGCAATAAAATATCTGATGTCTTGACTGCTGCTTCCATTGGTGTTGATTGTGGATCTAAGTAACATGACATCTTTGACAAGTTCAATCTTTTCTCCATTTATCATTATGTTGCTTATTGGTGCAGTTGTGGGGATTTTTGTTTTCAAATGTACCCTAGGCAGGATTGATCAGTCCATCTCATCAGTCAGTTGTTTTGTTTTGTTTTTATCACTTTACCTAAGTTAAGATGAGTCTGCCCTCTAGTTAATGATTTACACTTCCTTCCCCACCCCACTCCCACTGACCACCAAAAAAAAAAAAAATATATATATATATATATATATATGTATATATAACCCTTTTTTGACTTTTTACAATAGTGGTCACATACAATATTTACTATTGTGAATAGTGCTGTGATGAACATGGGTGTGCATGTATCTGTTTGTGTCATGGCTCTTATTTCTCTAGGCTATACCACTAGTAATGAGATTGCTGGATCATAAGGTATTTCCATTTCTAGCTTTTTAAGGAAGCACCACACAGTTTTCCAGAGTGGTTGCACCATTTTGTAGTTCCATCAGCAGTGTATGAGGATACCAGTCTGGCTGTACCCTTGCAAACATTTGTGATTTCTGGTTATTTATTTATTTTTTTAAGTTTGGTATTTGTGCTGGGGTGAGATGATATTTCATTATTGTTTGATTTACATCTCTCTAATGGCTAATGATCATGAACATTTCTTCACATATTTGTTGGCTGCCTGAATGTGTTTTTTGGTGAAGTGCTGTCTGTTCAGGTGCTCTGCCCACTTTTTTAATTGAATTATTTGCCTTTTTGTGTTAAAGTGTTGAAGTTTTCTATACATTTTAATATTACCCCTTTGTCTGATATGTTGTCACCAAAATCTTTTTCCTAATCCATGGATTCTCTTTTTACTCCTTTGGTGAAATCTTTTGATGGGCTTTAGTATCTAAGTTTTGGGTAGTCCCCGTGACCAATTTTGTCTTCTAGTGTTTGTGCATTTTTTAGTTATGTTCAATAGTGTATTTATGCCGTGAATTAGGGACTGTAATCCTCAGAAGGAAGATTGGGCCATCTTCCATAATGATGCCACCTCAGAAACCCAAGGAGTGTTCCCTATTAGTCAAATCCAACTCAATGGCAGTGAGTTAAGTTAATTCCTATTTTTTCTTGAATAGTCTTTATGGTTTTAGATTTTATATTCAGATCTTTGATCCAGCTTGATTTCATTTTTGTATATGGTCTGAGATCTGGGTCCTCTTTCATTTTTCTGAAAATGGATACTCTGTTTGCCAGCACCATTTATTAAAGAGACTATCTCTTCCCCATTTAATGAGCTTTGATCCTTTTTACTTATGTGATGGATCACATTGATTTTTTTTCTAATGCTAAATCATTTTTGCATACCTGGTGTCAATCTCACTTGGTCATGATATATTATTTTTTTGATATGTTATTGGAGTCTATTGGCTAAGATTTTGTTGAAGAATTTTGCATCTATATTCAATTTATTCAAATTTATGCATCAATCACCAAAGCCAAAGATGAAAAAGTTGAAGAATTCTATCAACTTCTGCAGTCTGAAATTGACCAAATGTGCAATCAACATGTTTTCATTATCACTGGCGACTGCAAATCAAAAGTTGGAAACAAAGAAGAATTTGGCATTGGTGACAGAAATAATGCTGCTGATGATATGATAGAATTTTGCATGACCAATGACTTATTCATTGCAAATACCTTTTTTCAACAACACAAATGGCAGCTCTATATGTGGACTTCAACAGAAGGAGTACACAGGAATCAGATGGACTACATCTGTGGCAAGAGGAGATGGAAAAGCTCAATATCTTCAGCCAAAATAAGGCCAGGAGGTGATTGTGGTTGTGCGAACTGCTCGTATGCAAGTTCAACTTGAAATTGAAGATAATTAAAACAAGTCTACAAGAGCCACAATATAACCTGGAATATATCCCTCCTGAATTTAGAGACCACCTAAAGAATAGATTTGATGCATTGAACACCAATGACTGAAAACCAGTAGAATTGTGGGATGACATCAAGAACATCATCCATGAAGAAAGCAAGAGGTCATTAAAAAGAAAAGATGAAAATACCAAAATGGATGTCAGAAGAGACTCTGAAATTTGCCCTTGAATGGAGAGTAGCTAAAGCAAATGGAAGAAATGACAAGATAAAAGACCTGAACAGAAGATTTCAAAGAGCAGCTCAAGCAGACAAAGCCAATTACTATAATGAAATGTTCAAAGATCTGGAGTTAGAAAAACAAAAGGGAAGAACATGAATGCATTTCTCAAGCTGAAAGAACTGATGAAAAATTTAACCATTGAATTACAATATTGAAAGATTCTATGGGCAAAATATTGAATGATGCAGGAAGCATCAAAGGAAGATGGAAGGAATACACAGAATCACTGTACCAACAAGAACAGGTCAATGTTCATGCACTTCAGGAGGTGGCATATGATCAACAACCAATGGTATTGAGGGAGGAAGTCAAAGCTGCACTGAAGGAATTGGCAAAGAACAAGGCTCCAGGAATTGACTGAATACCCATTGATATGTTTCAACAAAAGGATGCCCCACTGGAAGCATTCACTCAGTTATTCCAAGAGATTTGGAAGACAGCTACCTGGCCAACTGACTGGAAGAGATCCATATTTGTGCCCATTCCAAAGAGAGGTGATCCACAGAATGTGGAAATTATCAAACAAAATCATTAATATTGCATGCAAGTAAAATCTTACTGAAGATAATTCAAAACCTGTTGCAGCAGTATATTGACAGAGAACTTCCAGAGGCACAGGCTGGATTCAGAAGAGGATGTGGAACAAAGGATATCATTGTGGATGTCAGATGGATCTTGGCTCAATGCAAAGAATACCAGAAAGATGTTTACTTATGGTTTATTGACTATGAAAAAGCATTTGTTTGTAAGGATCATAACAAATTGTGGATGACATTGAGAAGAATGGAAATTTCAGAACTCTTAATTGTACTCATGATGAGGAACCTGTACATAGACCAGGAGGCTGTCATTCAAACAGAACAAGAGGACACTGCATGGTTTAAAATTAAGAAGGGAGTGCACCAGGGTTGTATCGTTTCACCATAATTATTCAATCTATATGCTGAGCAAATAATCCGAGAAGCTGGACTATATGAAGAAGAATGTGGCATCAGGAATGAATGAAGGCTCATTAACAACCTGTGATATGCTGATGATACAATTTTGCATGCTGAAAGTGAGGATGACTTGAAGCACTTACTGATGAAGATTGAAGACTACAGTCTGCAGTATGGATTACATCTCAATATAAAGAAAACAAAAATTCTCACAACTGGACCTGTAAACAGCATCACAATGAATGGAGAAAAGATTGAAGTTGTCAAAGACTTCACATTGCTTGGTTCTATAATCAATGCCAATGGAGGCAGCAATCAGGACATCAGACTATGGATAGCACTGGGCAAGCTGGCTGCGAAGGACCTCTTTCAAGTGCTGAGGAGCAAAGATGTCTCCTTGAGGATGAAGGTACACCTGAGACAAGCCATGATATTTTCAATTGCTTCACATGCATGTAAGAGCTAGACAATAAATATGGAAGACTGTAGAAGAATTGATGCTTTTGAGATGTGGTGAAAAGACTGTTAAAAGTACCATGGACTGCTAGAAGAACTAACAAATCTGTCCTGGAGGAAGTGCAGCCAGAATGCTCCTTGGAAGTGAGAATGACCAGACTTTGTCTCACCTACTTTGGTCATGTTGTCAGAAGGGACCATTCCCTGGGGAAGGGTGTCATGCTTGGTAAGGTTGAGGGTCCACGAAGGAGAGGAAGGCCCTCAATGAGATGTATTGACACAGTGGCTGCTGCAATTGGCTCAAATATAGCAGGAATCATGGAGCTGGTAAGGGACTGGGAGGTATTTCATTCTGCTGTGCATAGGGTCACTATGTGTCAGAGATGACTTGCCAGCACCTAACAACAACATTCATGAGGGGTGTTAGTCTGTAGTTTCCTTTCTTGTGGTGTCTTTACCTAGTTTGGTATCAAGGCTATCCTTGCTTCATAAAAGGAATTTGGAAATATTCCATCCATTTTTATGTTCTGGAATAGTTTGAATAGGGTAAGTGTCCACTTTTCTTTGAATGTTTAGTAGAATTCACCAGTGAAGCCATCTGGGCCAGGACTTTTTTTTCTTTGTAGTTTTTTCATGGCATGTTCAATTTCTTCTTTTGTGATGAGTTTGTTCAAATTTTCTACATCAGTCTGTGTCCATTTAGGTAGGTAGTGTGTTTCTAAAAATTTGTCTATTTTTTCTAGGTTTTGAATTTGTTTGAGTACACTTCTTCATAGTATTGTGATATTGCCCTTTTTATTTCAGGTGATTCCTTTGTAATGTCATCCATTTCATTTCATGTTTGTGTTGTCTGCAACATCTCTTTCTTTTTCATTGTTATGTTTACCAGTGATTTCTCAATTATGTTATTCTTTTTAAAGGACCAACTTCTAGTCTTATTGAGTCTTCCTGTTTTCTTTCTGTTTCATTTATTTCTGCTTGAGTCTTTATTTCTTCTTTTCTTGCAGAGACTGTAGATTTTTTTTGTTGCTTTTTTCCTAATTCTTAAAAATATTGGGTTAAGGTATTGATTGTGCCTCTTTCTTCATTTTTATGTGTACATTTATTGCTATAAATTGCCTTCTGAGTACTGCTTTTTCTGTGTCCCAATTTTGGTACATTGTGTTTTCATTCCCATTTTATTCAAGGAATTTTTTAATTGATTGTTTCTCCCAAGCAGAATGTTATTCAGTTTCCATGTGTTTTTTTCCTTGATCTTTCAAGAGTTGATTTCTAATTTGATAGCATTGTGATATGAGAAGAAGC
>NW_006922064.1:643939-646471 GCF_000298275.1 Orycteropus afer afer
ATATTTATTATGGCAGTTCAATTGATTCTTTAACAATTATATGATGCTCCTCTTTGTCTCTTTTGCTGGTTTTTGCTTTAAAATCTACTTTATCAAAAATTAATATTGCCATCCCTGCTCTTTTTTCATTACCATATGCTTGATATATTTTTTTTCCCCAACAATTGATTTTAGTCTATTTTTGTCTTTGTGTTTAAGGTGTGTCTCTTGTCAACAGAATATCAATGGGTCATGTTTTCTTATCCATTCTGCAACTCTCTGTCTCTTGATTGGTGTATTTAGTTTACTCTGTGTAATTATTAACAGTATTAATTTATTGCTGTCATTTTGTTACATGTCCTTTAGGGGTGTGCTGATTTCTTTATTCCATGATTTTTGTGCTGAGCTCATTTTGTTTATGAATTTTCTAATCATTTCCTTCACTGCTATTTTTTAGTATTGCTAACTATTTATGGCTTTCATCTTTCTTATTTTGTTGTGAAGGTTTATGAATTTTCTTTGAGGTTACGCTGTAACTTATTGTTTTCTTCTCAAGTTTAAAACAATCTATTCTCTCTCAAAATCATCTTGATGCCCTCTCCATTTGGAAATTATGTAACTCATCAACAAAGTTATATCTGTAGTTCTCTGCTTTCAGTCCTGTAAGTTTATTTTACTTTGGTACTTCTGTATCGTGTTGGGTTTCTTAGTGATATTATCATGTGTGTTAATGACAAATTCTTGCCTGCTATTGTTGGTTATCTGTCTGAAGGACTCCAGTTAGCATCTCTTGTAAGGTTGGTCTGGAGTTTCCAAATTCCATTAATTTCTGTTTATCTGTAAAGTTTTCATTTTACCACCATATTTGAAGGACAATTTTGCTAGGCATATAATTATTGTCTGGGAATATTTTTCTTTCAGTGTTTTATATACATCATCCCATTGCCCTCTCACCTGAATGGTATCTGACAAGAAATCAGAGCTTAGTGATTGCCTTTTGTAGGTAACTTTTTGTTTTTCTCAAGCTATTTTCAGGTTTCAAGATTTCTTTTTCTTAGGTTTTGGAAAGTTGATTTTGGTATGTCTTGGTAATTTTATTTTGGAGTCTTTCCTGTTTAGAGTTCATTGAACTTCTTGAATGAATATCCTCTCAATTTTCTTCATGTTAGGGAAGTTCTCTTCCAAAAAAATCTTCAACAATTTTCTCTGTGGTTTTAATTGTCTCATCCTCTTCTGGAATTCTGATCACACATAAGTTATTCCTCTTGATGGTGTCCCACATAAATCATATATTTTCTTCATTTGTTTTCATTCTTTTCTCTGCTTGTTACCTTAACAAAGTAGTATTGAGAGATTTGCCTTCAATCTCACTAATTCTGTCTTCCTTTGATTCAACTCTATTCCTTTGTCTTTCAGTGTGTTATCTATTTCTGAAATCTTAGCATTAATCTTCTGGATTTCTACTTGCTGTTTTGTGTGGTTTCTAAATTTTCATTCATTTTGTCATTTTTATATGATATTGTTTTCCTAAATTCTTCTATGATTTTGTATGTATTTTCCTTAATTTTGTCACTGTTCTCTTTCATCTGTCTCTCAATCCTTTGAAGGTAGATAAATATAATTTTAAAAAAATTCCTTATCAGGTAGTCCCAATGCAATTTCTTCCTCAGGGAGGTTTTCTGGCTCTGTATTTTGGTTCCTTGTTTATACTACTTTCTCTTGCTTCTTTGTGTGAACTGGTATTGCAGTTGTCTCCAAGACATTGTGATGTTGTATTTGTATTTAATTGGTGATTGTATGTTGGTGTGATTTGCCTAGTGTTTTTGTTTTTGTTTTACTTTATTTTGTTTTGATATGTCTGAGTGAGCAGGGATGGTGTGTTATTCTGTTTGCTAATTTGACAGCACTCAACCCCTATTTCCTGCTGGGTGTGATAGAGGATGATAATGTGTGTACAGTCCTCTGTTCACTATTTGTATAGAGCAGTTGAGGGTGGGTTGGGCTGGTATTGGCCACTGTCTATTGTTGGTCAGTTGGTGCAGATGGAGGTGGTGGCCTTTGCCTACTGAGTGGGGCTGAAAGAGTTGTGGATGTGGTCAGGTCATATGGGCAAAGTTGCTGTCTCCCACCAGATAGGACAAAAAAAAATAAAACAAAACCAAAAGTAAAAATAAAAACAAGGGAATATAAAGTGAAACAGCACAGACAAAAAACAACCATTAAAGGAAAGAAAAGATAAATAAAAAGGAAAAGAAAAAAAGGGAACAAAGAGAAAAAAAAAATCTGTGAAGGGGACCTAATAAAGAGAATAAGAGAAAGAGAATACAAACTAAAAACCAAAGTCACTGCTGACGAGTTGATTTGACTCAAAGTGATGCCTCCTTGGGTTTCCGAGGTGATGTCTCTACAGAAATAGATTGCCCAATCTTCCTTCTGAGGAGTGGCTGCTGGGTTTGAACCACCAGCCTTCTGGTTATCAGTCAAATGCCTTAGGCACTATGCCACCAGAGCTCATACTGCCATGTATAGTGAAGAAAAAAAAAAAAAAAAAAA
>NW_006922064.1:646571-683327 GCF_000298275.1 Orycteropus afer afer
GCACTTAACCTTACATGTCCAACAACTAGAAAAAGTGAAGAAAAAAAAAAAAAAAAAAAAAACAGAAGATGCAAAAAGAAAAACAATGGATGGGGAAAATGAAAAGGGAAGAAGAATGAAAAAAGTAAAAAAGGAATAAGGAAGAGATAAAATCAAGAACCAGGGATGGGAAAGGAAAATATTAAGAGTAATTTTTTTTAAGAAAAGTGGAGGGGCAAGGCACTCAGGCAGTGTTCCTGCTGGCTGAGCAGAGAGCAGAGATCAGGGCACCTAGTTCGGGAATGAGTTCCTGCCAATGTAAAGGGCAACTTGGGGCAGGGTATGTGGTCCCATAAGGAGTTCCTGCTGGCCCAAAAGACAGCTAAGGAAGACCTGGTTGCAGAAGGAGTTCTTGCTAGTCCAGAAGGTACATGGGTGCAAAGCTCCTGGACATGGAAGAAGTTCCTGCCAGTACACAAAGTGGCTGGGAGCAGGACACTTGGTTCCAAAAGGAGCATGTTCTGACTCAACAAGAAGTTGGGGGCATGGAAACTGGTCCCAGAAGTTCCTGCCATCCCAAATGGTGACTGGGCATAGTGTAGCTGGTCTCCAAAGAAGTTCCTTTCATCCAGAAAGGCATTGAAACTAGGTCATCTGGTCCCAGAAAAAGTTTCTGTTGGCCTAAAGGACAGCTGGAAGCAGGGCGCCTTATTGTAAATGGAGTTCCTGCTTGCCCAAAAGATATCTGGAGGCAAGACACCTGGCCCCATAAAAAGTTCCTGCTGGCCCAAAAGGTGTCTGACAGCAAGGTGCCTGGTTCCAGAAGGAGTTCTTTTTGTCCCAAAAAGCAGCGGGAGGCAGGGCATCAGGTCTCAGAAAATGTTCCAACCATCCTAAAAGGTGGCTGAGTGCATGGCTCTGTTCCTGAAGAAGTTCCTGCTGTCTCACAAGGTGGCTGGGGCCTGGGTGTTTGGTCCCAGAAGTTCCTGCCAGCCCAAAAGGTGCCTTGGAGGAAGGCACCTGGTCCCAGAATAAGTTCCTTCCTACTCAGAAGATAGGTGGTAATATAGCCCTTGATCCCAGACAGTTCCTGCTCACCCAGAAGATGTCTGTGGGCAGGATACTTACATCCAGAAAATGTTCCTACCAGCCCCAGCAATGGCTGAGAGCAAGACACCTAGTTCCAGAAGAAGTTTCAGCTGGACTAAAGAGCAGCTTGATGCAGAGTCTCTGATCCAAGAGCAAGTTTCTGCCTGTCCTAAAGGCAGCTAGAGGCAGGGCACCTTGTCCAGGATGGAATTCCTGCCTGTCCAGAATGTGACTGGGGTGGGGAATAGCCACAACTCTGTTCACTGAGAGGGTGTGGGGTATAAGGGGAACAAGGGGAATATTGCATTTTTCTTGTTGTCAGCCACCTGTGTAGGTACCTTTACAGTCCTTGTCAAGTCAAGCTGATTATCAGGTTGTTGCCCTGATCTGAACTCTCCTTGCATATATTCAAAATGGCCACACTGTCAACCCAATCAACAGTCCACAGATCTGATTGTCTCCTTATTTGCCACTTTCGTTCAGTTTCTTCTACAAGTCAGTATTTAATCCACTTTTTTATATTTTTCCTTTGAAACTCAGAGTTCTAGGATTATCATCTTTATCTGTTTCAATTCATTTCTCATTTATTTGTGGTATAGAGTCTGGGTAGCTTGACTGCCTATTCTAACATCCTGCCAGAAGTCTCCTGCTTCCATAAAGATTTACAGATTGAGGAATCCTGTGAGGCAGTTCTACTCTGTCCTACAGGATTGATATGTGTCAGAATTGATTCTATGGTAATGGGTTTAGGTTTGGTTTCTAGATTTCAAAGGAGGACCTAGACCAACTATGTAGAATTTGAAAAAGAAGGTGGTCAAAAAGACAATTTAGCAGCCTTTACATTAATATCAAACTTAAAAATATAAAAGATTGAGAATGGAGAGGTTCAGTGCAGTAGTTTTGTTATCACGAGAGACAAACCTAAAATTTCAGAAACATAACACAACAAAAGGCCAGAGCTTGTTGGTAGGAACTCTCTTCTATCCAGAGATTCTAGAATCCATATTCCTCAAAATATATCCAATTTGCTGCAAATATAGTCCTTAAAAAGAGATTTTTTTAAAAGTTAGATTTAGAAAAACATATCTCACATTCAAAAAAATCCACTCTTTTTAGATGTACAGTTCCACAAATTTCAACAAATGAATACAGTTGTATAACTACTACCAGAATCAGTTTATATTTCCTCTACTCCAAAGAAATTTCCTCATATACCTTTTAGCACATCTTAAAATCCATGTTAAAAGGGTAGATTTTAAAATACAGATCTTCACAAGTTCTTTGCAAGACCCATCTATTTTTTATGTTGTTACACATTAATGGTGACTGGGCATAGTGTGGCTTTCAATGTTCAAGTAATCTTTTTCTATACTGGAAACAGTATGTTTAGAACAAGGTGAGAAAGTATCATGGAAAAGTAAAACAGCCAGGGGTTCAATTTGGCTTCCCAACTTGCTTTTTTAGGGAATATATCCCAATTCTGTATGAAGTGGCAGAATATGTTTTCCTTTTAGGTCTGGTTTTTCCCTCTTACGGTCCCAACATTTCTCTAATAAGCACTGAACATGAGTCACAAGCTGACTAAGAAAGAACAGGACTGGGAAAGTGGTTATTTTGCAGGGTCACAGCTAGGAGGTTCAATATTGAGTGAGATAAGCTTGTGAATACTTTAAATCAAGTGAGGACACAGTCTTCAGTCAGGGACAAAAACTTCATGGGGGACATGTGACACAAACAAAAAGAAATAGGATAAGTAAGTAACTGAGTAGGAAACGGGGGCCAGGGAAGAGTTTAGAGGGTTTTTTGTTTTGCTTTGTTTTTTTAAATTTATTTTACACTTGTATATTTGTAAATAGGCATGAGTTAGGACTTCTATCTAGAAAGCTAGCAAGCTGAGACACTGACGGAACAGAGAAAGTTAGAGTATAAACGATCATATCAGAGATCAGGAAATAATGAAAAAGAAGAATATGAAATTCAGGGTCAGAGGAACTGAAATCTAAAACTAAAAGAGTGATAAGACATAAGATACTGGAGTTAGCAACTGGAACTGTACTCGAATTAGAATTGCTAATAATGACCAAGGCCCTCTGAGGTAGAAGCTCCCAGGATAGGTAGCTTTGCATGTTGTCCTAGCTAAGTGGAGTAGAGTAATGCAAGAAACAATGAAGCTTCTGACAACCAGAAAAGATTCACACAAGAATAAATTCTGATTTCTCACTTATGAGCCTCAATTCATTCTAGACTTCTTGCCTTTTCCTCTTCCAGACAACAAATATTATTATCTATTTATGTGTCATGATTTCTCTACAGAACTATTTGTAATAAAATGTTGAAAATCATTTTCACAAGCGTTAAATTTTATAGCATAATCCAGACTCCTTCAGCACTGGTTTCAGACATTTGAAGCATCGATCAGCAGTGTGCTTTAAAAAATAAGAAATATCCAGTTTGAGAGGATGTGCCATTGACTGTATAAGTCTCGTGTCTGAAAGCTAACTCTGTGCTTTAAGTGACTCCAGAACGGCAGCTCACTTTAGCTGCTAGAAAAGATCATATTTGGGGAGATTAGATGGTAGCAACCTTATATAGGGCAAAATTCATTTCCTAAGAGCCACGTCTCTCGTAGACAGATAAGCAAAAGCCAGACAGAAAGGTTAAAGATGAGGATCTTTACATGTGCTTCTCTATGCCACCACATTTCTCAATTTGATGTTATGTCATTGTGAAATGTGATCAAGGACATAGACTCAGGGAATGTATGTTCATTTTCCCTTTGGAACATGAAATTCTGTGTGTCCCTCATTACCATATCACTGACACTAGTAGGAGCCCTGGTGGCACAAACAGTTAAGTATTCAGCTGCTAATAAAAATGTTGCCAGTTCAAACTCGCTCAGCAGCTTCATGCAGGAAGATATGGCAATCTGGTCCCGTAAAGATCACAGCCAAGAAAACCCTATAGGGCAGTTCTATTTGGTCATATTGAGTTGTTTTGAGTCAGAATCCACCCAACTGGCACTTAACAACAACAAAAACTAGCATGAGTGAGGCCCAGCTCCTCTTGGTTAAGCTATCACATAATGTTTGCTGCCTTGTAGCTGGGGTGGGGAGCTAATAGATTTGGAGCCCATTTCCCCAAATAAATTAGTTTTTTAAAGGAATTTCATTATGAAAAGCAATAATTTTAGTATAAGGCTGTTATTGGGGCAGCAATAGTTCAGTGGTAGAATTCCAGTTTTACATGCAGGAGATCTGGGTTCAATTCTCAGCCAATGCACCTGAAGGACAGCCACCACCCATTTCTCAGTGGAGGCTTCTGTGTTGCTATGGTTATGAACAGGTTTCAGTGAAGCTTGTAGACTAGGACAGACTGGAAAGAAAGGCCTAGTGATTCATTTCTGAAAATCAGCAAATGAAAATCCTATGGCTCACAAGGCTCTGATTCCACTGTACATGGGGTCTCCATGAGTCAGAGGCCAACTGGACTACAGCAAACAACAGCAACACTGGTCCTGTACATTGGATTGTGCCCCTCAAAATGATTTACTGAAGTCCTAACCCCTGGTACTCATGAATATGACTTTTTTTTTTTTTTAACATGTTATCACCTAACATGGGAGTTCTGGTGGCGTAGTGCCTAAGGCATTTGACTGCTAACCACAAGGCTGGCAGTTAAAACCCACCAGCCACTCCTTGGAAGGAATATTGGGCAATCTACTTCCTTAGAGATACTGCCTCGGAAACCCAAGGAGGGGTTGCTGTAAGTCAGGTCTGACTCGACGGCAATATGTTTTGTTTTGTTTTGTTTTTGTATCACCTAACATGATGTCCTAGTAGAGCAAGGTAAGTCCTGTCAAAGAGTAAAGGAGGCTTCTCTATAAAAGCAAAAGAAAAGAATTTTATTGAGGGTGAAAATACAGTCTTGTCTGGGAAACACAAGGTACAAATGAAATTACCAAGTGATCCAGCTTTCTAAGAGAGAAGTGAGATTTTATATAGAAAATTGGGGAAGGGATCATAATCATGGGGTCTTGGGATTATGTATAGCCATAAGACAATGTTGTTGTTGTTGTTATGTGCTGTTGAGTCAGACTCAATTCACAGCCACCCCTCCTTGAGTTTCCGAGGTGTTATCTCTACGGAAGTAGATTGCCCAAACTTCTTTCCGAGGAGTGGCTGGGAGGTTTGAACCACCAACTTCTCGTTAGCAGTCAAATGCCTTAGGCACTAAGCTACCAAATTCTACAAAGTTTGCTGATTGATTGTCTAAGACAGACTTTTTGGAGCCAACCTAGCAATTAGCTCTTCTGAAATATCTACATACACATTCTTTCCGGGACATGCTGCACATACATTCTCCTATGACCATCTCAACAAGCATTTCCCTGACAAATGTTTTCTTCACAAATCCTTCACTGTTTGCTGAGGGTGATTAAAATGATACAGAAGTTACATGCTGTTTAGGGTCTAAATCGCGGGGTAGTGCTTAACGCATTTGACTGATAACCAGAAGGCTGGTGGTTCAAACCCACCAGCCATTCCTCAGAAGGAATGTTTGGCAGTCTACTTCAGTACTGATACCACCTCAGAAACCCAAGGAAGTGTCGCTATGTTTCAGATCCAACTCCATGGCAGTGCGTTGCTTTGTGTTATTATTAGGAAAGGAGCTCTGGTAGCATAGTGCCAAAGGCATTTGACTGCTAACCATAAGGTTGGCAATTCAAACCCAATAGTCATTTTCTGTGAAAGAAGATGAGGCTATCTACTTCTATAAAGATTTACCATCTTGGAAACACAGAGGGTCACTATGAGTTGGATTCTACTTGATGGCACTGAGTTTGGGTTTTTTGGCTTTTCATTCTTAGAAAAGGAGCTCTGTTAGTGTAGCAGTTAAAACATTTGACTGTTAACCAAAAGGTCAGTGGTTCAAACTCACCCACCACTCCAAGGAAGAGAGCTGAGGCTATCTGCTTCTGTAAAGATTTATAGCCTTGGAAACCCAATGGGGTCACTGTGAGTCAGAGTCAACGTGATGGCAGTGAGAATTCACAGGAAAGCAGAAAAGAGGACTTAGGACAAGCCAAAGTTTAATTAAAGATAAACTTCAGCCTAAACCAGAGTTTACTGCCTCAGTTATGCCAAGTTCCTCAGTTTTCAAATGTCCCTTCATAATTCTAATACAATCTGAATGGTGTCCTTATAAATCAGGAAAAGAAACACAAAGACAGTTAAAGGATTGTCATGTGAAGATTCATTCTACAGGTCAAGGAATCTCTGGGCCTACAAGACCTGGAAGAGACTGAAAAAAGATCTTTCCCTAAAGATCTTTTCTTTTCATGGCCTGGCGAACACACTGATTTGGACTTCTAATCTAAGAACTATGAGACAATAAATTTCTGGTTTTGTAAGCCATCTAGTTTGTGATATTTTGTTATGGCAGTCCTAGAAAACTAACACAGCTGGGATTCCATGAGGATGAGGTTGAAGATGGGATTCATCAAGTGGCAAGAAATATAAAGTGTCATTATGTCAAGGAAGAAGAGGATGAATGTTAACAGGTGATCAGAATGCCAACAGGCAGACTCCATAGAAGAAATAAGATTATCAATTTTGAAAGTGCTCAAAGAACTGAACAAAAGGATAGATAAAGTGAAAATGTTGAGTGACAAGAAAATTATTCAATAAGGGTCTTTATAAGATTGTGTTAAATTTTAGCTTCTGTGCTCAATAAAGGAGTCCATTGTTGTTATTTGCCATTGATGAGTCGGCCCCGACTCATAGCGACCCCTCCTTGGGTTTCCGAGGCAGTATCACTAGGGAAGTAGGAATGCCCAACCTTCCTTCCGAGGAGTGGCTGGTGGGTTTGAACCGCCAGCCTTCTGGTTAGCAGTCAAGTGCCTTAGCCACTATGCTACCAAAGGAGCCCATAGGTAGCTCAAATTGTTAAGTGTTTAGCTGCTAACTGAGGATTTGTTGTTTTAAATCCATCCAGGGGCTCCTCATAAGAAAGTGTTAACAATCTATTTCCAAAAATTCATACTCAATGAAAGCTCTATGGTGCACAGTTCTACTCTGATACACGTGCATTTGCCATGAATTGGAATCAACTCAATAGCAGTTGGTTTTTGGTTTGTTACTCAATAAATTCCTGATAAGGTTATCTCTGGAAAAGACCAAGAAGGGAATCAGATTAAAGGTGGTGGTTGAAAGGAATCTTAATATGATCTTATCTAATTTTTAAAAAGGAGAATATATCTGTGTAAAATTGTACAGTAACAGTAAAAAATAATAATAATAATACTTAAAAGACCTAATTAAAGAATGGTGCTAGATTGTTTTGAAGTAATATACAAAATAGCTTCATGTTTGTTCTTAATGATTTTGTGAAAGGAATTCATTAATATTTCCTCATGAAATGTCTGATATTTTTAGTATGCTCTGCAGTTTCCCCTAAGGGGCTCTAAACTTCCAATGCTGACTTGGTTATCACCATAGATTTCTTGTTTTCATGCAGAGAATTTGTGAAGAGTCCAAGGATGAAAGGAACTTTGTGGAACCCTACCACAAGGGTCAATCATAGAGATGGATCAGGACCTGGTAGTGTTTAGTTCCTTCCACTGTTTGTGGTGTTTCCATGAGTTAGGGCCAGCTCTACTCAGGTAACAACAACAATTACAAGGTGAGCTGGACCAGTTCTACTAAAGAGGCAAGGCATTGTACAAAAGACTATTTACCCAAGGGTGTTTTAAATGTCTTACAAATATTTGGCAGCTCATGAGGACTAATAGAGAATTCCATGACCACTGTTTCTCTGAAAATGTCAAAGTGATATAATGATGTAAGTCCAACTGTGCACATGGCTCCCCATCATGCTGAATGACTCAGGTGGCCTTAAGATACTATGAGACTTCAGATACCTGCATTTCAGATGACTATATCCACAAATCTCTGAGACAGAGATATATGTTTCTTGATTCCCAAGACCTGTGCATTTTCAACCTTCCCCAGTCTGCTAGTCATAAGAAGCTATTGTATGTGACAGTTATTTTTGTAAGCTGCCTATGAGTTGGACTCCAACTCATGGGGACCCCGTGTTTCCACAGAACAAAACACTGCTTTGTCCTGCACCATCCCTGTGATTGGTTGCAGATAAGATCCATAGGGTTTTCACTGACTGATATTCTGAAATAAGTCTCCAGGCTTTTCTTCCTAGTTCATCTTAGTCTGGAAACGCTGCTGAAACTTTTTCAGCATCAAAGTAACACACAAGCCTCCATGGATGAACAGGTGATGGCTATGAATTAGGTGGATTGGCCAGTAATTTTACTTGGGCCTCCCAAATTCTCAAGGGATGGTTCTTGGCCTGAAAATTGCAAATATCACTTCTAATTACAACTTATTGGCCGGAACAGTAATATGATCCTTCTCAACTACTACACCTAATGAGTAATCTTACTTGACTCCAAATAGCTTACATCCTACTTGAGAGAAGATATTTAAGGGCACTAATGACCTTCACAGAGTCACTATGAGCCAGAATCAACTCAACAGCACAAAACAATGAGCCTCTGAAGGTCTAAAAGAGAATACAAAACTTCTTGACTCATTCACTAAATGGCCACCTGTTGACAGGTGCTTAAAATTAAATAACATATATTACAATGAGATGGTATATGGGGAAAAAAAAGAGAAATATTTAAAATAGGGTAAGCTTTGGTATTCAAAAATAAAACTATTCATTTCAATGATAATTTTTATACTCAAAGACAATTTGACCCAGAAATTCTTGAGAAAAGAAAAAGTATTCCTAATTTAGAAATGAAAATTTCATGATAGGATTCTAAGCAAAAGGGTCCTGTCCTTTCAGTCCACAAATCAAAATCACTACTGCTTCAGTTTAAACCTTTGGAGTATTTCCACATTTAGTCAAATTGGAAGCCCATAAATTGTCACTAGTCACATAAATCATACTTTTATTCCATTTCACCCAAGTTTTCCTATGTAGCCAGTATATTGAAATCTTCACTTAGTGAAGTAAAAACATGTAATGATTTTACTTTTTTACAATCATTGACTACAACTATGCTCTGTTGAATCACCATTTTTTGTCCCTTAATGATGTCCTAAGTAGGTTCTAAACCTTCCCAGTCACTTTCAGCTAATAAAAAGTCCAATTCAACTTAATGCAGTTTAACACTTCAATATTATATCAATAGTGTATTGAATTTAATGTTCATCGTCTCTGCTTCCCCAGAATTATCCAGGGTTTGGCCCAAAGGATTTGCAGTAGGACAAGTGTTAGGTCACTTCTCACTGCTCTCTACCAGCACAGCAGCTCATAAGAGTCCAGAAAAAGAGTAAGAACCAAGCCTCCCATCTCTCAAATCCTTCCAATCTCTATGTGTGTGGCTCTATTGGAGTGCCTCCCCCCATGTTTCGTGTGTTGGATCATCTCTGTTTGCCCCTCCAGACCCACTCCCAGCTTCTGCATTCTGCTCTGGGACACCCTCAGGAGACTGACCTGTATGGACTGCTTTAACAGGTGCTTTTGCTTTCTGGTTGGCTTCTGGTTGGATTTAGCCAAAGGAGAACTTACAGGAGATAGAAGTTGGAGAGAGATAATGAAGTATTTATTTCCTTGACATCTCCCTTGGTAGGCCACAGGTTGGCAGTGACTGCATCCCTACTCAGGCCATAGGTTCTGTCAGGTACCCTCCTCTACAGCTACAGCTCTCATTGGGTTCTGGTAACCATTGTCTTCTTTCCCCTTTGGGCTCGTGGTAGTTACAACTTCCCACTGTTGTTATCTCCAGGATGCTCATCATGCCTTATTGGCTTCCCTTAACTCAGCTCACTTCTTGGTAAATATTTCCTTCATTAATCTTTCTTCAATAGCTCTATTTGAATGTACCATCTGTTTACTGCCCACATGTTGATTAGGAAAGTAACAGTGCCTCTTATTTTGTCTGCCTCAAAAGGAAAGGAGGGAAAATTCCTGCATCTCCCTATGCTGAGAACTCATAACCTGGACAACGTCCTTCTTTTGACCCTCTTCTTTTCCCCTAAATTGTATGCTTATATAAATTAGAAAAGTAATGAGACTTGAGGCAAAAATAAAAGGGTCAGTTTTGAGCCCTCATAATAAATCCAAGAAGGTGGTTCAAATTTCAAACACAAGAAATTTTCTTTATATGTGTGTTAGTTAAGGTTATGCGTCAACTTAGCTGGGCCTAGTTTTGAGTGGCTGGGCAGCTGGATGTAGTTATTCCCCATGATGAGACTGGTAATCATCTCCATAGTGGGATCTACTCTGAGCATCTGAGTAGCTGTCTTGGGAATGTGGTCTACTTCCAGTATATAAGAATAAGCTTTGAGGAAGGTCTCTTTCTCAAAACTTAGTCTTAAAACCTTGGGATTTATAAAGATTTCAGAATGCTTAGACCCTAAATATAGCTGAGTCTTCATTCAGAAGCCAGCCATGTTGACTGCTGATCTTGAGACTATTTTTAGACTTGAACTAGTGGCCTGTCATGTTGCTTGATAATTTTGGGACTGTGCCATTTTATTTGTTGATCCTGAGTTTGTCAGCCTCAGCAGCCAGCAGCGGCCTGAGTAAAGAGAAGTATCCAGCTTCAATGGGCCAGTAGTAAGAGGCAAAGCTGAAATCCAAGGTTGAGGGGCCTTCACCCAGCCCCTAGTGCTGGCACTTTGAGCTCAGACATCTAGCCTCCTAAACTGTAAAAAAATAAATCCCTGTTTGTTTGAACCACTGATTTGTGGTATTTTCTATTAGAATGGCACTAGAGAACCAAAACAAGATGATATATCACTTTATATTGTTTTGTTCTTAATTCACCAATTTATAATCCTGAAGCAATAGTATAATCCACTTATGATGCTGAAATACTTACACTTATCAGTTTATACAGGAAAAACTTAAGATCAATATAAATTATTATAAAAGAACTAATTTGCCTGCACTCTATTTTGTCTGTAAGTTTAGGTCTTCACTTTCTCGTATTATCAACTGTTAATACCTTCTGTCATGGACTGAATTGTGTCTCCAAGAAATATGTGTAGACTCAGCTGGGCCATGATTCTCAGTGGTTTGACAGTTATACAATGATGTAGTTTAGCTCTGTGTAATGATGTAGTCATCCCCCACATGGTGTGATCTGACCTGATCAGCCTATCAGTTGTAAAGGGGTTAGTGTCAGATGCAGCACCCTTACTCAGGTCACAGCTCTGATTCAATGTAAAGGGTTTCTCTGGGATATCACCTATATCATCTCTTAACTTACAAGAGATGGAAGGAGAAGTGAGCAGAGAGAAAAGGATCTGACTACTACCAAGAAAGAAGAGCCAGGAGTGGCATGTACTTTGGACACACAGTGCCAGCACTGAGAATCTCCTAGGCCCAGGGGAAGATTGATGGCCAGACACTTAGATCTCCAAGGGACGCTGGGCCCATAGATGTTGACAGAAGACAAGGACTTTCCCCTAGAGCCTACAGAGAGAGAAAGCTTCCCTGTATACTTAGTTCCATTAATTCAGACTCTAGCCTCCTAAACTGTGAGAAAATAAATTTCTGTTTGTTAAAGCCATCTACTTGCGCCATATCTGTTATAGCAGCACAAGATAACTAAGACACCTTCCGAGGAAAATAACAAGTTATTCATAGCATTTGTTCTCTGAAGCCTTTTATTATGTTTTTAGCACATGTTCAATGTCAAAACAGTACTCCCAGGACACTAATAGAGAGATTCATCTAATGGCATATTTAACAAAATAGCTGCTTTGAGGAAGAACAAGAGCATGATCCTTTAGAGGCATTGTGCTGTGTATTTCATTTAGTTGTAATAAAGCATTACCTGAGAGCCATCTCCAGCTAACCTTATGCTTTATTTGCATTTTTTAGCTTATTAAATGTGAAGGCATTCAGAGGTTGAGTGAAATTGCCAGCAAACTGTATTTCATGTTGAGGATCAGCAGGGGCCTTTTGGAGGGCTTCAATTTTTCTCTGAGTGTCAGGAAATCAGATTATTGCATCCAGCTGCAAGCTGTTTTGATTGAACTGAAAGTCTGATTTAATTTGGTACAAATGGCAAATTACTCCTCTATTTATCCTTGAACTACATGTACCCACAAAGCACTATATTTCAGGATGTTCTTTAAAGTTTAGAGTAGAAATGTGATTTCTAAAGGTAGCTTCTCCATACTTGGAACAATTGTAAAATTCCAATATATGTCGAAAGCCCAGCCAAGGCAATATACATATATTCCTATACTCTCTGTCCTCATGCTGCTTATGGAATATTTGTATGGATTCCATGATTATATTTATATTGTGAAAGATACATGAAGATTCTTGGCACAATGGAACAAAGCTTGGAGGGTTTTTTATTGCTACCATTTAAAAGGCAACCAATTTGAAGACTCTGCTATACTGTAAGCAGTAATGTTTTTGTTAGCAGCTATCCAGTCAGCCAGTCAGCCCTGCACTCATGGTGACCCCAAGAAAAATGGAATAAAATCCTTCCTGGTTCTGTGCCATACCCATGATCAGATCACTGGGATCTACAGAAGTTTTCCTGGCTGATTTTCAGACCTACATTACTAGGCCTTTCTTCCTATCCTGTTTTAGTCCGAAAGCTCCACTGAAACCTGTTCAGTATCACAGCTACATGTAAGTTTCCACTAAGGGACAGTTGGTGGCTGCACATGAGGTGCATTGGCTGGAAATTAAACCTGTGGGCTTACACATGGAAAGCAAGAATTCCACCGGTGAACCACCAATGCCTTAATTGTTAGCAATACTACTACTGAAAATTCTGAGTAATTCTAACATAGAAAATCTTAAAATATCAATATTTTAAGAATAGTATTTAAAAGATGAGGCAAGATCAGTTTGCTAATTTTGTTAAATCTTGTATAAGACAGCTTTTGAGAAAAACTATACAAAGAAACGTTTTGGAGAAACAAAAGAACTGGAAACTTATCGCATTGTTTCAATACTACACTTTTAGAAGCCGGTTATTAGTCCTGCAGTTTCCAGCTCAGAAAATAACACAACTTCAACAAAACACAGGTTAGGATGTTTCAAGCTGGGTCAAAACAAAAGTTTGTATGAGAACAATGGCATTCATCAGGGAGTATGAATCCTATAAAGTGAACAACTGAATCGTTTGTTTAAAGAAGACTTAATTTAAATAAAAAAAAGTGTGTTGCATTTATTTCCATTTAAGAGAAAGAATGATAATGATTTTTTCCAGTAACTATTTAAAATTTCTCCATTTAACATAATAGTGTTTTCAGAGACATAAGACCACAAAGTCCAGGTAGACAGTAAGTAGCAATGTAATTTGTAAAGAATATGAATTCATAAATTGTTTTTTATTTCTGATGCCAAGTCTACTTACGTAGTTCTTCTGTACCACAATGTTTCCTTTATCTTCCCTTCCCCCTATTAAAATAATGCATATCGTCAATTCAGCTACCACATTTATTCAAGTGTCTTCCCAAAGCTATTGATGCTTATTTTCTCTAAATAAATGTAGAAATTAATTTAGACTCCTTATTTTAGCCAATAGGGAGCTCTGGTGGCATAGTGCCTAAGGCACCTGACTGCTAACCAGGTGGCTGGCGGTTCAAACCTACCAGCCACTCCTCGGAAGGAAGATGGGGCAATCTACTTCCGTAATGATACTGCCTCGAAAACCCAAAGAGGGGTCGTTATGAGTCGGGTTTGACTCGACGGCACATAACAACAACAATATTTTAGCCAATAATCACACAGTATCTAACTTATCCCCCTCTCCAGGAATATGCCTTACCCTCCAACTACTT
The DNA here is from genome assembly GCF_000298275.1 of Orycteropus afer afer. NCBI lineage: Eukaryota > Metazoa > Chordata > Mammalia > Tubulidentata > Orycteropodidae > Orycteropus > Orycteropus afer. The sequence continues at coordinate 660,488 of NW_006922064.1, forward strand.
TGTAAGGGCAGTGGTCAAACTTTTCTTTATTTCCCTTCCCTCTGAAAATCTATTATAGTGCCATGATTTGCAAATGCTCACTGAATCGATAGTGAACATGGGTTCTGTGATGCCTTCATAATCTTTTTTTGCAATGTTTAATTCAAATATGATTTAAAAAAAGAGTGAAAATTATTTTTTATTTGCATTCTGGAATCATGATTATACATCTTAATTTTTGGAAGCTGCCCTTTAATATTACTTATTACATTGTTGTTTAAAACACAAAATAAGAAAAACAGTTTAAAATGAAGTTATTACCTAGACAATTTAGTTTTCCTATCTACATAATACAGAAAACAAATATGATGTCATAAAGTTTTGCATTCTCTTGAGCAAAACTGTCGGTGTTTATTATTATTATTATTATTTTTGAATCATATGATTTTAAAGTATTCCTTTCAAATGATGGGAATTTTTAAGGCCAACAATTCTCACTGAATATAGTGTTCAAGAATAATATGGCTACAACTATGGTATCTGAAAAGAATCAAATATGATTTTCTGCTAAGGGAATTTCACACTAATACATGCTAATAAATGCTGAACTGAACTTATTAAGATAAAATGCTCTTGTAAATCAAATGATAGTCATTTTCTTAAGAAATGATGATAGCAGGTGTTCCTACCTGAACCATTCATTTGCTGCATGATTTAAAATTAGCAAATGTCAACATGATCGAGGGTTAGTTTCTGAAAATACAGATTACTCAGACCATATTCAATGCCTGAATCGAAGCATAAATAATCATCTTTCATGGTGCTTTTCAGTTTGCAGTATGCTTTCATATATATTAAATTATTTACTGCTTATTACAACTATGTAACAGAGGAAACAGGAGTATTTTTATTATTCTCATTTTTCACATGAGGAAATTAGGGCTCAGAGAGATTTAATAACTCATCCAGGGTCATCTAATATATATATTTTAGACTATAGAACAAGAATTAAAAAGTAAAGCTTCTGACTACCAGTTCTATACTTATTCCAACATATCATGAAAATTCTTCAGCATTTTAATGTTCTCATACAAAATAATGAATCATAAATATAGACAATAGGACAGCCTTTATGTCTGCAGCATTAGAAACCACAGCATATGAAGGAGAAGCAATGGAGAGAAAAAGATAATCCACACTATTTTCCATTCCCTTCTCCCTCATTGTTTTCTCAAAGATTGATATTTTTAATTTAAAAAAATATATATATTGGGCCTGATTATGCATTCTAATTTTATCATTATAATTCTATTCTTCTCTTGATTAATATTTTCATATACTTAGTTTTTTCAAAAGAGGATTCAAATATAACAGAATTTGGATCAGCCTTAACACAAAATATTTAAAAAACTCAATTAGAGCATAAATGAAAAGAATCAAAGGTGATAGTGGCTTCTTACATTGTGGTTCAATGTTTAATGGCCTACTCTGACAGATAAATGGCCAATATTTCACAAAATGGTCTATTTTCTCAGTGAAGCAAGGTATCTCTTCTTTGCACATGGCTCAGGAAATACAAATCTGTTCTGATTGCTGGTAATGCTATGGACCAGATGATTAAAAGAACATTTGAATGATAATACTTCATTGTACGCTCCCCAAGAAAGAAACAAGAAAGTAGAGGGGAAACACACTCATGCCTAAAACACTGGATTTCTTTTTAGGAAAAAGATCTAACATTATATTAAAACTCCCAGTACAAACAGCAGGAGAGAAAATACAGGATTTGATATGAATGATCTCTGTTATCAAAATGAGAGGTCAAACTAAAGTATCTGGGCCACCATCCTTATCTACACCATTGCTCCTCAGTGAGAATTACCCAGCAGGCAGGCAACATGAAGATCAGCTAACCAGAGGAAGGAATAAGTCAGTTTTTTGTAATAATTTGATACTTGATATGCTAGGAAGATCATTGAAACAGAAATCATGTGATAAACCAGAACAATGCTAGACACTCTTATAGTGTTTATAGATTAATTTTGATTTTGTTTTGAATAACTTATTAAGGATTTGGTGAAATCATGTTTTCAATGCTTATTAGGAACTTCATCAGTCTGAATCCAGTTTTACTGCATTCACCTTCATCTCCTTAACTGAGGCTGAAACTTCCCTACGGGAAAACAAAACAAAACAAAAAAACTTACTGCCACTGAGTTGATTCTGACTCACAGCAACCCCCACTGATTTCCAAGGCTATAAATCATTATAGAAGCAGACTGTCTCATCTTTCTTCCACTGAGCAGCTGTGGATTAGAACCACAGATCTTTTGGTTAACAGCCAAACGCCTTAACAACTATACCACCAGAGCTCCTTCTAAGGATAAAAGAGTAGCCATCAATTAGAGCCAGAACATTAGTGAAAGAATGGCATTCACAAGACTTCAATTGATCATAAATCACATTTTTGGACAATAGGAGCAAGAGAGCAGATTTTATGTCCCATCTCCCCTAATCTCTGAGGCCTTTCCTGCTGGTGCTTATTCAGACTCACTATTGCCTCTACCTGATATTTTACTTTCCTTTCAGATTCAGGTATTATGTTACATTTTTCTTTATGTTTTTACTAATATCATATTCAAAGTGATCTCACCAATTTCTGGGCTCCAAAATTAATTTTTTCACAATTCTTTGATGGCATTAACCACATTATATCCTAAAAAAAAAAAAAAAAAAATGTTTTTTGTGTTGTTTATCTGCTACTAGCCTTCACTTCCTTTAAGAAACATTTTCATTCACATCCTTCGAGGACCTGGATATAATAACCACTTAGTAATGCTTGTTAAACAAAAGAAATGATGGTGATTTTCTAAATCTCTGACACTTCTGACCATTGCTTCTGCTCATTCCTTGTGGTGACTTGACATCCCAATGAAGTCTCACCTCTGAAACCAGAACAAAAATCTTTAGCGTCTTCCAGTTAAAGAAAAAGAAAGATGCCTATATATATGAGTGTAGTGTAACAAAACTCTATTTTAATTATTCTAGAAAATGATTTTTTTTTTTAATTTTTGGCTAACATTGAATTTTTTTCATTTAAAAAAGTCAGTGATATTTTCAGAAAAATGTATAAAAGATAGTAAAACTGATTACAGACAAATAGAATTGCACAATCTAAACAGAATATTTTTTACTGTTGTTGAGAATATACACAGCACAGCATATGTCAATTCAAAAATTTCTACATGTACAATTTACATTGATTACATTCTTCAAGTTGTCCACCCATTCTCACCCTCCTTTTCTGAATTCTTCCTCCTTCTTTAACATAAACTCATTGCCTTCCCAAGCTTCCTATATAAACTTTCAAGTTGCTGTTATCAATTTCTTCCATACAGACAGTTTTAAAAGAGCACAATGCTTAAGGAAGATATCCTTAACTAATTAGAATAAACTATCGTTTGGTTTAAAAAAGACTTCAGGGGATATTTTAGGTTTAAAGTTTAAAGATCATCTCAGGACAATAGTTTTGGGGATTCATCCAGTCTCAACAGCTCCAGATTGTCTGGATTCCATGAGAATTTGAAATTCTGTTCCATATTTCTCCCCTTTTGATTAGGACTTTTTCTACAGAATCCTTAATCAAAATTTTCAGTAATCATAATCAGACACCATCCAACACTTCTGGTCTCATGGCAAAAGAAGTGGTTATTTATGGAGGTAATGAACCTCATATTGCATTTCCTCCTATTCCTGACTCTTCATCTTCCACTTTTGCTCAAAATGAGTAGAGGCCAATTGTTGTTACCTTGGATGGTCACTTGAAAGCTTTTAAGACCCCAGGCACTAACTAACAAACTAGGACATAGAACAGAAGCACTAAAAATGATATTAGGACAATTAACTGGGATAGCCCATAAAACCATGAACCTAAACCTCTAAACTGAGAAAGCAAATCCTATGAAGTTACATGAGATTACAGACAGGAAATCGAATGGGGCAGTTCTACCCTGTCGTATAGGATTGCTATGAGTAGGAATCAACCAGACAGCACACAACTGTAACAACAATGTATATGCAATAGAATACAAATCATCCAGAAAGAGAAATGAAATCCAGATTAATTCTCCAACATGTATAAAGCTTAGAGATGTTAAGCTGAGTTAAACAAGTCAATCACAACAGGACAAATATTATATGATCTCACTTATACAAAAAGACAAGAACAAGAAAATGTATACAGGCATACCTCATTTTATTACACTTTTGTTTTATTGCACTTTGCAGATACTGCATTTTTACAATTAAAATTTTGTGGCAACTCTGCATTGACCAAGTCTATTGGCACTACTTTTCCAACAGCACATACTTTGTTCTCTGTGTCATATTTTGAAAGTTCTTGCAATATTTCAAAACTTTTCATAACGATTAAAAAAACAACTCACTGCCATTGAGCCAATTTGACTCATAGCAACCCCTCCTTGGGTTTCCGAAGCAGTATCTCTACAGAAGCAGATTGCCCAATCTTCCTTCTGAGGAGTGGCAGTGGGTTTGAATGTTCAGCCTTCTGGTTAGCAGTCAAATGCCCTAGGCACTGTGGTAGTTATGTTTGTATGTCAACTTGGCTGGGCCTGGTTGAGTGGCTGGGCAGCTGGTGGTAGTTATTCCCCATGATGAGACTGGCAATCAGCTCCATGGTGGGATCTACCACAAGCAGCTGAGTAGCCACCTTTGGGATGTGGCCTGTTTCCTGTATATAAGGAGAAGCCTTGGGAATGGTCTCTAGCCTATGGCACACTTGAACGTTGCATGTAGCCGTGTTGTTACTCAGCAGCCTGTTATGCTCTGCCAACCTTGGGACTTACAATGGACTTAAGTTTTTGGCCTACCATGTGGTTTGGTAACATCGGGACTGTGCCTTTTGACTTGTCAACCTTGGGGCTTCTCAGCCTCAGCAGCCAGCAGCTGTCTGAGTGAAGAGATGTCTCTAGCTCCAGTGGGCCGGGAGCAGCAGGCAGAGCTTGACCCCAAGGTTGAGGGGCTTTCACCCAGGCCCTAGAGCGTGGTGTTTTGAACTTGGACTAAAAGCCTCCAAATTGTAAGAATAAACTCCTGTTTGTTAAGGCCATCCCATTTGTGGTATATTCCTGTCAGAGCAGCACTAAGTAACCAGAACAGGCACTACGCCACCAGAGATCCCTTCATAACATTATTGCATATTAATAGAATATAGTATAGTGTAAATATGCTTTTCATAGGCACTTGGAAACTAAAGAATTTATTTGACTCATTTCATTGCAATATTCACTTTATTGCAGTGGTCTGGAACCAAACCTGCAATATCTCTGAGGTATGCTTGTAAAGACCACATTTTTCTTTTAAATAAGCATTATTTTTATGGCAGTTTTAGATTTACAACAAAACTAAGAAGACAGTACAGAGATTTCCCATGTATCATCTCATCCATTTCCCCTATTTATTATTAACACCTTTTATTAACATGGTATATTTGTTATAATTCAACCAATATTGACACATTGATATGACTTAAGGTCCATAGTTTATTCATATTTCCTTAGTTTTTACCTAATGCCTTTTTATCCTGTTCCAAAATCCCACCCAGGATATGCCATTACATTTTGTGATTATGTCTCCTTAGGGATCTCTTGACTGTGAGTTTCTAAGACTTTCTTTATGTTTGATTACATTGAGTTTTTGAGGTGTATTCACAAAGTATTTTATAGTAAGTCTTTCTGTTAGAATATTTCTGATGTTTTACTTATGAATAAACTGGGGTTATGGATTTTGGGGAGGAAGATTTCAGGGATAAAATGTCATTTTCATTGCTGTTGTTATGTGCCGTCGAGTCAAACCCGACTCATAGCGACCCCTCCTTGGGTTTCCAAGGCAGTATCACTACAGAAGTAGGATTGCCCAACCTTCCTTCTGAGGAGTGGCTGGTGGGTTTGAACCGCCAGCCGTCTGGTTAGCAGGCAAGCGTCTTAGCCACTATGCTACCAGAGCTCCCATCATTTTCATTACATCATATCAAAGGTTCATCACAGGATATCAAAGTGTTCTGTTTTGTCACTGCTGATATTGACCTGGATCACCTGGCTGAGATAGTGTTTGTGATGTTTCTCCACTATAAAGTTATTCCTTTTCTTTCTCCATTTCCATTCTTTATTTTTTGTAATACAATTAAAGACTGTGGAGTTATGCACCCCGTACTTGAGAATGGAATATTTTTCAGTTATTTGACTTTGTTGTGTTTGAGGGGTTTGCTGCTTCTCCCCCATTTAATTATGTATTCAACCATTTATTTATCTCACTATGGATATGTATATTTATTTTGCACTTATGTTTATGATCCAACAGTATTTCATTTTGTTGCTGAAATCATTATAGCTCTAGCCTTTGGGAACTCTTTCAGTTGGCTCCTATGTCCCTTTGACATACCTCCATCAGTGTACTATTTTTTTCTTTTCTTTAGAACTTTGTTATTTTCTGGCTCTATAAGACACATCTAGTACATTTCCTGTCCTAGTGTAAGAATCGGGAGCTCTGGTAGCATAGTGGCTAAGGCACTTGACTGATAACCAGAAGGCTGGCAGTTCAAACCCACCAGCCACTCCTCAGAAGGAAGATGGGGCAATCTACTTCCATACTGATACTGCCTCAGAGATCCAAGGAGGGGTCGCTATGAGTCGGGCCTGACTCGACGGCACATAACAACAACAGTGTAAGAATCAGCCATTTTTCCAAGAACCCTGGTTTATTTTATTGAAGAATGGTATTAGAAACAAATGTCTGGGCACTAGCTGTCATCACTGTCACTGGAGTATCATTGCTTTTAGATCCTCTCAGTTGGCAAAACAATGAAATGTGTACATACTAATCCATGCACATATGCAACTATTTCTAAATTGTATATGTAACCATCTGTATCTATGTTAAATTAAGCATGAATTTATACTGATGTCTCCAATTCCAATCTATTACCTCAGGCACGATTCTAGCCCTCCCTTTGTTAATCTATAACCTCCTGCTCTAACAGTGAGAAATATGGCTTCTACAATCTGACATCCTTTAACTTAACTATTCAGTTCCAACATACATGTACAGTAGCATCTGAATTGTTGACTCTTACCACCACTGGAAAGAACATTATCAACTAGAGTACAGTGCTTTTGTGTGGTTCCTTTTGCCTTTAGTCTTACAGACTCCAATCATTTCCATAGTCACATAGGTACAGTGTAGTAAATTACATGGTATGGCTTTTCTAACCATAGTCTTTATAACTCCCACTGTATTACTGGGTGGGACCATGCAATTCAAACTCCTGATTGTTAAAGTTGTCCACCTAGTGTATTTCTATTGGAGCAGCACAAAATAGTCTTCTGGGAAGTTTGCTCTCTCTCAGGTGTGTAGAATTCTGATGTTGGGATTGGTTAGTTTTGCCACTCTGCCAGGCTTAAAATGAGCCCTCCTAGAAGCAGAAAGGAATCTCTCTCGCTACCAGTTGAGAGAGACATACTGCTGAGACAGATGCCCTGCTGAGAGAGACCACTAGCTGAGAAAGACTGAGCACATTCCTGTACTTGAATTGTAGCCTGTTGCTTCCCTAATAAACCCCATAATCTATGAGTTCTGTGTGTTCAGTGCAGTGAATTATCAAATCCAGCAGAGAGGTGGTGGGTGCCACAGGAAGGATGATTGATGTCAAGGTAGGTAAGACGGCTGGAGTGTGATGGCACATCTGGCCTCATAAGAATAGGCCTTGGGCTGCTGATAGTGATTCTGTCTTCCTCTTGTGGAGTTAGAGAAGGTCAGAAAATGCTGCCTACCTACAACTTTAACAATAGGTTAGCTCCTTTTCTCCATGCCACCTTCAGTAATGTTATCTCTCCACCTACTACCTATACTGTTATCAAGTCAATTACAACTCACAGTGATCCCCACTGAGTTTCCAAGACTGTTAGTATTTATAGAAGTAGATTTCCTCATTGTCCTCCCATGGAGCAGCAGCTAGTGGGTTTGAATTGCCTACCTTCTAGTTAGCAACCAAATGCCTTAGCCACTACACCACCAAAGCTCCTTGATGTTGTCTCATACATTTGCAATACACACAGTTCTCAGGTTGTGAACAAGATCCATTCCTGTATCCTTAAGAATTCTTAAGTCAATCAGAGCAAGTGCATATGGTTCTTATTTAGCCTTGTTTTCATCCAAGAAAAAGTTATAAGCCTTTTCAATGATTAAAAAGTTGCATGTGCAGCAATGAAGGTGATTGTTATTAATTTGACATAAACAGAGGTTGGTTCAATCATGTCATAGTGGAGGAAAATTTACATAAAAACATCAAAAGGATTTTGTGCCAAAATAGTGTTACCTCCCTCAATGATGGTGACACCCTGCTCAAAGGTAGTGTGATGTTCCACTCAAAAATGGCAGCCAACCTTACTGCTTTGCGTGTCTGTGGCTTTCCACAGTCCTGCCAATAATCCAATTTCATGCATCAGACTTCCAAAAGGGCTCATGACACCTCCTCTGAGTTTTCCATTCCTACCCTTAGACCAGTAATTTTTCCCATTCTGGTTACCATGATGAATCACCCAAATTGTAAAAATTCAATTCTGCTCTTGTTTCATTTTGTCAGGCATGACAAAACCTGTTCAAATCAGTTAAAAGTCCTGCTTAAAGGGCAAGTAGGAGTTGTCCATAAATTGAATGTTCATAACCTAGGGAAGAACATGCTCAGCATTTCTCAAGCTGAAAGAATGAAAGAAATATTTAAGCCTCAAGTTGCAATATTGAAAGGTTCTATGGGAATAATATTGAATGATGAAGGAAATATCAAAAGAAGATGGAAGGAATCCACAGAGTCACTATAGCCAAAAGAATTGGTCAATGTTCATTCATTTCAGGAGGTGGCATATAATCAAGAACCAATGGTATTGAAGGAAGAAGTCAAAGCTGCACTTAAGGAATTGGCACAAACAAGGGTCCAGGAACTGATGGGACACCCATCGAGATGCTTCAACAAATGGGTGCTGCACTGCAGGTACTTACTCATCTATACCAAGAAATCTGGAAGACAACTACCTGGCTAACTAACGGGAAGAGAACTATGTTTTTACCCATTCCAAAGAAAGAGGATCCCACAGAATGTGAAAACTATCAAACAATCTCATTAATATCACATGCAAGTAAAACTTTGCTGAAGATAATTCAAAAATGGTTGCAGCAACATATTGGCAGGGAACTGCCAGAAATGCAAACTGGATTCAGAAGAGGATATGGAACGAGGGATATCATTGCAGGTGTCAGATGGATCTTATCCAAAAGCAAAGAATAACAGAAAGGTGTTTACTTGTGTTTTATTGACTGTGCAAAAGCATTTGACTGTGTGGATCATAAGAAATTATGGATAACATTAAGAAGGATGGGAATTCCAGAACATTTAATTGTACTCATGCAGAACCTGTACGTAGACCAGGAGACTGTCATTCAAACAGAACTAGGCGATGCTACGTGGTTTAAAATCAGGAAGGGAGTGTATCGGGTTGTATCCTTTCACCATACTTATTCAATCTGTATTCTGAGCAAATAATCTGAGAAGCCAGACTATATGAAGAAGAACATGACATCAGGATTGGAGAAAGAGTCATTAACAACCTGTGATATGCAGATGATACAACCTTGCTTGCTGAAAGTGAAGATGATTTGAAGCACTTACTGATGAAGATTGAAGACTACAGTCTGCAGTGTGGATTGCACATTGATGTAAAGAAAATGAAAATTCTAACAACTGGACCAATAAGCAGGATCATAATAAATGGGGAGAAGTTTGAAGTTTTCAAAATTTCCTTTTACTTGGATCCATAATCAACACTTATGGAATCAACAGTCAAGAAATCAGCTGTCATATTACACTGGGCAAATCTGTTGCAAAAGACCTCTTTAAATGTTGAAGAACAAAGATGTCCCTTTGAAGACTCAGGTGAGCCTAAGCCAAAACATGGTATTTTCAATAGTCTCACATGAATATGAAAGCTGGACAATGAATGAGGAAGACTAAAGAAGAGTTGATGCTTTTGAGTTGTGATGAAGAATACTGAAAGTACCATGGATTGCCAGAAGAACTAACAAATCTATCCTGGAGAAATGTAGCCAGAATGCTCCTTGGAAGCAAGAATGGCCAGACTTCATTTCATCTACTTTGGTCAGGTTGTCAGAAGGGACTGTTCTCTGGAAAAGGATATCATACTTGGTAAAGTGGAGGGTCAGCAAAAAAGCAGAAGGCCCTCAAAGAGATGGATTGACACAGTGGCTGCATTGATGGTCTTAGGTATAGCAAGGACCATGGGGCTGGAGCAGAACTGGGCAGTGTGTCATTCTGTTGTACATAAGGTCTTTATGAGTTGGAGCCAAGTCAACAGCACCTAACAACAACAACAAGAACAATCTGGGGACTGCATGTACAGTTAGATTCTTTTGTCACATTCTGTATTTCTTCCTGTTGTTGTTGTTATATGCCGTCGAGTCGGACCCGACTCATAGCGACCCCTCCTTGGGTTTCCGAGGCAGTATCACTATGGAAGTAGATTGCCCAACCTTCCTTCCGAGGAGTGGCTGGTGGATTTGAACCACCAGCCTTCTGGTTATCAGTCAAGTGCCTTAGACACTATGCTACCAGAGCTCCTAGTATCTTTTGCATTTCTTCTTAGTATCCCACAAAATTAAGGATCACACTTTTTACTGTAAATTCTATAGGTTTTGACAAGTGCATAATGTCTCATATCCACCATTATAACATATCCAAAATAGTTTCACCACCATTAAAAAGTCTGTGTTTCCGCCTATTCAAAAGCCTTCCATCTCTGCCAACTCCACATTAAACTCCAGATAACCACTGATATTTTCAGTTTCTATAGTTTTGTCTTTTCCAGAATGTCAACTAAATGGAATCAAACAATATGCAACCTTTTTTAAACTGCCTTCTTTAACTTAACAATATCCATTTAAGGTTGATCGTTACGTTTTCATAGATTGGTATTTCTTTTTCCTTTCTTTTTTTTTTAATCACTAAATAATATATCTCAGAGGGAAGGTTGGACAATCTACTTCTGTAGTGATACTGCCTCGAAAATCCAAGGAGGGGTCACCATGTGTTGGGTCTGACTTGATAGCAAATAACAACAACAAATAATAATAATAATATATCATTGCATGGATATGACACAATTTGTTTGTTCATTCACCTGTAAAGGACACCTTGGTTGCTTCCATTTTTTTGACAATTATGAGTAAAGTTACTGTAAACATTTGTGTGAAGATTTTTGTGTGGACATAAGTTTGTAAATCAGTTGGGTAAATATCTAGGTTGGGTAAATAATTGCTACATCAAATTATAAGACTATATTTAACTTTGTAAGAAATTGTCAAACTGTCTTTCAAATAGGTTGTGTACTACTTTGCATTCCCATTAGGAATTAATTAAAATAACTGTTGAACCATGTTTTTATATTGTCAGTTTTTGAACTCTAGTCTTCTAATAGATGTGTATAAGTGCCCTGGTGGTGAAGTGCTTAAGCACTTGGATACAAACTGAAAGGTTGGTGCTTGGAACCCACCAGGCATCTCCATGTGAGAAAATATCTGGTGATCTGTTTCAGTAAAGATTATAGCCAAGAAAATGCTATGATGCAGTTCTATGCCATTTTTCAGGTCACTATGGAGCTCTGGTAGCATAGTGGCTAAAGCACTTGACTGTTAACCAGAAGGCTGGCGGTTCAAACCCACCAGCCACTCCTCGGAAGGAAGGTTGGGCAATCCTACTTCTGTAGTGATACTGCCTCGGAAACCCAAGGAGGGGTGGCTATGAGTCAGGGCTGACTCGACGGCACATAACAACAACAACAACAACATGGAGCTCTGGTAGAGTGTAGTGCCTAAGGCACTTGACTGATAACCGTAAGGCTGGCAGTTCAAACGCACCAGCCACCCCTCAGAAGGAAGACTTGGAAATCTACTTCCATAGAAATACCACCTTGGAAACCCAAGGACTTGTTGCTATGAGTCAGAATTGACTCCATAGCAGTGAGTTCATGAGTCAGCATCAACTCCACAGGAAGTGGAGTTGATTTTTTTTTGTTTTGAAAGGACAAATGGGAATCCCTGGGTGGTTCAGATGGTTAAAGCACTTGTCAATTTATCTACAGGAGCCTTGGAAGAAAGACCCAGAAATCTATGTTCCTGAGCAAGTTTCAGAATCTCTTCTGACATCCATTTTAGTCATTTCTTTCTTTTCAACATTCATGTTGTTCTGTTTTTCCTTCATTCATGGATGATATTCTTGATATCATCCCACAACTAGTCTGCTATTTGGTCATTTAAGTTCAATATGTTAAATCTATTCTTCAGATAATGTCTATATCCAGGTGGGATATATTCAAGGTCATACTTCGTCTCTTATGGATTTGTTTTAATTTTCTTTAGTCAAACTTCAACTTACATATGAGCAATTGATGATCTGTTTGTCAGTCAGCCCCTGGCCTTGTTCTGTCTGATAATATTATTGAATGTTTCATCCTCTCTTTCCACAAACACAGTCAATTTAATACCTGTGTATTCCATCTGGTGACGTCCACACGTATGGTCACCATTTATGTTCTTGTAAAAAGGTATTTCCAAAAAACAGGTCACTGGTTTTGGAAAATTCTAGCATGCAATATCTGATGTTATTTCTATCAGCAAAGCTGTATTTTTCAACTACTAATCTTTCTTCTTGTTTCTGTTTCTAATTTTTTCATTTGACTCACCAATAATTTTCACTGCATTCTTGATTGCATGTTTGATCAATTTCAGACTGCAGAACTTGGTAGAAAAAATTAATTTCTTCATCTTTGACTTTAGTGGTTGGTGCATCAGTTTGAATAATACTCATATTAACATATTAACTGGCATTCCTTGTAAGTATATGCATATTATCCTATCAATGACAGCATTGTACATCAGGACAAATCTTGAAATGTTCTTTTTCACAATAAATGCAAAGCCATTCCTCTTCAATTTATCATACCCAGGATAGTAGGCCATATGATTGTCAATTCAGAATGGCCTATACTATTCCATTTCATCTCATTAATACCTGGGATATCAATCCTCAAGTATTCCTTTTTTTTTTTTTTTTTGGTCAACTTCTAAAATTCACAGATTCATACTTCAAGCATTTCATGTTCTGATTATTAGAAGGTGTTTTCAGCTGTTTTTTGTTTGTTTGTTTTTTTCTAATTTTGAGCCTTTCCCTATAAAGAATTTAAGATCCTAAAAACTTTACTTCATCCACATCATCAAAGTCAGATCTATTTTGAGGAGGCAGCTCTAGTCCAATTGCATTTTGAGTGCCTTCCAGTTTGAGAGGCTTCTCTTCCAGCATTGTATCAGACAGTGTTCTGCTGCTGTTAATAAGATTTCACTGACCAAATTGTTAGAAGTAGATCACCAAGTCTTCCTTCCTACTAGTTCCTAGTATGGAAGCTCCACTGACACCTGTCCATGATGAGTGATCCTGCTGGTGTTTGAAGTACCACTGCCATAGCTTCCAGCATCATAGCAACATGCAAGCCACCACAGTATGACAAATTGACAAACTGATAGACAGGTGGAAGTTGAAATAGACAAAGAAGTACTTCCACCTAGAAAAACCAGAGGCACACCATAAATCCAGACTTCTGGCTTCCTGGAAAATAAATTTCTGTTCTTTAAAGTCATCCTTCTGTGAACACTAATGATCTAGTGTTACAGTAACTGAAACAATGAGCCATCAATTATTTTCCAGGTACAAATGCAACATTATAGACTAGAAATTTGCTGGTTAAATAAAGCAGTAGACTAGATTCTAAATCAATGAGGCATTTTAACTTAGGAAATCCCTTTCTGAAGGAATTAACATTCCTGATGCTCTATAGTGTCACATCTGTCCAAGGTGTGTTAAGTACCAACTGCCTGTTTGAGTAAGCCTGGCATTAAATTGGTTCTAAGGCAGAAGAAACTTAATTTTACAGTAGGAGATTTCTTTATCTTAAGACTATTTAATGAGAACAAGTAAATTTCTTAACTAAATAATAGAAAAGGAGAAAATGAAAAAGAAATAAAGACAAGACAATTAATTAAAATAAATGGAGTTAAGGGCTGACTTCCAGACTACAGAAGTAACATAGAGCATTTTCAAAATCTTTATATACTTCACATGAGTCAAGCACATAACTAAAATGTCCTTTCCTGACACAAAAAAAATACGAGCAGTATATAATTTATCATAAATTTGATTACAAAATTTAAATTAGGACCAAATTAGTTTTAACCTAGGCCAAAGAAATCAATGCTCTGAGGATTTACAAATTCATAGAGACTTATAAATCCATAGATTAAATTGACTAATGAAGCAGATTCTGTTTATTCCACCTTTAAAAAACTAAACATCACTCTCAAAAATATGAACTGTAACAGTGCCTAAGGCACTTGTCTGCAAACCAGAAGGCTGGCGGTTCAAACCCACCAGCCACTCCTCAGAAGGAAGATGGGGCAATCTACTTCTGTAGTGACACTGCCTCAGAAACCCAAGGAGGGGTTGCTATGAGTCAGGTCCGACTCAACGGCACATTAACAACAACAACAACACACATTATTGTTTGTGAAGTTAAATGGGTAAGAATAGAAAAGATGGAAATATGACTAAGAAGAGCCCCAGGACAAGGCCAAGGTGTGTGAAAAGGGCTGAATATCCCTAATACCTGTGTAGTGAGCATCACAGCATGTGTCAAGAATCAACTCAAGATTTGAACCACCTTAAGAAACCAGTTTGTCTTTTGTTCCTCTTTTCAAAAAGAATCTTTGCAAAAACATTTCAAGAAAACAGCATTCACCCTTTTCTTTCGGATCTCCAAAGTATGACTCCACATAACCTCCAATATCTAGTAAGCATTTTAAAGCCTCACCCCTACTATATTGTGTGAGGCTGCCTGTCAGCTGCGTGGTCTTTAATTTTAAAAGGTTGCACATGACATTTTCAAAAGGTGAAAAGAGCAAAATGTGACTTACTAAAAAGAGAATTGTATGTATCCTTCAAAGTGAACATGAGAATAAATTGGAATATTATGTCTCCTAGTACTTCATGACACTCAGAGCAAATAAAACTTTGAGTCACAAGTTCCCACCCATTATATATTCATTGAATATATATATTCATTATATATTCACTGAAGAATAGTTCTTATGTTTAAATATCAGATACCTGAAGTGCTTTAATAGACTTTAATCAATTCCAGAATGGGACTTATCTGCCAAAAAGATAATGAGTTTCCTTTTGAAACAAAAATACAATAAATAGAACAAAAAGATTCTTTCATGTTGCTTTTTCATTGATAGCTTTTACACAGGCCACAAACTCTTTACAACGAACTATAAATAAAGCTCAGCTTCTAATGTCCTCAGCATGGAGATGGATGCTGAGCTATGGTCCTGGAAAAATTGATCAGGTCTGGAGAGTCAAGGCAGGTTGTGTTGTAATCCTGGTCCTAGGTTGCTTGTGAGTCAGAAACAAGATTTATCTGAAGCTTTCTAATGTCATACTGGCTATAAGCAATGTCTGCAGGTCTAGGACCCTCTCTCCCCTACAAAATTTTCATCAGAGAAATAGCCAATTACAGATTCTATTTTACTATGTCTCTGCACTAAGAGTTCCTACTGCTTCTCTTGGCTGGTGCAGTGTAGTAAATTACTTAGTATGGCTTTTCTACCCATAAATTATTGTAAACTCAGTGGTAGAATGAGCAACTGAGGAGCTCCTGATTGTAAATGTTATCTACCTGGGTTATTTCTGTTCAGTGTGGCACAATGCAATGTTATGGGAGGCTCACTCTCAGGTGCTTAGAATTCTGTTGTTATGTTTGGTTGATTTGGCCACTCTGCCAAGTTCAAAAGGAGGTCTCCTAGAGGCAGAACTCTCTCTGACTGCTGGTTGAGGAAGACGTGCTGCTGAAAGAGATAAGCACTCCTGAGACACGCATTGCTGGGAAAGAGACACAAGAGACACGCGTTGTTGAGTTAGACACCGAGGAGCATGGACTGCTGAGGGAGAGACTGTGAGAGACTTGGCTGAGAGATGGTGGGCTGGGAGAGAGACTGAGCATTTTTCCTGAACTTGAATTGTAGTCTGGTGCTTCCCTAATAAACCCCATAATCTGAGAGCTCTGTGTGGCCACTGCAGCGAATTATCGAACCCGGGAGAGAGGTGGTGGGTGCTTTGGGAGGAACGGTTGGAGAAAGGGCTGGAGGGAGGCAGCATGTCTGGCCTGGTAGGAATAGGCCTTGGGCTATTGATGGTGATTCTGTCTTCCTATTGTGGGATTAGGGGAGGTCAGAACATGTGGTCTCCTTGTCCTTTTTGCAGTTGGTGTCAGAAGCGGTGGGATTCATTGAAGTGGCTCCAGACTCATAGAAGCATGAGATTTTGTAAAAGAAAGAAGGAAGGGGGCTGGGAAGTGAAACTTTGGTTTCTTAGATGGTTACTTTGTTTGGTGTTACCTCTTAAAGTAGGTAGTTGATCCAGAGGCTAGGGCTTTTGGTTACACCCAGCCAAAGGCCCAAGGCCATATGCATAGAGTGGGATGGTAATCAAGGTGAAGAGATGAACCTGGAATGTCTTTAAAAGGATTATGTGTTTATCTGAATGTACTATGGCTATTGAATATTCTCTTACCTGCTTGTACATAAGAAATGATGATGGGGTATGTGGATAACAGAGAGTGTGTAAGTCTGCCTTCAGCCAATACTTGATTGGATAAGTTAAAAGAGGAAATAGAATTTGCCCAGAAGAAACCACAGGTTTTTGTTTTAAGCCCTGTGTGTAGAAAGTACTAGGAGCTTAGGTAGAAAACCTGAGCCCCACCCAGTACTACTGAGGGAACAGAAGATTTGCATTTGAGTAAGGACCTGAAAAGGAAAAAAATGATTTTTTGGCTCTTTGAATTTCAAGCAAGCTGACTGGTTTTGGGTGCATCCATAAAGGAAAGTCATGGTCAGTGAGAGAAACCCCTTCCAGGATTGAAAATTAAAGGAAGTCAGTGAGTAGTAGACTTGTATGTTACTTGCTTGTGATCACCTGGATCCACCTGAGTGGAAATGGGGGAAGTGCAGCAAAGAAGAAACAGGCTGAGTTTGGTACTCTTTGACCTAGGCCCAGAGGCTGGGAATGAGAGGAAGGGCTGGCTGGTCTGAAGTGCAATGAATTGTGAGCCTACGAGCATTGAACTAGTCCCTGAGGACTGAAGATGTGAGAGAAGGTGCTGGCTGGTCTGAAGTGAAGGGAAGAGTGTGACTCCCAGACTTGGCAGCTGGTACCCATGACCTAGCTGGGATGGCTAGGGCTGAGCTGACCAGAACCTGATCAAACAAAGAGGAAGATGTTTGACACTGAGCTGGTGTTAAGTTGCTGCAATTTGATGGCTTGTGTTGGGCTGGACTTTGCTTGTTTATGGATCCACATGCCTGAAGTTTCCAAGTAGAACAGAAGATTCTCCAGAGAGAAAGGACCATGTTCGTCTCCTCAGAGTACTGGTTTGATAGGGATGGGCAAATTAGAAATTGGCTCTTTAAAATGGGGGGAGATAAAGTCATGAAGTGGCTGGCTTACACACTTTCATGGGTGTGGTTATTCTTAAACTGATGGTAAAAGGGATTTTTTGGGATGTGAATTTTTGAAGTATAAAAGGGATAATGGCTAGAAAAGCCAGGGGGTGGGCTGCAGTGTAGTAATTCAATGAGCAACTGAGGAGCTCCTGATTTTAAATGTTATCTACCTGGGTTATTTCTGTTTGGTGTGGCACAATGCAATGTTATGGGAGGCTCACTCTCAGGTGCTTAGAATTCTGTTGTTATGATTGGTTGGTTTGGCCACTCTGCCAAGCTCAAAAGGAGGCCTCCTAGAGGCAGAACTCTCTCTGACTGCTGGTTGAGAAAGACGTGCTGCTGAAAGAGACAAGCGCCCCTGAAAGAGACACGCACTGCTGGGAAAGAGACACAAGAGACATGCATTGCTGAGTGAGACACCAAGGGACCAGCACTTCTGGGAAAGAGACTGTGAGAGACTGTTGGCTGAGGGACAGTGGGCTGGGAGAGAGACTGAGCATTTTTCCTGAACTTGAATTGTAGTCTGTGGTGCTTCCCTAATAAACCCCATAATCTGAGAGCTCTGTGTGTCCACTTCAGCAAATTATCGAACCCAGGAGAGAGGTGGTGAGTGCTTTGGGAGGAACGGTTGGAGAAAGGGCTGGAGGGAGGCAGCATGTCTGGCCTGGCAGGAATAAGCCTTGGGCTATTGATGGTGATTCTGTCTTCCTCTTGTGGGATTAGAGGAGGTGATAACATGTGGCCTCCTTGCTGTTTTTGCAGCTGGGTTTGACATCTTTGGTTGAATCACCTTTGTTTCCAAATGCATTGCCACAAGAACACTGCTTAGCTGTCCTCCAGATCTAGTCTATTTAATTATTGGCCATTGCTAAGCAGCACTGGAGTAAATTTCCAGAGTTCAACAAAGCAGCAAAGTCCAGATAGCAAAAATGTCCATGTCAGCTTTGATCTTACAAAAAGGTGATTTATCCACATTATAACTGCCACTTTGGACCGACTCTTTAGAGGAGATAATTAGATAAACATGTAGATTCTAGACTCCACAGTTAAAGATTACATTTCGTAGGTCTAGGTGATGGAACAAACTTCCACAGGAGATATGTGTGCCATTTTGAGAAACCTTGGACATTTCTTCAGGTCAGATACCTCACTTAATACAGAAGTTTTGTAATGACTGATGACAAAATATTAAAATATATGCTATAAATAATTGCTATTGACAACTATTAAATCAGAAAAGTAATTTTGACACAAATATTTTTTAAAACAACTGGCAATACAGATAAATGGTAAATTTTGTTTAATTATACAATTCAAATATGTTCTTTATTTTTAAAGAAGGAAATGGTATCTATGAGTGAAAAAAAAAGTCTCTAAGATTTAATGTAGTCAGCTCCACCATCAAAAAAAGGTTAAAAGTTATCAGCATGGAAGGGAGAAGTGCATAGAATATTTTTAGATTCCTTCAGAGAAATAGTGAACTGCTTTAGAAGGACAAATAAAATCTGCATTCTAATCTCAGTGTGTTCTGGTTACCTAGTGCCCCTCTGACAGGAATATACCACAAATGGGATGGCCTTAACAAACAGGAGTTTATTCTTACAATTTGGAGGCTTTAAGTCTGAGTTCAAAGTGCCAGGCTCTAGGGGCTGGGTGAAAGCCCATCAGCTTTGGACTTCAGCTCTGCCTCCAGCTCGCTGCCCACTGAAGGAAGAGGCTTTTCTTCACTCTAACAACTACTGGCTGCTGAGGCTACCAAACCCAAGGTTGACAAATAAAAAGGCATAGTCCCGATATTACCAAATCACATGGCAGGCCATTAATTCAAGTCCATTGTAAGTCCCAAGGTCGGCAGAGCATGGCAGGCTGCTGAACAACGACAGGGCTACCATTCCCCAAGGCTTCTGCTTATACGCAGGAAGCAGACCACATTCCCTAAGGCAGCTACTCAGCTACTCACAGTAGATTCCACCATGGAGTTGATTATCAGTCAGTCTCATTATGGGGAATACTACATCCAGCTGCCCCAACACGCAACCAGGCCCAGCCAAGTTGACACACAGACTGAATTACCACACAGTGTGAACCAGTTTTTTCTGGAGATAAATAATTATTTTATGAAATAACAGAGAAATGGAATTGGATTTTTGATGAAAAAGAGAAATTTGGAATAGCATATGACAATAAGAGGTTTTTTTTTTTTTTTTTTTTTTCCCTAGATATAGTTGGATATATACACTCTGGAACATTCTATTCTGTTGCTCTTGTAATACACAATGCACAATATCTCTTTTCAAAACATGATTCTGTATATCTTGCAAAAAGCAAAGTTATACTAAAATATTTTAGTTCTCCTAGAAGAGGAATATTTCCACTCATGACAACCTCCTCTGGAAGCAAATGTATTGTATACAGGATTAGAATTATCCCTGAGTGAATTTCATCAAATGCATATTAAAATCTTGTTATTTAACTTAAGTATCATTCAGAGATTCACTGAAAGTAGCTGATGTTGTATTATCCAAGAGTTTCATAGTAAAGGACTATACTACATATCAGTACAAAGAAACCATAATACTATGCCACGTCACTCACTTAACTGACCTTCACTTAATCAAGTGACTGGATTAATCCATGCTCTCTAATCTTTCCTTAAAATTTACCAACTGATGTGCACTATATGGTGAACCTTTGCATCTAATCTGTATATTCCTATGCATTTCTGCTATCATGTTGACTTGAATGAAATCAGGAGTCAGTTTTATTTATTCCCAAATATGTTCGTGCAAGTTTTATTTTGCATTTAATTATATAACTTCTTTAAATTTTATGTAAACTAATAAAATAAGAGTAGGACAATAGACTTGCTTCTAAGTAAATGAAAGGAAACACCTTTAGTTAATGTTTTTGGTGGGATGCTGTGATTAAAGTTGAGTCCTGAAAGATAATGCTATCAGACAGCTAAAATCCAAAACACTGATAATATAAAATGCTGGCAAGGATGTGGAACAACAGGAACTCTCATTCATTTCTAGTGGGGATGCAGAATGATATAGACACTTTGAAAGACAGTCTGGCAGTTTACTAAAAAGCTAAGTCTTTCCATGCAACAACACTTCTAACTATTTATTCAAATCAATTGAAAACTTGTGTCCACACAAAAACCTGCACAGAAATGTTTATAACAGCTTTATTCATAATGGTCAAAAATTGGAAGCAACTAAGTTGCCCTTCAATAGGTGAATGGATAAGCAAACTGTGGTGTATCCAAACCATTGCTTATTAAGCAATAAATAGAAATGAGCTATCAAATTTAAAAAGACATGAAGAAATCTTAAATGCATATTGCTAACCAAAAGAGACCAATCTTAGAAAGCTATATATGGTATAATTTCAACCATATGACAGTCTAGAAAAGATAAAACTATAGAGATAGTAAAAAGATCAGTAGTTGTCAGGAGCTCAGGCAGTAGAGATGAATAAGTGAAGCATGAGGCATTTTAAGGGCAGCAAAATTATTCTACATGATATTGTGATGATAGATACATGACAATATACATTTGTCAATGTCTATAGGACTTTAGAACACAAAGAGTGAACACTAAGGTAAATTATGGGCTTTGTTTTTGTTGTTATGTGCCATCGAGTTGGACCCAACTCATAGCGACCCCTCCTCAGGTTTCCGAGGCAATATCACTACAGAAGTAGATTGCCTAACCTTCCTTCTGAGGAGTGGCTGGTGGGTTTGAACCGCCAGCCTTCTGGTTAACAGTCAAGCACCTTAGGCACTATGCTACCAGAGCTCCCAAACTATGGATTTTAGTTAATAATAATGTATCAATATTGGTTTATCAATCACAAAAAACATACCACACTAACGCAAGATGTTAAAAAAAGAAGAAATTATGTGCAGGAGAGAGGATTATGCGAACTCTGTATTTTCTACACAATTTATCTATAAACTGCATATTAATCTAAAAAATAAAATGAATTAGCAAATAATGTTTCATTTGAGGATAAGATAATGCAAATGTTTTAAAAAAAATCAGAGAGATTTAGAAGGATTCTGAACTCAATTTGCTTGGCAAGTATTTAAACTTCTCCCTCCACATTCAGGAAATGAAAGCTGGGAAAAGAAGAAAATATTTCTGGTCTACACAAGACAATCACTACACCAGCAGTCCAATCACTGAACTCAAATTCGGAGGAAAAACTTTAGCCCATAATGAAAGTGCTTAATTTGCATGCTTTAATTAACATAAAATGATTGGCATATGCATGATTCTAAGAATTTCATATTATAGGTCAATCATTTGTTCATAATTTGCCACTTTAATTGACTTTTCTCATTAACTGACCAGCTTTCAGCACTGATTATACCAGATGAGAGAATTAATTCTATCATAATGACTTCAATAACAACAACAACAATAATCTCTTTAAAGCAGAAGTTGCAAAGTGATTACTTTCATGACAAATTCAGCCCACAGGTGTAC
The DNA here is from genome assembly GCF_000298275.1 of Orycteropus afer afer. NCBI lineage: Eukaryota > Metazoa > Chordata > Mammalia > Tubulidentata > Orycteropodidae > Orycteropus > Orycteropus afer. The sequence continues at coordinate 682,657 of NW_006922064.1, forward strand.
AGAATTTGACTTATCAAACTCAGAAAAAAATGGATATTTCATATAAAAATTCAGATCTCCTTATCCTTTTGAAAAATCAAATTAGCAACACTGGACTTGAAATCACATGTGGCAACAATAGTTTCTGCTGAGCCATGACTACCTCCTTTCGAAAAGCCAATGATTTTCCAGTTAGAAACAGTCTTCATCTTTCCAATCTGTCAAACTCGTTCATTTCTTGTCTTCTTTCCTAATCATTATAGAACCATATAGCCAGGGCTTTTTTTCTCTTTGCCAGGATGCAACTAGGCAGATTCTAATCACTGATCTTTCAGTTGGTTGTTGTTTGGTGCTATCAAGTTGATTCTGACCTAGTGACCCCGTGTGACAGGGTAGAACTGCCACATAGGATTTTCTAGCTATACCCTTCACAGGAGCAAATCACAGTTCTTTCTCCTGGAAGCCTGTGAACTACTTGGTTCAAACAATTAACACATTCAGCTACTAATTTAAAGGTTGGAGATTCAAATCCATCCAGAGGCACCTTGGAAGAAAGGCCTGGTGATCTACTTCCAAAAAATAAGCCATTGAAAGCCCTATGAAGCATTGTTGTTGTTGTTGTTGTTATGTGCCGTCGAGTCGGCCCCGACTCATAGCGACCCCTCCTTGGGTTTCCGAGGCAGTATCACTAC
>NW_006922064.1:683597-688516 GCF_000298275.1 Orycteropus afer afer
CAAACACACATTAGATACTTATGTTTTTAACTATTGCAAAATTTTCAGGCTGAACCAGAAATATAACAATCAATTCGTTAATTCCTTGCTACCCCAGCTATACTAAACCCCTTGGAGAAACCATATAACAAATTACTTTTGAAATTCCCCAATCCTAGTATATAATATTCAATTCATAGATTTTTGGCATGGAATAGTAAAGACATCAGTTATATATTTCTTTAGTTTTCTAAAACAATGAAAAAAGAATATCTGAGATCTGACATGGAGATCAAGTTGTATTGAAAGTATGGAGCATAATGGGCAGTCACAAGTTTCTTCAAGTGAGAATGAAGTGTTAGCTCTGTTCAATATTTTGGAAAACATGTATGCAGAAGTAACAAATGACATAACATGTTCTTTGAATGATAGACTGAAAGTTTGAGTTTTATCTTGTATAACATATGAAACTATTGAAGGTTTTAGAAGAGTGGTGAGGACATGACAACAAGTATTAGAGAAATAAACCTGGGAACAGTATGTAGTGTCAGTCTAACTGGTAAGAGGATGTAAGTAGAGAGAACAAGTAGAAGGCTGTTGCAGCAGAAAGACTGCCTGGATTATGCCAAGTCCTGCAGGGGAAATAGAGATTTTGTTATTGTTACTATTATTTTAATTATTTGAGAGGCATTTGAATGCAAATAAGGGCAGGACAAAATGGCTTTGGGTAAAGGGAATGGAGGAGGAAAAATGTCAAAAACAATACGTCTAATATTTCAGAGGTTTCAAACGTGCCATTATAAACAAAGGATATGTGAAAAGAGATATTTTGAGCATAGGAGAAAAATGAATTCAATTTTGAAAAGTGAAGTCTTATGAAAAATAGTGAAGAGAAAGCATTAAAAAAAAAAAAAAAAAACCTTACTGCCATCAAATTGATTCCCATGCAGAGCGCCGCCCCCTCCCCTTGGGTTTCCAAGGCAGTAAATCTCTACAGAAGTAGATTGCCCAGTTTTCTTTCTGTGCAGTGGCTGGTGGGTTTGAACCGCCAACCTTCTGGTTAGCAGTCAAATGTATTTCATACTACACCACCAGAGCTCCTTAGAGAAAGTATTGGCAATAAGAAAATTGATGTGAATCACAATATCATGACTTCATTAACTACTTCAAATATCAATAAGCAAAATTCCTAAAGTCAAGCATAGTGCCTAAGGCATTTGACTGCTAACCAGAAGGCTGGTAGTTCAAACCCACAAGCCATTCCTTGGAAGGAAGATTGGTCAATCTACTTCCACAGATACCACCTCAGAAACCCAAGGGTGGGGGAGGGTTGCTATGAGTCGAGTTGACTCTATGGCAATGAGTTTGCTTTTTGGTTTTAAAGTCATAGAAATAATAGTTTTAAGAATATAAATATTTAATTGTTGGTACTTATAAGAGTCTAGGTTTCATGGTGCAAAATGTTTGCCCACACTGATGGCTTGCCCTTGTAAAGGGTAAGCACTTGGCTGCTAACCAAAAGGTTGGTGGTTCAAACTCACCTAGTGTCTCCATGGAAGAAAGATTTGGGATTTTCTCTTGTAAAGATTACAGTAAAAAACCCAAAGGGGCAACTGTGTTCTGTCACAAGGGGTAACTATGAGTTGAAAATCCATCCAACAATAACCAACCACAACAATAAATCAAAAGGTTGGTGGTTTGAATCCACCCAGCAACACCACGGGAGTGGGGGGGAAGACTTGAAAATACACTGCCATATATTACACCCAGGAAAACTCTATGGAACAGTGTTCTATTCTGCAATACGTGAAGTTGCCGTTAGTCAGAATCAGCTAGACAGCAAAAGTTTTGGTTTGGTTATAAAAATGGCTAAATTTCAGTGAGAGAACCAAAAATGAATTAAAATTTTAAGATTTACGTGCTTTTCAAAAATATATCATAAGCTCAATGGGATTTTTCAGTAGGTTTATGGGCTGATTTTATTGACCGAACCTCCATTGTTATTTTGCTGGTCATGGCAAATGGAATTGACCAAATACATTTTAACACAGTAAAAAATGAACTAGTTCTGTATTAGTTTCTTATACTCTTGTCTCACAGTTTGGGAAGCTAGAAGTCCGAATCATTCTCTCTCTCTCTCTCTCTTTCTCTCTCTCCCTCCCTCCCTCCCTCCCTCCCACCCTCTCTCTCTCTCTGCAGTCGAGTTTCTCCTGACTCATAGCGACCCCTCCTTGAGTTTCTGAGGCAGTATCTTTATGGAAGTAGATTGCCCAATTTTCCTTCTGAGGAGTGGTTGGTGGGTTTGAACTGCCAGTGTTCTGGTTAGCAGTCAAAAGCCTTAGGCACTACACCACCAGAGCTTCTGAATCAGTGTATAAATCAGGCCATCCCTACTGCAAAGGCTCTAGGGGAAGATTGATTCTTATCTCTCCTAGTTTCTACTAGTCGCCGGTGTACCTTCACTTGTAGATGTTTGGTAGTCTCTATGTCTCTTCTCTTTTATAAGGAAACCAGTCATATAGTCATATTACTTCTAGACAAGCTCTTGCTAATTGATAATATCTTCAAAAACCCTAATTCCAAGCAAGGTCATGTTCACAGGAACCAGGGGTTATAACTTTTTGGGAGACACAATTCAATCTATAGCAGCCCCAATACCTGATAAACATTTCTGAAGTGAAGAAGTTCATCTTTACCTGCACTTGAATTTAAAAAATTGAATCAAAAGATTAACAAGGTTTCAACTAATCTACTTTGTAAATTTAACTTTGAGAAAGACTAGATTAAAATGCATGGCTTGAACACTTATAACCAAACGTCATTTATTAATTATTTAGTTAAATAAGTCTTTATTAACAAAATTAGTATTGTTTGAAAATAATATATTTATGCCCACAGTGATCTCTTAAATACAGACTGCAATGTCTACCTTGCATAAAATAGAGGTTGGAGATAAAAGTGACTACCAAACACAGGTCTTTTGAGATTACAATGACATAAGCCAGAATGAGATGCTTATGCTATTAAACTACATGTTACTTTCCTCTCTCTCTCTCTCTCTCTCGTTTTTTTTTTTTAATTCATAATATTAGAAGACCTCTAATGTTTTCTGATGCTAAAGGATTTCATGAAACATAATTAGCTTCCCCCTCCCACCTCTTATCTCCAAAGCTATCCGAAAATGAAATGACTCCTCAGGAGACAAATTAGTGAATAAAACATTTGAATTACATATCATATGCTAACACTCAATGGGATCTGAAACAGTTATCACATTAAAAGCACAAAATGGACTAATTTAAAATTCTAATAAATAATGACAAACTTACAAAATTGATACATAAACATGCTAATTCCAAGTAGAGGACAATGAAGAGAAAATAGAGCTTCAATTTGTGATTACTCAGTATTTTCACAAGAATACAATCTGGCATCTTGTTATCTGGAAGAAATCACTGCTTTGACTTACATATTATTTTGAATGAAAGGAAGTCAGATTAATAAGGTTTTAGTGGGATGACATGTAAATTAATTTAAGATATGCACCTTTATTATGCCCTTTGTAAATAAATCTAGATAACTAAAATGAATACCTGCTTAAACTCCATGATTTTAGGGGGTAATTTATGGTAAAATAAAATAGTCAACTCATCTTCTCATGTGCTATTGGACTTATTTATGATGCTTATCTCCTGTCTTGTTTCATCCTGCAAATAATACACAGTCTTCTCACTTGTGCAATTCAATTGCTATTAAAACACTTTGTTGCTGGATATTTAAAATGGGTATCAGAAAGAAAAGCCACAGGGAACATGCTTGTCATGAATTTGTGACTTTAGTGTCAGATCCACAAATCAGTGAATCAATGTGAGTCCATGTTTCTTGACGTCTGGAGATAGTTGTGGTCGTCACAACCTGGGTGGGTGGGGTAGGAAGGGATATCTATTTGGTGGAGGTCAGGGTTACTGCTAAACATCCTGCAGTGCACAAACAATCCTCACAACAAAATATTACCCAACCCAAAATATCAATAATGTCTAGAGGGTCAGAAACCCTGTTTTTTTTTCTCAAAGACCCCCATGAATTGTCCCATAGACTTGCAGCTGGTCTGTCAAAAAGCTAGGGACTGATGTGCTTTCAGGTGCCCCAAAGGGCTGCTTGCCTAGTATTGCACAAAAAAAGTAAAATGCTTGCAGTGGATAGTTTTCTTGCTGTAAGTTTTGGATAAAACATGACTCACATTAAAGATATTGCAGCCTCATGTAATAAAAGTTCCCTTTATGAAGGTCTTAAAGCAGAGCTTCCAATTTTGCTACTTAATGCTTACTGAAGAGAAATCCATAAGAGAGTACTAAAAAAAAAAAAAAAAAAAAAAAACCTCACTGCCATTGAGTTGGATCTGACTCATAGTGACCCCCTTTGGGTTTCTGGGGCAGTAAATCTTTATGGAAGTAGAATGCCCAGTCTTCCTTCTGCTGAGTGGCTGGTGGGTTTGAACCACAAACCTTCTGGTTAGCAGTCAAATAAATGCCTTAAACGGTATGCCACCAGAGCTCCTCACAAAAGACTACACTTTATGAAAATTTGGGAGGTTTCATTAGGTATTTCTACCTAACTCCATAACAAATTATGTCTTGTTTCCAGTATCTAACAAGTCTCTTGGTTATGATACCCAGTGTGAAGTTGTCCATGTACATTGACAGGAAGATCCATCTTCTTAAGAGAAAATGTTCTTGATAACAAGTTGTTTGTTTTGGGTTTTCCTTCTTGAAAGAAATTTCCTGTTTTGAATGACAATCATAGCATAGAGAATCATACAGTAATTTTATTAAAAATGAGCACGTGGAAGACTCCCTGGGTGGTGCAAACAATTAAAATTCTCAGCTAGTAGCTCATATGCAAATTCCAGTTGAAGTTGAAGACAATTAAAACAAGTCCAC
>NW_006922064.1:690546-698728 GCF_000298275.1 Orycteropus afer afer
AAGACTTGAGATCTGTTTTGAAAATAAGTCATAGAAAATCTTACAAAGCCCAGTTCTACTCCAATATATGTGGGGTGCCCATGTGTTGGAATCCCTTGGTAACAACTAGTTTGGTTTTTGGTTTTTGTAGATGCAGAACCATTGCAATTCCTGGCCCTAACTTCCTACAGCTCATACTGTTACGTGATGATTTAGAGTCAGGCTTCAGAGTATGAAAAACCTGGGTTAGAAATTGTTCTCTAACATCTTCTAGTTCTGAAACATTGGCTAAATCATATCTTAAAACAGTTTTCTCATACATAAAATGGAAATAACAAAAATATTGCCTACCTCATGGCTGACTATGAATGTATAATAAGATGATACATATAAAGATCTTAATACAATGCAGATGACTAAAAAGTTATTGATAAATATTGTCATCATTGTTGTTAGGTGCCACCGAGTCAATTCCGACTCATAGTGACCCTTTGTACAACAGAACAAAATACTGCCTGGTCCTACACCATTCTTACAATCCCTACTAAGCTTGAACCCATCATTCCAGTCAATGTGTTAATACATCTTGTGGAGGGTCTTCTCCTTTTTTGCTGACGTTCTACTTTACCAAGCATGATACCCTTCTCCAGTGACTTGTCCTTTCTGACATGACCAAAGTAGGTGAGATGAAGTCTGATCATTCTTGCTTCTAAGGAGCATTCCAGCTTACTTCTTCCAAGACAGATTTGTTTATTCTTTCGGTAGTCCATAGTATTTTCAGTATTCTTTGTCAACACCATATTTCAGAGGCATCAACTCTTCTTCAGTCTTTCTTATTCATTCTTCAGCTTTCACATGCACATGAGGTGACTGAAAATGCCATGGCTTGGGTTAGGCACACCTTACTCTTCAAAGAGATATCTTTGGTCTACAGTATCTTAAAGAGGTATTTTGCGCAGATATGCCCAGTGAAAACATCTGCTTCCATGTGGGTTGCTTATAGATCCAAGTAAAATGAAATCTTTGACAACTTCAATCATTTTTCCACTTATTATGATGTTGCTTATTGGTCCATTTGTGACAATTTTTGTTTTCTTCATGTTGTGGTTTAATCCATACTGAACACTGTAGTCTTTGATCTTCATCAGTAAATGCTTCAAGTTATCTCCACTCTCAGCAAGCATATCACAGGTGATTGATGACTCTTTCTCCAATCCTGAAGCAGTCTTTTTCTTAATATAGTCCAGCTTCTTCAGATTGTTTTTGTATAGCATGCAAATTAAATAAGTATGGCAAAAGGATATAACCCTGATGCAGGTACTTCCTGATTTTAAACCCTCCAGTATCCCCTTGTTCTGTTTTAATGACAGCCTCCTGGTCTATGTACATGTTCTTCATGAACACGATTAAGTGCTATGGAATTCCCATTATTCTCAACGTTATCCATAATTTCATATGATCCACACAATTGAATGTCTTTGCATAGTCAATAAAACATAAGTAAACATCTCTCTGGTATTCTTTGCCTTCAGCCATGGTCCATCTGACATCAGCAATGATATCCCTTGTTCAATGTACTCTTCTGAATTGAGTTTGCATTTCTGGAAGTTGCATGTCAATATATTGCTGCAACTGTTTGTGAATTATCATCAGAAAATTTTAGTTGTGTGTGATATTACTGGTATGGTTCAATAATTTCCACACTCTATTGGATCACTTTTCTTTGGAATGGGTGCAAATATGGATCTCTTCCAGTAGCTGTCATCCAAATTTCTTGGTATAAACAAGTAAGTACCTCCAGCACTGCACCAATTTGTTGAAACACTTCAATGTGTATGCCATCAATCCCTGGAAACTTGTTTCTTGCCAATTCCTTCAGTGCAGCTTAGACTTTTCCTTCAATACCATTGATTTTTGATCCTATGCTACCTCCTGAAATGGTTGACTATCAACCAATTCTTTTTGGTACAGTGACTCTGTGTATTCCTTCCATCATCTTTTGATGCTTTCTGCACCATTCAATGTTTTTCCCATAGAATCCTTCAGTATTGAAATTTCAGGCTTGAATTTCTTCTTCAGGTCTTTCAGCTTGGTAAACATTGAATGTGTTCTTTCCTTTTGGTTCTCTAATTCTCAATCTTTGCACATTTCATTATAATACTCCACTTTGTCTTCTCTAGCCACCTTTTGAAATCTATTTAGCTCTTTTATTTCATCATTCTTTTATTCACTTTAGTTACTCTCCTTTCAAGAGCAAGTTTCAGAGTTTCTTCTGACATTCATTTTGATCTTTCCTTCCTTTCCGGTCTTTTCAATAACCTTTTTGCTTTCTTCATATTTGTTGTTCTTGATGTCATTCCACAACTCATCTCATCTTTGGTCACTTGTGTTCAGTGCATTGAATCTATTCTTCAGATGGTCTCTAAATTCATATGGGATATAATCAAGGTTGCATTTTGGTTCTTGTGAACTTATTTTAATCTTCTTCACTTTCAATTTGAACTTGCCTATGAATAATTGATGGTTTGTTCCACAGTCAGCATTGGCCTTGTTTTCATTGATGATATTGAGCATCTATATCTCCCCTTTTTATGGATGTAATCTATTTGATTGCTATTTACACCATCTGGCAAGGTCCACATATATGTTGTTGCAAAGTAATGAATAAGTTGTTAGTCTTGCAAAATTCTGTCATGTGGTCTCCAGCAGCATTTCTGTCATGAAGGCAATATTTTCCAACTAACAAGATATGTTTACACCATTTGCAATTCAATCACAATTAATTATCAATACATCTTGATTGCATGTTTGGTATATTTCAGACTGGAGAAGTTGGTAAAAATTTTCAAATGCTTCACCTTTGATTTAGTAGTTGGTGTATAAATATGAATAATAGTGGCATTAACAGGTGTTCTTTGTAGGCATATGGATATTATGCTATCACTGACAGCATTGTACTTCAGGATAGATCTTGAACTGTTCTCTATGACCATGATTGTGATGTCATTCCTTCTTAATTTGTCATCCCCAGCATAGTAGACCGTATGATTGTCAGATCCAAAATGGCCAAGACCAGTCCATTTTACTTCACTAATGCTTTGAATATTGCTATTTATTCATTCCATTTCATTTTGTATAAATTCCAGTTTTCCTAGATTCATACTTGTACATTCCAAGTTCCAATTATTAATGGATATTTGCAGCTATTTCTTCCCATTTTGAGTCATGCCACATAAGCAAATGAAGGTCCCAAAAACTCTTCTCCATCCACATCATTAAGGCCCAGTCTACTTTGAAGAGGCCCTCCCCTAGTCATATTTTGAGTACCTTCCAACCTGAGGGACCCCTTTTCTGGCACTATATCAGACAATGTTACACTGCTATTTATTAAATTCTTCAGTAATGTATCAGACAGTGTTTCACTGCTATTCATAAGGTTTTCAGTGGCCTTTTTTTTTTTTTTTTTTCCAAAAGTGGATGATCATGTCCTTCCTCCCAGTCTGACTTAGTCTGGAAACTCTACTGAAACCTGTCTACCTTGGATGACTCTGCTGTTATTTGATGTACCAGTGGCAAAAGCTTCCAGCTTCCAAGCCACACACAAGCCACCATAGCATGACACACTGACAGATGAGTAGTGGATCAGAAAATCTTAAGACTCATCTTATTCTACAAGAAACATTTTGTGATTTGTGTTCATTACCACAAGATATTATAATAAAATTTCATTTGTAGGAAATGTCTAGATAATACAGAAATCTGCATAATTGACTGTTCCCATTAATAGTGTACTCTGACACAGGCCATCTATGACATGCATATTGTTTCTGTATGTGTGTATATACACACATATATAATTCATGTAATATATACCCAGATAATATAATACATTCTAGTGCTTAAACGTCACTTAAGACTTTTATTGTGAATGCATTGATTTCTTGGCATGATAAGAATTAATTTTATAAAGATCCCTATAGCTACACTGTGGAGAATAGACTATAGACAAAAAGAAGAGAAATAGATAAACAATTAAGGAGGCATTAGTTGAGAAGTCTTAATAAAAAATCATGACAGTTAAGACTAGGGTGTTGAGTTAAGACAGATAACAGAGACGAGATATTGCTTGAAAGCTGATGGACTGAAAATGACCAGGGGTAGATGTAAGAGGTGGAGTGGGAGGCTAGGAAGGGGTGGGAGAAGTTAAGAAAAAGGGTAGCCTAAAAAGACTCCTGGATTTTTGGCAAAACAACAGGACTTGAGGGTAATGCCATTTGCTGAAGAGTAATGAGCTAAGGAGGGAGAATCCAGAGTCCCCATTACACTGCCTGATGCTAATGATCCTTTCAGCTCCCAAATTTTGATTTTACTCCCCTCCCTCCCTCCATCCCTGCCAAAAAGACAAAGCTGTCTTCTGAATACTGTTTCTCTCACTTGGTAAGAGCATTCTTTTTTGTTTATTTTTTATATTTTGTTTTATTCCCTTTTGTCACTTCTGCTCCTAGTTAGTGAGTTAAAAGTTCAGAAAAATATAAAAGAGAGATGTAGATTCCAATAAATGCCTCTCTGGCAGGGAAAAGGTCATTGAGCCCAAGAAGAAGGAACAAACTACCTTGTAAAACTCATCATTAAACTCAGTTTACTTAGTCCCACTGCACTATTTATGGCAAGTCACTAAAATGTCAGCCTACTCCTCAGTGAAATGAGTCATTCTGTTTTATAGTTAAACTTTTCCTTAAAATGTTTTAGTGAGTAATGTATACAGGATTCATAACAACTTTATTTTCTCAGGACTAAAAGCATTTACAGAAGCCCTGGATTATGCAAATGATAGGTTAGCAAGGATGTTTAAAAAAAAAAATCTCTCATGACTTGATTTTAAAATTTTTCTCAGTAAAGACAACAGGCAGGAAGTGCTGTGTTCACTTCTGGAACAGTTGCTCTAGGGTGCCCTTTATTGGATAATGAAAATGCTGAGTTAATGAGCATGAGAATCACCTCTTGAACCAAACTAGCTAACTTAACCAGATGCTGTCTCAGCATTACTTCTAAAAATTAACTTCACAGAGAACATTAATAATAGTGTCTAGGAAAAATAATAGAAATGTTTTATAATAAATTGTTAAAGACACATCTAGTAGACAAATAATCTCAGCTAATCCATGTGAAAATAGATAAAGAAAAGGAAAGAGGGGGAAAAAAAAAAAGCCTCAGTGCTGCATCCCCAAATTGAAACATTTAAGGAGAGCTGCAGTATTCATGCCCCATCCTTGCTTATTTGGCCAATGTGGCAGAAGTTTTTGGCACTAGATGCTTAGATGAACCATGATAAATGCAATGCTAAACAAGAGAAGTCCCCAGCACCAGAAATTATTCTAGGGTGAGACAGGTGACAGCACACAGTGGATAACAAAAAGGCCAAAATCACATTTCCATTTTTCAGCTGAACAAAGCATTGGTCTAAGCCCAGTCTCATTTTGGCATGCACTGTTGGGATTTGATTAGTTACCCTGGTGTAACCATGGATTGAAACATGTTATTACATTAAATCCCAGATGAAGACATACCAATTTTCATCTTACCTGTAAGATGGGTTTTTATGTCACCTGGGAACTCATTATAACATTTTGCAGTTAAAATTGCTGAATTAATTATAGGCACAAATCCTAACTCAGAGGGAAAAGCTAAGTTTAGAAATCAGATAACATGATGACACTGAGCTTTTCATACTCAAACCTATAAATCATTTGAATTATTAAAACAACGGTGTCTTTGTAGGTATGACAGCATAAAATAGTGCCACAGTAAATTGTAAATAAGTCTTGGAGCAACTGAATCATATTTTAGTGGTAGAGAAAGTTTATCTTTCATGAATCTCAGTTACCTGAGAGTGAAAGATTTATATGATTCTTTCTCTCCAAAACCTAAATAAAACTCTGATTGTGAGTAAAATCAGGATAGGAAATAATTGTGTGAATAGAATGATTATTTTTCCCCTAACTTACTATCTTCTTGTGCATATTAATTTTATAGTGTTTTATAAATTATTTCTTTATTTTCTCTCAAAACTTTTAAGTCATAATGTTGCACTACTATATCTTATTAAAATTCAAGGTGTGATACAAGATTGTTCAATCAATGTTTTATCCTTCTTCCTTGCAAACCCCTTAGTTCATTGTTGTACTTATTAGAATATTTTTTGTCTGATACTTTACTCTAGTTTAATAATTCCTCTGATTGCCTCATCTTCTTCAACCATTTCTTTCCTTTATCAGCATCCCCAGATTTTACCAAGACATGTAAACTTTGGAGACAATCCAAAGGTGAGCAATAAATATGATAAAGTGCTTGAGAAATAGAATGTAGAAAGAAAGATGAAAAGCAACATTTCAGATAAAATAGAAAGCTGTTATCAGAATATATTCAATAACAGTTTTCCAGAGCAAGGTCTTGAATTTCAAGGGCATTTTCTTATCTGTGATTCAAAAAGAACATAAAACTAAAAATTCTAAAAGCCAATCCTCCACAATTTTCTTGCCTGCCTTTTTAATCTGCCCTGACATCTTTATCACATCTCTTGTATCTTACTTTCCTCAGGTGATTTACTACATGCAGAATTTGGATTCTTTAGTTTCCAATATTGGTTCCCAAATTGCTTATTACAGTCAAGGAGGCATTGAGATAGTACATAATATCTACTGTAGAACACCACTCATCTGTCAGTTTGTCTTACTGTGATGGCTTGCATGTTGCTGTGAGGCTTGAACCTATTCCACCAGTATTTCAAATACCAGCAAGGTCACCCATTTTGGACAGGTTTCAGAAGAACTTCCAGACTAAGACAGACTGGGAAGAAGGATGAGGCAATCCTATTGTGAAAAAAATTGACCACTGAAAACCTTATTTATATTAGTGAAACACTTCCTGATATAGTACTGGAAATTTTTATGAATAGCAAAGAAACAATGTCTGATATAGTACCAGAAGAGACACTCCGGTTGGAAGGCATTCAAAATACAATTGGGAAAGGGCTGCCTTTTCAAAGTAGAGTGGACCTTAATAAAGTGGATGGAATAAAGCTTTGTGAACCTTTGTTGGCTGATAGGGCAAACAAAATGGGAAGAAACAGCTGCAAACATCCATTAATAGCCATAATATGGAATGTACAAGGTATAAAGCTAGGAAAATTGGAAGCTGTCAAAAATGAAATGAAGAGCATATCTTAGGCATTAGTCAGTTAAAATGGACTGGCACTAACCATTCTGAATCTGACAGTCATATGGTCTATTATGTGGGGAATGTAAAATTGAAGAAGAAGAATGTTATGCTCATTGTCAAAAAGAACATTTCAAGATCTATCCTGAAGTATAAAGCTGTCAATGGTAGTACAATATCAGTGCATCAATAAGGAAGACTATTTAATACTATCATTATTCATATTTAGAAAGCTAGAGCCAAAGATTAGGAAATTTTAAATTTTGACCAATTTCTCCAGTCTGAAATTGACCAAATATCCAATCAAGATGCATTGATAATTACTGGTGATTGGAAAGCTAAAGTTGGAAAGGAAGAAACAGAATCAGCAATTTGAAAACATGGCTTTGGTGACAGAAATGATGTCAGAGACTACATGATAGGACTTTGAAAGACCAACAACTTATTCATTGCAATTACCATTTTTCAACATAAACATTGACTATACATGTAGACCTCACCATATAGAAAATGCAGTGATCAAATTGAAAACAGACAAGGGAGAAGCTCACTATCATCAGTCAAAACAAGGCTAGAAGCTTACTGTGGAACAGGCCATCGATTGCTTATAAGCACATTCAAGTTGAAGCTGAAGAATATTAAAAGAAGTCCATGACAACCAAAACACAACCATAATTTTATCCCACCTGAATTCAGAGACTATCTGAAGAAGACATTCAACTCATTGCATAACAATCACAGAAGACCAGAGAAACTGTGGGATAACATAAAGGTCATCACATCATCTTTACATGAAGAAAGCAAAAGTCATTAAAAAGACAGGAAAGAAAAAGAGTTCCGGCAAGATGGCGGACTAGGCAGAAGGATTGCACAGACCCTCTTCAACAAAGAAACGGGAAACCAATTAACACAGACACAGAAGATAATCTTGGACCCCTGAGCCTTAAAGGGAAGAATACAGAATTGGACTAAACCCCAATTAGCAGAA
>NW_006922064.1:702768-704488 GCF_000298275.1 Orycteropus afer afer
GGTGCAGAAAAGTATGGAGGGATGGACACTGGGAAGAGGTAACTATGGGGAGGAAGTGGGAGGGGAGCTATTGCATTGTAAATTTTGGTCAATGACAGGAGACAAAGTATATGTGAACTGCTGTATGAAAAGTGAATTTACTCTGTAAATCTTCACTCAAATCAAAATAAAATAAAATAAAATAAAAGACAGGAAAGATAAAAAGACCAAAATGAATGTCACATGAAATTCTGAAACTTGCTGTTGAATGGAGAGTAGCTAAAGCAAATGGAAGAAACAATTCAAGAGATGAAAAGAAGATTTCAAAGGACAGTTCAAGAAGACAAAGTAAAGTATTATAATGGCATGTGCAAAGACCTGGATTAGGAAAACCAAAAGGAACGAACACACTCAACATTTCTCAAGCTAGAAGAGCTAAAGAAAAAATTCCACTCTTGAGTTTCAATATTGAAGGATTCTAAGGGCAAAATACTGAATGACACAGGAAACATCAAAAGAAGATGGAACAAATACACTGAATCACTACACAAAAATAATTGGTTGACATTCAGTCATATCAGGAGACAACATATGATCCAGAACCACTGGTACAGAAGGAAGAAATTCAAACTGCACTGAAGTAATTGGTGAAAAATAGATTCCACAAAGTGACAGAATACTCCTCAGATGTTTCAACCAGTGGTTGCAGTGCTGGAGGCCCTCATTCACTTATGCCAAAAAAGTTTCAAGACAGCCACCTGGCCAACAGACTGGAAGAAATCCCTAGTTGTGCCCATTCCAAAGAACGATGATCCAACAGAACCCAGGAATTATCCAACAATATCATTAATATTACACACTATTGCTGAAGATAATTCAAAATCAGTTGCAGCAGTATATTGACAGGGAACTGCCAGAAATTTGAGGCAGATTCAGAAGAGGTCATGCAACAAGGAATATCATTGCTCCTGTCAGATGGATCTTGGATGAAAATAAAGAATATCAGAAAGACGTTTACCTATGTTTAGGGACTATGCAAAGACATTCTACTGTGTGGATCATAACAAATTAAGGATAACATTGTAAAGAATGGGAATTCCAGATGCTTAATTGTGCTTATGAGGACCTGTACACAGACCAGTAGGTAGTCATTCAAATAGTACAAAGGGGTACTGAATGGTTTCAAATCAGGAAAAATGTGCATCAAGCTTGTATCATTTCACCACATTTATTCAATCTGTATGCTGACCAAATAATCTGAGAAGCTGGACTATATGAAGAAGAATGTGGCATCAGGATTGGAGGAAGAAGACTCATTAATAAACTATGAAATACAGATGAAACAACTTGCTCACCAAAAGTGTGGAGGACTTCAAGCACTTACAATGAAGATCAAAGATTATAGCCTTCAGTGTGGATTACAACTCAACATAAAGAAAACAAAACTCCTTACAACTGGACTGATAATAACATCAAAATAAATGGAGAAAAGATTGATGTTGCCAGGGATTTCATTTTGCTCAGGTCCCCAATAAACACCCATGGGACCAGTAGTCTAGAAGTCAGACAATGTATTGCACTGGGCACATCTGCTGAAAAAGATCTCTTTAAAGTGTTAAAGAGCAAAGATGTCAAAGTGATATATAAGGTGTGCTAGACCCAAGCCTTGGTATTTTCAATCACCTCACATGCATGAGAAACCTTGACATTGAATAAGGAAGACAGAAGAATTGATACATTT
>NW_006922064.1:704918-714883 GCF_000298275.1 Orycteropus afer afer
TTGGTCTGATAGAGCCTGGTGGAACCCTTGAGACTATGGCCCCTAGCTGCCTTTCAGGTCTGGAATTGAACCCATTCCTGTGGCTTCTAGCCAAACAAAAGACAGGCATATGAGCTGAATATTTACAATAGATAGATACACTCCTTGGAGAGATCAGTCATGGGAGAATAGAAGGGTTGTGTATGCACAGGGAGACAGCTTGTGGGGCAGGAGTGCATGGGAGGGAATTACACAGAGAAAAAGGTAAGTATGGAGAGGAAGTGGGAAGAGAGTTGTTGCATTGCAGATAATTGCAGTTAATATCAGGAGACAAAGTATGTGTGAACTGCTGTACAGAAATTGAATTTGCTCTGTAAACTTTCACCCAAATCACAATAAAAATTAAAAAAGAAAAAAGAAAGAATGAATGGCCAAACTTTGTCTCACCTAATTTGCCCATGTTTTCAGAAGGAAACAGTCCCTGGAGAAGAATATCATTCTTCATAAAAATAAATGGTCAGCAAAAAAAGAAGACACTAAACATAATGGATTAACACAGTGGCTGTGATAATGGGCTGAAACATAGCAAATATTGTGAGGATGGCACAGGACCAGGCCATGTTTTGTTCTATTGTACACAGGGTCATTGTGAGTTGGAGCTGGCTCAAGGGCACCTAACAACACTGATTAGAACATTGGTTTCCAATTACAGATGATTTTTTTTCTCTCCGGAGATATTAAGGCATTTCACTGCTAACTAGAAGGCTGGTGGTTCAAATGCACCAGCCACTCCACAGAAGGAAGACCAGGTGATCTACTGCCATAAAGATTCACCACCTCCACATTATGCTGAATGAAATAAGTCAATTGCAGAAGAACAAATATTGTATGAAGCCATTACTGTAAAAAGTCAAGGAAAGATTGCATATGGATGGGAACTCACTTTGTAGGTTATTGGGGATGAGAGGGAAGGGAAGGAAAAATTTCAGACTAGTTGGAGGCCTCATGTTGAGTTGGGTAATGGAAGGTACAGTATGGAAAGTGTTCTAGTTACCTAGTGCCACTCTGATAAGAATGTACCACAAATGGGATGGCCTTAACAAACAGGAGTTTATTCTTTTACAGTTAGGAGGTTTTAAGTCCAAGTTCAAAGTACCAGGCTCTAGAGGCTGTGTGAAAGCCCCTCAGCCTTGGGCTTCAGCTTTGCCTCTTGCTTCTGGCCCACTGAAGCTAGAGGCATCTCTTCACTCAGGCAGCTAATTGCTACTAAGGCTAAGAAGCCCAAGGTCGACAAATAAAATGGCACAGTCCCAATGTTACCAAACCACATGGCAGGCCATTAATTTAAGTCCATTTTAAGTCCCAAGGTCGGCAGATCATGGCAGGCTGCTGAAAAAAGACACTGCTGCATGCAGGGTCCAAGCATGCCATAGGCTAGAGACCATTCCCAATGCTGCTGCTTATATGTGGGAAGCAGACCACATACCCAAAGGCAGCTAGCTACTCAGCTGCTCACAGTAGATTCCACCATGGAGTTGATTACCAGTATCATCATGTGAAATACTACATCCAGCTGCCCAGCTACTCAACCAGGCTTAGCCAAGTCGACACAAAAACATAACCACCATAGAAAGAATCTGTGACCAACATGATGACATTGGGGAAAGGGAGGACACCAAAATGTGCACGTAAGACACACAAGAAGCTAATATCGGTATATGCACAATACTGCATTACCACTAACACCAAACACCAGACTACAGATAAATGCATAAACAACTCAGAAGGTCAGAAGGGGGTCGGCAAACAGGAATGTACCCTAGACCAATGACAGGTTTAGCTGAAGATAATATTGCCTAGATACTAGTGATGCAAAATAACCATGATTATTACAAAAGCAACAGAAGACAGAGTTGGAGTAATTCCTCAGAGACAGCAAAACACCTTGGGAGAGAGAACCACCAGGCTTGCTGACTCAGGACCACAGTATTGGTGGACACCAGGCTCAATTGGCACAACATAATACATAAAAATCTTGCTCTCAACCTAATTTTCTCAGTAGCAACTGGGGTCTTAAAAGTTTTCGAGTAGCCATCTAAAATGCAGCTAATGGTCTCCTCTCATCTGAAGTGAAGAAGAGTGAAGAAAATCAAGAGCATTTGGAAACAATTAGTCCAAGGATATGATGGACCTCAAGATGAGAAGAACTAGATGGTACCTGGCTATCAAGGGCAACCACCACTCAGGAAGGGAACAAAACTGGAGATCCAGGATAGAGTAGAAGGAAAAATGTGGAACAAAATTCAAAAACACAATAATGACCAGAATTACTGGCCAGATGCAGTCTGGTGGGACATCCCCAAGACTAAGGCCCTGGGATACATTTCAGGCCTGGGATAGGACTCACTCCCAAGGACTGGCTCTCTGCCCAACCATAGAAAGACTTACATGCAGAACACCCAACCCAGGGCAATGCACCCACTTGCTCTACAGAGATACATCCCTAGGAGAAATCAGCCATGGGCACCAGAGAGGCAGAATTCACATGTAGGGAAAGCTGGACAGACAGGAGTTCATAGTTAAGAAGGGCACGGGGTGGGGGTGTCACAGGGAAGGGAGGGCAGGAGAGTGGGTTAGGGTTGGCGATGGTAACCAGGGAGTGAAACGAAATGTACACAAACTGTAGAATGTAAAACAAATTGTGCTCTGTAAATTTGCACCCAAAGCACAAGTTAAAAAAAAAAAGATTTGCTGCCTCAGAAACCCAATGGGGGTTACTATGAGTCAGAATCAACTCAGTGGCAGTGGGTTTGGGTTTTTTTTTATTTGTTTGTTTTGTTTACAGGTATTTAGTTGTCACAATGTGGGGAACAGGAAGTGTGTTACTGGTATCTAGTGGATTAAAAAAAAAAGTTGCCATTTAGTCAACCCCATCTCATGGCAACCCTATGTGTGTAAGAATAGTACTATGCTCCATGGGGTTTTCAAATGTCTGTATTTTTGGAGCCACTCCTGGATAGTCTCAAACTTCCAACTTTTTAGTTAACAGCTGAGTGCTTTAACCCTATGCACCACTCAGCAAATGTATCTAATGGTAAATGGTCAGGAATATTCTTAAACATCCTATAATGCACAGAGTAGTCCCCAACAGCAAAGAATGACTCAACCCAACATGTCAACATCATTCTGCTCTAGGTGAATTGGCAGGCATTATTCTAAGTACTGCTGCAAAAAACCTCTTTAAATTATGAAAGAGAAAAGATGTTACTTTGAACACTACAGTGAGCCTGACCCAATCCATGGTATTTTCAATTGTCTCATATGCATGTGAAAGCAGGACAATGAATAAAGAACACTGAAGAACTGATGCCTTTGAATTATAATGTTGGCAAAGAATATTGAATATACCATGGAGTGCCAGAAGAATGAACAAATCTGTCTTAGAAGAAGTACAGCCAAATGCTCCTTAGAAGCAAGGAAGGTAAGACTTTGTCTCACATACTTTGGTCATATTATCAGGAGGTATCAGTCCCTGGAGAAGAACATCATGCTTGGTAAAGTAGACGGTCAGCAAAAAAGAGGGAGATCCTCAACAAAAGGAATTGACACAGTGGATGCAACAATGAACTCAAGCATAGCAATAATTTTGAGGATGGCACAAGACCAAGCATTATTTCCTTCTGTTGTACATAAGGTCATTTTGAGTATGAACTGATTTTACAGCACCTAAAAACAACAACTTTCTAATACTTGCTATGCTCTATGTCTAAAACAAGCTACAATTCTCAAAATAGAGACATCGACGTACCTCTTGACTGTAGTAATAATTATTTTGCTTTGTTGAAATTTTGTCAACCACAGTGTAACTGTCTGTCCAGGCTTATCTCATATTCTTCTCTATGTAAAAGTTCCTCTGCACACAGAGTGAGAACCTGCCTCATGAATGACCATGTGATTGTTAAAGTGATGTGTCAACTTGAGTAAGCCACAATTCTCAGTGGTGTGGCAGTTATGGAATGATGTAATTTTGCATTATGTAATGATGTAGTTATCCTCCATTCTGTAATGTAATGTAAGCACCTCCCTGATGTGATCTGATGTGATTAGTCAATTAATCTTAAAGGGAGTTTCTTCAGGGGTGTGGCCTGCATCCAATATTTATCAACATTCTGGCAAAGACTGCCAGCTTTTTTGCTCATTCTGGATCCTGCATCCAGCTCATCATCATCTGACCTCTACATCTTGGGACATGATCCAGTGGTCTGTTATATTGCCTGTCAATCTTGGAATTCATATGCATCTACAGCCCATGACCAGCAGCTGCATGAGTCAGAAGAAGAATCCATCATGACTGACATTGAACCCATATATAGGACTTGTCAGTCTCTACAACCCCATGAGCCATTTCCTTGAGATAAAATTTTCCCTCTCCCTCTCCCTTCCCCTCCTTCTCCCTCTCCCTCTCTCTCTGTATATATGTACCCACTGCTGTTGAGTCAGATCCGACTCATAGCAACCCCTTCTTGGGTTTCCAAGGCAGTATCACTACAGAACTAGGAGGCCCAACCTTCCTTCCAAAGAGTGGGTTTGAACCATCAGCCTTCTGGTTAGTAGACAAATGCCTTAAGCACTACACCACCAGAGCTCCTATATATATAGCCTATATATATAACCTATATATAGAGAGAGAAACTCTGGTAGCATAATGCCTAAAGCTCATGACTGGTAACTGGAAGGCTGATGGCTCAAACCCACCAGACACTCCTTGGAAGGAATATTGGGCAATCTACTTTTGTAGTGATACCACCTCAGAAACTCAAGAAAGGGTCACTATGAGTCAGAATCAACTCCATAGCAGTGAGTCTGGTCAGTCTTGTATATACATATATGGATAGATAGAGAGAGAGAGAGAAAGAGAGAGAGAGAGTGATCTCCATCATTCACCTGTCAATCTGTCATACTATGATAGCTTGCATGTTGCTATGATGCCGAAAGCTATGCCACCAGTATTTCAAGTATCAGGAGAGTCACCGATAGTGGGCAGGTTTCAGTGGAGCATCTACACTAAAACAGAATAGTAAGAAGGATGTGAAAGTCTGTTACTGGGGGTGAGGGGGAAGACCTGTGAAAACTTTATGAATAACACTAGAACATTTTCTGGTATAGTGCCGGAAGATAAGGTTCTCAGGTAGGAAGGCACTCACAACACAACAGGGGAAGAGCTGCCTACTCTAAGTAAAGTTGATCTTAATGACATTGGTAGAGTATAGCTATTAGGACCTTCATTAGCTGATGTGCCATGACTCGAAATAAGAAGGAACAGCTGCAAAATTCCATTAATAATCAGACAGTGGAATATATGAAATATGAATCTAGGGAAATTAAAGTAGTCAAAAATGAAATGGAACATATAAAAATCAATATCTTAGGCAATAATAAGCTGAAATGGACTAGTATTGACAATTGTGAATCACACAGTCATATGGTCTATTATGCCAGGAATGACAAATTTAAGAGGAATGATGTCACATTCATTTTCAAAAAGAACATTTCAAGATCTACCCTGAGCTACAATGCTATCAGTGAAAGGATAATAGCCATATACATGAAAGGAAGACCAGATACGACTATTATTCAAATATACATACAAACTACTAAAGCCAAAGATAGATAAATTGAAGATTTCAATCAACTTCTGTAGTCTGACATTGATCAAACATGCAATCAGCATGTATTAATAGTTATGAGTGATTGGAATGTGAAACTTAGAAACAAAAAAGGGGGATTGATAGTTGGAAAATATGGCCTTGGGGATAAAAATGACACTGAAGATTTCATGATAGAATTTTGCAAGATCAAGGACTTATTCATTGCAAATGTATTCACTGAACTACATAAATGGCAACTATACAAATGGACATCACTAAATATAATAGACAGGACTCAAATTAACTATACCTGTAGAGAGAAAATAGAAAACCTCAATGTTATCAGTCAGAAGAAGGCCAGGGGCTGACAGTGAAACAGCCCATCAACTGCTCATATGTAATTTCCAGTTGAAAATGAAGAAAATTAAAACAAGATAATAATAGTAAAAATACAACTTTAAGTACATCCATCTGAATTTAGAGACCATCTGAAGAACAGATTTGATACATTGAAAACCAATAACCAAAGATGAGGTAAGTTGTGGGATGACATCAAAGACATCACACATCAAGAAAGCAAAAGGTCATTAAAAATCAGGGAAGAAAGAAAAGACCACACTGGATGTCAGAAGAGAAATTTGCTCAAGAATGTACAATAGTTAAAGTGAATGAAAAAAAAAAAAATGGTGAGCTAAAAGAGCTGAACAGAAGATTTCACAGGGTGGCTCATGAAGATGAAGTATTATAATGAAATGTGCAAAGACCTGAAGTTAGAAAACCAACAGTGAATAACATATTTCAAGCATGTCTCAAGATGAAAGAACTGAAGAAAAAATTGAAGCCTTGAGTTGCAGTATTGAAGAATTCTATGGGGGGATAAAAAAAAAAAAAAAGAATGATCCAGGAAACATCAACAGAAGATTGAAGGAGGGTTCCAGTAAGATGGCAGAATAGGCAGACAAACTACACAGACTCTCTTCAACAAAGAAAAGGAGAATCAATTAACAGAGATATAGAAGATAATCCTGGATCCCTGAGCTTTGAAAGGAAGGATACAGAAGTGGACTAAACTCCAACTAGGAGAAGAACCTGTACGAAAACACTGAAAAAAGGAGACATACAGAGCTGTGGTCTGTCAGGAATCCTGATGGATGGACAGCTTGGATATTGCCAAGTGGTGTTAGGACCTAAGAATTAACCTAAAACTCAGCCCTGCTAGCCAAGGGCTGCACGGAGGACTGCACTGGTGGCTGCACTGGTGGCTGGTGGAAGTACTGAAGAGGAAGACAGTCTGAGCTGTGGACTTTTGTCTGTCTGGAGGTGCAGCCATTTTGAATGTTTACAAGTGGTTCGACAATTTTGGATATTTAAAGCGACAGCATTCTCTCAGATTCCAGGGACCTAAGAATAGGCTCCAGTTGCCGGGAACTGTAAGGATATCATGGACACAAATGACTGGAAAGGTGTGATATCCCCCTTGTTATTCTTATACCCCACACCCTCTTGGTGAACAGAGGTGTGGCTATCCCTAACTCCCAGACACTTTCTAGACAGGCAGGAATTCTGTCCCAGTCTGTGTGCTCTGACAGAGCCAGGTGCTCTGCCCCACCCTGCCCGGATTGTTTTTTCCTTTTTTTATAGTTTGTTTTTGTCTATTTTAAAATTATTACTATTACTATTATTATTATTTTGTCCTTTTTATTATTATTCTCTATTCTTCCCTTCCCAGTTCTAGCTTTCAGCTTTTACTCTCTTCCCTGTTCCTGGTTTCCATTTTTTTTTCCTTTCTCGTGGTTAACCCCATTCCTTGTTTTTCTTTTTTCATTTTTCCCATTTGTTTCTTATTATTTTCCTACTCTACCTTTTTTCTCTTTATGCCTTCTCTCCAGATATTGTTGGGGCTTTTTTTGTTATCATTTCTTTGTTATTCTTTTCTTCTTGGTGATTGTTCCTTTGTGTTTTTGCAGTGTGTTTTTTGTCAACTAACATTTACTTTTTTCATGGTTTTTCAATAGTCTTTTTTCTAACTGAGTGGGAGACACCAAACATGCCCATACAACCCAACTACAACCGTACTTCCTGCAGTTCCACTTACTGAGTGAGAGCCACTACTTCCTTCTCCACCAACTGGCCAACAATAAACAACCACCAAGAAGACCCCGACTCACCCTCATCTTCTCTTCACAAACAGTTAGCAGAGATCTAAATGCAACAATGTCACAACGTCTCAGAGAAAACGATTCATCACAGTCCACACAAAGAAGAAAGACAAAGTGATAGAAACAAGGGAGCAGGATACAGACCCAGAACACATCCCTGAAGAAGAAGCAGCATTGGAAATCCCTGATAAGGAATTCAAAAGAATTATATTTAGGCACCTTTAACAGATTGAGAGAGAGATCAAGGAAAACACTGACAAAATCAAGGAAAACACAGACAAAACTCTAGAACAATTTTGGAAGAAAATAGAACAAAATGACAAAATAAATGAAAAATTAGAAATGATTCTAAATCTACAGAAAGTAACTCAGAAGATTAATACTAAATTTTCAGAAATAGGTAACACAATGAAAGAGCAAAAGAGTAGAATCGAATCAATGGAAGGCAGAATTAATAAGGTTTAAGACAAATACCTAAATACTTCTTTGGAAAGGGATCAATGAGAAAAAAAAGATCAAACAAAATGAAGAAAGACTAAGGTACATGTGGGGTACCATCAAAGGAATAACCTACATATAATCAGAATTCCAAAACAGGAAGAAAAAAAGAAAATGACTGAGAAAATTGTCCAACAGAACTTCCCTGATATGATGAAAGATGAGAATATATCCATCTAAGAAGTCCAATGAACCCCAAACAGGATAAACCCCAAAAGAAAGTCACCAAGACATATCATCATCAAACTCACCAAATCCAAAGACAAAGAAAGAATCCTGAAAGCAGCACGAGAAAAACAAAAAGTTACCTACAAAAGACAACAAAGAAGAATAAGCTCCGACTTCTCAGCAGAAGCCATGAAAGCAAGAAGACATTGGGATGGTACATATAAAACCCTGAAAGAGAAAAATTTCCAACCATGAATTATATACCCAACAAAATTGTCCCTCAAACATGATGGTGAAATAAGGAGATTTTCAGAAGAGCAGAAATTAAGAGAATTTGTTAAAACCAGACCAATCTTACAAGAAATACTAAAGGGAGTTCTTTGAACAGAAAATCAATAATAGCAAACAACAGCCAACCATTAATACACATGATGATATAACCCAGAAAACAACACAGCTATGGGTGTATCCAAAGTAAAACAAGCTTACAAGATTGTAAACGGAACCAGAGACATCGAAGGCAAATGAGGACAACTACAAATCAAAAAAGAGGGGAAATACTGTGTAGTTAAAGAACTTCTATATGGTGAGGAAGTCAAGAACATTGTGAGATAGAACAGACTGTTCTAAACTCAGGGAGAAATGATAAATGACAGGATAATCTCAAAGAAAAAAAGAAAATCTAAAAGAAAAAAACTTCACATCACAATAAAAAAGAGGACAAGCACAAATATTTAGCAAATACTAAAACAATGGCAACAAAGGAAATTATAACATGATTCATAAACAAAATGAGCTCAGCACAGAAAATTATATGAAATAAAGAAACCAACAACACCATGAAAAGACACATAACAAAATGACAGCAACCAATTCATACTTGTCGATAATAATACTGAAAGTCAATGGATTAAATGAACCATTCAAGAGACGGAAAATTGCAGACTGGATAAGAAAACATAACCCATCAACATACTGTCTAAGAGACACACCTTAGAGACAAAGAAAAAAATCAACTAAAAAAATCAAAGGTTGGAAAAAGATGTATAAAGCAAATGGCAACCATAAAAGACCAGAAGTGGCAATTAATTTCTGATCAAATTGACTTTAAGACAAAACCACCATAAGAGACAAGGAAGGACGTTATATAATGATTAAACAATCAATTTAACAAGAAGATGTAACCATAATAAATATCTATAGACCCAATGAAAGAGCCCCAAAATACATAAATCTGACGTTAACAGAATTGAAGAGGTAAATAGATGACTCCACAGTCATAGTAGGAGACTTTAATACACCACTTTCAGTCAAAGATAGAACAACTGGAAAGAAACTCAACAAAGACACAGAGCTAAACAATACAATCCACCAACTTGACCTTACAGACATTTACAGAACACTTCACCCAATTCACAATATACATTCTTTTCCAGTGCACATGGAACATTCTCCATGATAGACTATATGTTAAGCCATAAAGCAAGCCTTAATACATTAAAAAAAAAAAAAA
>NW_006922064.1:715278-723041 GCF_000298275.1 Orycteropus afer afer
AGAGACCCCTCCTTTGGTTTCGGAGGCAGTATCACTATGGAACCTTCCTTCACTAGAAGTTGGTTTTTTGAAAAGATTAATAAAATTGGCAAACTACTGGCAAATTTAACAAAGCAAAAGAGGGAGAGAATACAAATAACAGGGATAAGAAATGAAATGGGTGACATCACAACAGAACCAACTGAAGTAAAAAGGATAATATCAGGATACTATGAAGAACTGCACTCAAACAAATTTGAAAATCTGAGAGAAATGGATAGATTTCTAGAAAAACACTAATTACCTAAACTAACACAGACTGAGATGGAAAATTTGAACAACCCCATAACAAAAGAAAAAATTGAACAAGTCATAAAAAAAATTACCAACAAAAAAAATTCCTGGTCCAGATGGTTTCATCAGAGAATTCTACCAAACGTTCAGAGAACTGAATCAATCCTACTCAAACTATTCCAAAACATAGAAAAGGTTGGAATCCTCCCAAATTCATTTTATGACTTAAGCATAATCTTGATACCAAAACCAGGAGAAGACATCACTAAAAAGGAAAACTACAGACCAGTATCCTTCATGAATATAGATGCAAAAATCTTCAACAAAATTCTAGCCAATAAACTCCAACAACACATATCAAAAAAATTATTCAATATGAACAACTAGGGTTCATATCAGGTATGCAGGGATGGTTCAACATTAGAAAAACAATCAATGTCATGCACTACATAAATAAAACACAGGAAAAGAACCACATGATCATATCAATCAATGCAGAAAATGCATTTGATAAAATCCAACACCCATGCCTGATCAAAACTCTTAGCAAAATCAGAATAGAAGAGACATGCCTCAACATTATTGGACATCTCTGCAAAACCAACAGACAACATTATGCTCAATGGAGAAAGACTGAAAACACCCCTCTTATGAACAGGAAACAGACAAGGATGTCCAGTATCACCACTTCTATTCAACATTTTGTTGGAAGTCCTAGCCAGGGCAATAAGGCAAGAAAAGGAAATCAAATATATGCAAATTGGTAAGGAAGAAACCAAACTACCCAATTTGCTGATTATATATGATCCTATACATAGAAAACCCAAGCAACTCAGTAAAAACTCTACTGGAACTAATTGAGAGATTTAGCAATATGGCAGGATATAAGATCAACATCCAAAAATCAGTTGGATTTCTCTACACCAGCAAAGAGATTGCTGAAAAAGAAATAAGGAAATCAATGTCATTTACAATAATGCAACACACTGCCTTTGAGTTGGATCTGACTCACAGAGACCCCTACCTGGGTTTCCAAGGTGGTATCACTACAGAAGTAGATAGCCCAACCCGCCTTCCAAGGAGTGGCTGGTGGGTTTGAACCACCAGCCTTCTGGTTAGCAGTCAAATGCCTTAGGCACTATGCCACCAGAGCTGCTACCATTTACAAAAGCTACCAAAAAAAAAAAAAATACTTGGGAATAAATCTTACCAGGGACACAAAAAGCCTGTACAAACAAAACTATAAAAGACTACTTCAAGAAACCATAAGAGATCTGCATAAGTGGAAGAACATACAATGCTTGTGGACAGGAAGATTGAACATTGTGAAAATGTCAATTCTACCCAAAGCAATCTATACATTCAATCCCAATCCAGATGCCATCAACATTCTTTAAGGATATAGAAAGATCAATCACTAACTTTATATGGAAGGGAGAGAGACCTCGGATAAGCAAAGCATTGCTGAAGAAGAACAAAGTAGGAAGTCTCACACTCCTGCATCTTAAAACCTACTATACAGCCACAGTAGTCAAAACTGCCTGGTATTGGTATAATAACAGACACATAGACCAATGGAATAGAATTGAGAACCCAGAAATAGATCCATTGACCGAGGGTCAGCTGATCTTTGGCAAAGGGCCTGAGAAAGGGGCAGGGAGTCCGCATCTTCTGACCTCCTCTAACTTCACAGGAGGAAGACAGAATCACCATCAGTAGCACAAGGCCTATTCCTGCGAGGCCAGACATGTTAGAGAGATAAAGACAAGTACTGATTTGGGTGAAGAGAAGGGCAATATACCAAATAGGAGTGATCAACATGGTGTCATTGAGGAAGAGGAAGAAACAGAGAGGTGCATGGAAGCTACAGACAACAAAGATGAACCCTTTTGAACTGTAGTACTGTGTTGTCAGTGAAGGCAAACATTGATCTACAGGTGGACAGATGGGTGGACAGGCTGAACTATTAGGTATGTGTATGTAGGGAGTAGTGTGCCCAAGACCATGTATAGGGTTGGCAGACAATATTTCTACAAGTGTATTTGTATGTTCTGAAAGAATTCCCAGACACATAGTAGAGCTGACAAGGGACAAGTTCATAACCACTTCTTGGCCACAGCCAGCTACCCAGAGGGAGCAAGTAGTTGGACCTGTGGGCTCAGGACCATAGTCTCAGGGGACATCAAGCTCAACTGGCATAACATAATATACAAAAACATTGTTCCACATCCTACTTTGGTGAGTAGCGACTAGGATCTTAAAAATTTGCAAGTGGTCGTCTAGATGCATTGATGGATCTCTCATCCAAAGCAAAGAAGAATGAAGAAAACCAAAGACACATGGAAAACATTAGTCCAAGTGACTGGTACACCATGCAATCCTCAGGATATATGACTATGAGACCAGAAGAACTAGATGGTGCCTGGCTACCACTGTAAACCACTTGGAGGGGATCTCAGTATAAGATCCTGCATAGAGTTGGAGAACAATGTGGAACAAAACTCAAATTAACTTTAAAAAAAAGAAAAGGACCAGGTTTTCTGGTCTCATAGATCCTGATGGAACCATTGAGACTACAGACCTTAATTGCCCTTCAGGTCTAGAATTGAACCCATTCCTGTGGCTTCTAACCAAACAAAAGATAGGCATATGAGCTGAACATTTACACTAGGTAGATACACTCCTTGGAGAGATCAATCATGGGAGAATAGAAGGGCTGTGTATGCATAGGGAGACAGCTTGGAGGGCAAGAGTGCACAGGAAGGAAGGACACAGAGAAGACGTAACTATGGGGAGGAAGTGAAAGAGGACTTTTTGCATTGTGGTAGATTGTAGTCAATGTCGTGAGACAAAGTGTATATGAGCTGCTGTATGGAAAGTGAATTTGGTCTGTAAACTATCACCCAAATCACAAAAAAAAATTAAAAAAAAAAAAGATGGAAGGAATACACAGTCACTGTACCAAAAATAATTGATTGACATTCAACAATTTAAGCAAATAAAGTATAATCGAGAACTGATGGTATTTGAAGGAAGAAGCCCATACTACACTAAAGGCAATGGTAAAAACAAGGATCCAAGAATTGATGTAATACCAATTGAAATATTGCAATAAATGGATGCAATACCAGAGATCCTTACTCCCATATGTGAAGAAAATTGGGAGACAGCTACCTGGCCAACAGATAAGAAGAGATCCATGTTTGTGCTAATTGCAGAGAAAGTTGATACAAAAATTATCAAACAATACCATTATTATCTCACACAAGTAAAATTTTGCTGAATATGTTTAAAAAACAGTTGCAGTAGTACATTGACAGGGAACTGCCAGAAATTTAAACCAGATTCAGAAGAGGATATGGAATGAGGAATATCAATGCTGATGTCAGAAGGATTTTGGTTTAAAGCAGAGAATAACAGAAAGAACTTCACCTGTGTTTTGTTCACTATGCAAAGACATTTGACTGTGTGTGTCATAACAAATTATGCATAACATTGCACAGAATGGAAATTCCAGAACACTTAACTATGCTCATGTAGAACTTGTACATAGACCAAGAGGCAGTTGTTCACAGAGAACACTGGTTTAAAATCAGGAAAGATGTATGTCAGGGTAATATCATTTCATCATAATTATTTAATGTGTATGCTGTGCAAATAATCTGAGAACCTGGCCTGTACTAAGAAGAACATGACATGAGGACTATAGGAAGACTTATTAGCAATCTGTGATATGCAGAAGATACAACTCTGATTGCTGAAACAAAGAGGACTTGAATCATTTACTTATGAAGATTAAAGACTACAACCTTCCGTATGGATTATACCTTAACATAAATAAAACAAAACTCCCCATGACTGAACCAATGAGGAACATCATGATACTTGCCAACAAAATTAAAGTTGTCAATGGATTTCATGTTACATGTAACCAAAACTAACGCCCATGAAAGCAGCAGTCAAGAAATCAAATGACATAGCTCCTTGGGCAAATCTGCTGAAAATACCTCTTTACAGGGTTAAAGAGCAAAGGTGTCACTTTAAGAACTAAGCCACATGAAGTGATTCACTGCATCACAGTATATTTGAGTCCACTGTTGTAGCTATTGTATTATGCCTTCCATCTTAAGTGACTCTTCTTCTAGCACTATACTGAACAATATTCTGTTGTGATCCTTAAGGGTTTCATTGGTTGATTTTCAGAAACACATTACCGGGCCTTTCTTCCTAATCTGTCTTAGTCTAGAAGCTCCACTGAAACCTATCCACCATGAGTGATCCTGTTGGTATTTGAAATACCAGTGGCATAGCTTCCAGCATCACATCAACAGGCAAGCCTCCAGAAACATGTGGTAGAGTATTTTGATAATTAAATTACAGTTCTTTCATTTTACAAGGCATTTTCATATATATTATATATTTTATCACAGAGTTAGATGGAAATTCAAACTAAAATTTCTCTCATAAACTTAAAACCGTTGACTTTTTCACCATTTAAAATAGGAATATTTTCTACTGAAATAACATAAATTTTGGCTTGGTAGTCTAGCCATCATGGAACTTAACTCATCCACATCTATTTTATGCCTTAGGAATATAGGATGTTATGTGTAATAATAGCAAACACTTGAGTAGGATTTACCATATTTCAAGCCCTACCCTAAGTGAGATACACATACATACACACAATTCTTATAAGGACCTGGTGAGTAAGGTATCATTGTTATCCCCTTTTAACAGATAAGAAAATGGAGGCCAGATAGACTAAGTGATTACATAGTTGTGTAGGTTCAAATCTCATTTCCATTTCATTAGAATTTGAACCTAAATCACTACACAATCTGGCTCTAGCCCCAATGTCTCAAAGTATGCATTTTACTGTTAGCCTCTATGATGTGAGTTGAGAGTAAAAAATTAATCATAAATGCCACAGAACCATGGTACACAGCAGTCACCTTTACTGAGATAAATAAATGGATGAATTTTAAATGGGAATAAAGAGAAAAACAAACAAACTCACTGCCATTGAGTCAGATCTGACTCATAGCGACCCCTCCTTGGGTTTCCGAGGGAGTATCACTGCGGAAGTAGATTGCCCGACCTTCCTTCTGAGGAGTGGCTGGTGGGTTTGAACCGTCAGCCTTCTGGTTATCAGTCAAGTGCCTTAGGCACTATGCCACCAGACTGTGATAAATAATATTTTATGAATTTCTTTTCAATGTCATCTCTGAAAATTACAACAAGATATAGAAGTGAAAGATCAGGACGTGGACTTGAATGTTTAGGGGCAGAGAGCAGGCAATTCCATTTACCTCAAGTTAGGTAACACCAGTACCAAAGGTTTACATGGAGTCACCCTTATAAGGGTGTTCACTATTATAAGGGACTATATACTAATTTGAATTACTAATAATGAGAATATTTGCTTGAATATCTGCTGCACTAGGTAAACACTTCATGAGACTAACAAGGCAGTCAATAGCTACCTACTCAGGGATTTTGGAAGTCAGCATAATGTCTCAATGTCTTTCTTTTAGGAGACAAATAAGCAGTAACAATTTTCATGAATAAAAAAATATACATTGAATGAGCTTCAAAATTAAAGGAAAAAATGTTCAGATACAGTTTGATACTTACATTACTAATTCTTAGTATTTTCCTCTAACTCCCTCTGACTTTCACTGAGGTGCTGTCTTTCCCCAGATTGATTATGATACCAATGCAGTGAACGATCAAAGTGCAACACAGGTGTAGACTATAAACTCACGGCTTGACTAAAAGCCCTCTGGTAGCAGCGTGCTTTGTTTCCTGGTACTTTCTGCAGTGCCAGGCACCGCCAAAGCACACACCAAACATTTGTTCATTCAGAAAAGCCTGTATATAGAGGAAAGTGTATTGTGGAAATGCCCAGGTCCTGAGCCAGAGTTTACCTACACTTGGAAAGGGGCTCTGATTTTCCTCTTCTCTGTGACCAGACATAAGGATCTGCCATAAGGTCCTTAGTTTTTAAGATATGTCTGTTGAACAAGTTTAATTTCTTCTTATACAAAACACTTCACCAGAAAATTCAATAGAAAATTTAAGTTCATATACTGACCAGAACATCTCATAAATTCAGTTTTATTTGAGAACAGGACTCCCTTTTCTAGAACACTAAACATTCTAGGCATTATTTCCACCTGCTTGAAGTTGAAAATATAAGAAAAATTTCAAATTCTTTTGAGATAATCAATCCTTTCCTCAGTCAAATGGAAATTTAAACCAAATTCCTTCATTGTTTGTATTACACATATTTCCCTTATTTTCTTCCCAGGCTCTATAAATTTGAGATATACCTTTTTTTTTTTCTTTCTTTTTTTTTTTCATTCACTAGTATTTACATTCTTTGGCTTTCCTTGAGAATCCCCACTCATTGGGCTCCCCTCAGGTGCCTTTCCTAAGGGCCAGGCACTTGCATCACCAATAAGGCAAACAACAGTAGCAGCTTCTCAGGCACTGAAGCAGCAGACAGCAGGTAGAAGAATATTGCTTGATTTGGACTGAACAGCACAGCAAAAATTTTGTGCCAAAAGCAGAACCTACAGGCACTGAAACAGATTTTTGATAGATACAGATATAAAATTGTAAATATAAAAAGCACTCCAAACATTTTTCATATGAAAATGATGTTATGTTATGACTATAAAACCTGGGAACATAAAGACTTAGATTGATGTACTTGATTTAATGACAATAAGCACAATTGTCTCTGCCAAAGGATTCCTCTACTATCATTACTGATTTTGTACACTCCACAGAGACCCAAGTTTGTTAGTTGGGAGAACGAGATACTGGCATCTCATTTAGGACAGTAGTAGATCTTCCAAAGGAACTCTCCTAGGAGAAAACATTCTACCAGTCCTCACTTTGCAGTGCTTTGAAAAATTAAGCTCTGTTTGGTTAAATAATATCCATAGGTCCACTTTGTCCACTTCACTGTCCTATTTATTATTTCCATACCAACCTTACCCAAAAAAGGCAGTTTCTGGAAGGAAGCTGTTGAAGAAAAGCTGGCACCTCCATTGAAGGAAAAAAAAGCGTGTAAATTTGTATTCATCTGGAAAACTCTGCTCTATGGTTAAGATGGATACTGTTAATACCCTCATTATTAAAATCAGAGTCCTTTGTTCCTCAACTAGAGACATATTAACTCATTATGTATAGCTACTGATTTACCAAGAGTTCACTCTCACTTTAAGAAATCTATGGTCTATTCCTTCTCTGTAAGATAAGATTGGTCAATATATGTCCTAAACAGTCCAGGAATTGGAATGAAAAGAATAAGTGAGAAAAAGGCTGGAGAGTGGTCCATAGAGAGTGAGTTGTGGGGGATGGTTAGGGAGAATGAGAGACTAAGGGATAATTTCAGCTACATCCCACTAGGAGAACATCAACACCCATATGATCTCACTAAATGTAAATCTCCTGTACCTGTCAAGGGTAAAATCTCT
>NW_006922064.1:725301-726359 GCF_000298275.1 Orycteropus afer afer
AAAAAAAAACCTCCCTCCTAGCCACTACAACAAAAGTGTATTTTAGGTAAGAAAAAGTCAATCTGGACTATCAGTCTTGAGCAGAAGGCCTAGTCAGACAGGATGTGAAAAGAAGACACACCACTTACAGAGGGTTTAAGAAGTCAGAACAGGTTAATAATTCCCTCAGGACTGATGCAGATGGTCTGATAAACAAGAGTCAGTATAAAATCAGTAGATAAGGCAGAAGAAAACTTAATCAACAGGAAGGAATTTGAGTCTGAAGAGCTTTTAAGGAAGCCTCTGGGGCCTGGGCCTAAAACAAAAGCAGAGATTTCTCTCACTAAAGGAAAGGGTGCCAAAGACAATTATAGCAACTGGTCCCTTTTAACTTTGATTGCTCAAAGCCAGTCTAAGCTATATCACAAAATGATTTGTAAAGGCCTATTGTAGCCACAGGAGCTCTGGTTGTGGTTAAGGCATTTGGCTGCTAACCAAAAAGTCATTGATTTGAACCCAACAGCTGCTCCACGGAGAAAAGCCGGGGCTGTCTGCTTTCATAAAGATTTACAGCTTTAGAAACCTAATGGGCGTCTCTATGAGTCGAAATCTACTTGATGGCAGTGAGTGAGTGATAGTTGCCATAAGAGGTCCCTGAGTGGTACAAAGAGTTAAGCACTGAGCTATGAACTGAAAAGTTAACAATTCAAATGTACGTACCTAGGGGAACCCCTGAAGAAAGTCTTGGTGATTTACTTCCTAAAAATCACAACCACTGAAAATCTCATGGAGTGCAGCTCTGCTCTGAAACATATAGGGTCTCTGTGAATGGAAATAGACTCACTAAAAACAGCTTTTTTGTTTGTTTGTTTGTTTTTGAAGTTGCTGATGAAAGAGACTTTTACTATAGAATTGAAATCACTGCAAATTATGAAAATACCTGGGGTGGTTCTATGAGATAAAATTTTGGTGTTTGTTGTTGTTAGGTGTTGTTTAATGGGTTCTGACAGAATGAAACACTGTCCTGTCCTGCACCATTCTCACAATCTTTCTATACTTGTGCCCTTTGTTGCAAGCAC
>NW_006922064.1:727724-728981 GCF_000298275.1 Orycteropus afer afer
CAAGAATAGGATCCAGATAAATATCAATGAAAATTGAGCCAAGAATAGGAACCACATGGCTTATGATAAAGGAAAAGATGGTAGAAGCAGCCTAACACCAACAACAAAGAAAACTAGGATGATCAAGTACCAGGACAAGAAACCTAATGAGCCTAGATATCCTATATGAGCTTCATCATCATATTATCAACAAATGTATTTTGTTTTAAGAATAATATCACTAATGAATTTTAAGAATTTTTCCAAGAGAAATAAACAGGTCAAAGATAAGTTTTTAGCTTCATCCTCCACAATCTCTGCTGCAGATAGTAATGGATTTTGACTAGAGGAACAATAAACTAATTAATTGATTAATCCCAGATAAGCTAGAGGTTGACCATAATAAATAATCCCTGCTTCAAATGTCTACATGGCAGTATCAGAATGTTTTCAAATAGTACTTTCTGCAAAGAGGTATAATCACTTTAAAGAAGGCTGTCTTTATCCAGTGCAAATAGTCTTGTCTGTGTTGTTTGTAAAACAGTCTATTTAGTACACAAATGAAGAAAATTTCAAACATATTAATAAGAGAGCTATAAAATTTCTTTGTAGGTCAGTGTCTCATACTGTGATTTTTTTTTCTTTTGTTTTCTAGACTATAACAACAACAACAAAAATAAGCAAAGTGAAGAATAAAGAACTAGGAAGATCAAATGGGTATTTTCCTCTGAAGTATAGCAAATAGTCACTGCTTTCTGGCTAAGTGGATATTAATATAAATAAAACTTTATAATGGAAGAAAAGTATAATGTAAAGACAGGTAGAAGACAGGAATGATCACTGTCAAGATTGGAATGTGTGTTCTGAAAGGTTGAGTAAAATAATACCTCAAAACACAGAGGAAAATTTAAAAAGATAGAAATCCTGGGACTGAGAAGACCTAATATGCAAATAACAGGAGTCCTAGGCCACTTCTGATTTCACCCTCTAAACCTACTGTACTTCTACCTCTCCCATTTAATGACAATTCTTTTCTTCCTGTTGCTCAGAGCAAAACTTTAGAATCTTGCTTGACTCTTCCCTCTTTCATACCCCATATAGAATTAATCAGCAAATCTTGTCTAACCTTCAAAATTTTTGAAGTTTAGAATCTGACCCCTTGGCAACTCTACTAGGAACACGTTTATCTACTTACTATTATCTCTTACCTGGCTGGATATGTAATAGCCTAAGAACTGCATCCCTGCTTCCACCCTTGTTAACCTAGTTTGTTCTCAA
>NW_006922064.1:730366-733504 GCF_000298275.1 Orycteropus afer afer
ATATGCCAACATAGGAGCTCTGGTGATGTAGTGCCTAAGGTATTTGACTGCTAACCAAATGGTGGTTCAAACCCACCAGCCACTCCTTGGAAGGAAGACTGGGCAATCTACTTCCATAGAAATACCACCTTGGAAACCCGATAAAAACATATTTAAGTATATTATTTTTAAAAGTAAAGTTCTATAATAATCACTTTTTAGTCTTTAAGTAATCACCCTAGCCTCTTTTAATTTTGTATATTTCTTATTGATTTTTATTGATGTTGGCAGAAGCCTGGAAATAAAGAGTATGTTTAATTCATTTTGAATTAGCCATGAATTTTTTTTCAACATGCATTATTTCACATTTCTTTCAGTTGTGTGTTGTTATTTTTGTTCTACCCAAAATAAGAGTTTTGAAAAAACAAACAGGCTTCAGATTAAACAAGCTGATATTTTCCAATAATTTCCCTCATTAAATGTGCCAGGTACAGTATATACATCACTGGCCAAGGACCATTTCTTCTATGTTTTCTTCAGCTTGTTTGCACATCCTGTCAGCACTTGGTAATTTCACAAACTGAGTTTGGATGAGCATTTCCCTGTAGGCCTGCAAGCTGCATCATCATTACCAATGAACTTTCCAGTAAAGTAGGCCTAGTAATTAACTGATACAAAAATTCAGCACATAAGGGTGTGCATATTTTCTCTTTCTCTCCCTTAAGCAACTCTTTCTCAAAATCTTCCTTGAAAAATGTAAACCAAAAAAAAACAGAACTTAACAACATGCCTCCTAATGACAGGCATGTGTATAATGAGAATGTCTAAATATCTTACAGATTTTTTTTTTCTGGAACTGATATAGTTCAAAATCAACTGTACCAGAACAGTGTGCTGGTTAACCTAAAACTTCCTGAGGCTATCTGTCATTGGGTTCTTTCCTACTAAATGTGTGATGGGTTTTTCAATTATAAATATTTATCTATTTCATTTGGCTCCTGGATAGTAAGGCCTTACAGTGTGAATTGGAAAGAAAGAGGATGGTACTTGTAACAGCTCTTGTTTGTATCTATATTTAAGTCTCAAAAATACTAAAACCCACAGTGATCGAGTTGATTCCAATTCATAGAGACCATATAGGACAGATAGGACAAAGTACAACTACCCCCATAGGGTTTCCAAGGTGGTAAATCTTCAAGGAAGCAGACTGCCTCATCTTTCTCTCATGGAACAGCTGGTGGGTTTGCACCACCAACCTTTTGTTTAGTAGGTGAATGCCTCCATAAATTGGCAAAATACCATAACCAATAATCTGATGAATTCAGTCTTAAAGCAGCAATCTCCCTATAACTGGCTATAGAAGATTGTTGTTGTTATTGTTAGGTGCCATTGAGTTAGTTCTGAGTCACCGAAACCCCACATACAAAAGAATAAAACATTACCTGGTCCTGTGCCATCTTCACACTTGCTATGTTTACATCCACTGTTGCAGCCACTGTGTCAATCCATCTCACTGAGGGTCTTCCTCTTTTTCACTAAACTTCTACTTTACCTAATATGATATCTTTCTCCAGGGACTAGTATCTCCTGATAACGTATGCAAATTACCTGAGACAAAGTCTCACCGTCTTCACTTCTAAGGAGCATTCTGACTATACTTCTTCCAAGACAGATTCATTCATTCTTTTGGCAGGTATATTCAATATTCTTTGCCAACACCATAATTCAAAGGCATCAATTCTTCTTTGATCTTTCCTATTCATTATTCAGCTTTTGCACGCATATGAGGCCATTGAAAATAACATAGCTTATGTCAGGTGCACGTTAATCCTCAAAATGACATCTTTGCTTTTTAACACTTTAAAGAAGTCTTTTGCAGCAGATTTGCCCGATGTGATACATCATTTGATTTCTTGACTGCTGCTTCCATGGTGGGATTACGTATCCAACTAAAATGCAACCCTTGACAACTTCAATCTTCACCATTTATCATGATGCTGTTGTTTATCTAATTTTGAGGAATTTTGTTTTCTTTATGTTGAGATGTAATCCATACTGAAGGGTTTAGTTTTTGATCTTCATCAGTAAAATCTTCAAGTCCTCTTTTCTTTGAGCAAGCAAGTTTGTGTCATCTGCATATAATAGTTTGTTAATAAATCTTCCTCCAAATCGAATACCACATTCTTCTTCATATAGTCCCGCTTGTTAGAAGAACATGCTTGGCATTTTTCAAACTGAAATTACTGAAGAAAAAGGGTTCAAGCCTTGAGTTGCAATATTAAAGGATTCTATGGGAAAAAATTTTGAAGAATGCAGGAACTATCAAGGTAAGATGGAAGTAATACACAGAGTCACTGTAAGAAAAAGAAGTGACCAACATTCAGTAATTTCAGGAGGTAGCATATGATCAAAAACAAATGGTATTGAAGGAAGAAATTAAAGCTGCACTGAAGGCATTGGCAAAAAAAAAAAAAAAAAAACAAGGCTCCAGGCATTGATGGAATACCAATTGAGATGTTTCAACAAATGGGTGAACACGGGAAGCACTCACTCATCTATCCAAGATTTTTGGAAGCCAGTTACCTGGCCAACAGACTGGAAAAGGTCCATCCTTGTGCCCATTCCAAAGAAACGTGAGCCAACAGAAAGCAGAGTTTATCCAACAACATCATTAATATCACTTGCAAGTAAAATTTTGCTAAAGATAATTCAAAACAGCTACAGCAGTACATTGACAAGGAACTAGCAGAAATTCAAGCCAGATTCAGAAGGCAAAGAAGAAAAAGCATAGCTGAAAGCAAAGAATACAAGAGAGATGTTATTTGTGTTTTATTGACTTTGCAAAATCATTTGACTGTGTGAATCACAGGAAATTGTGGATAACGTTGTGAAGAATGAGAATACCAGAACATAGTTTTAGCTTCATGTGAAATTTGTACAAGGGAGAGTAGTTTTTTAATAGGCCAAAGGGATACAGCATGGTTAAAAATCAGGAAAGGTGTGTGTCAGAATTATATCCTTTCACCATACTTATTCAAGGGTGGTTTACTTTTAAGATCTATGAAAGAGAAGAAAATCAGACACAAAATAGAGGCTTAGTAACATGTAAGGAAAAAGATAAAGTTGGATAAATAAGGAGACAATATCTGAAATAGTTCT
>NW_006922064.1:733699-734956 GCF_000298275.1 Orycteropus afer afer
ATTTAGGGAGCTTTGGTAGCGTAGTGCCTCAGGCACTTGACTGCTAACCAGAAGGCTGGCGGTTCAAACCCACCAGCCCCTCCTCAGAAGGAAGATGGGGCAATCTACTTCCGTAGTAATACTGCCTTGGAAACCCAAGGAGGGGTTGCTATGTGTCGGGTCCGACTTGATGGCACATAATAACAAAACAAACAACATTTAATTATTTAAATATTATTTCGGATTCCAGGGACCTAAGAATAGACAGCAAGGCAGGAAGGCAGGGAGAGGACAGAAAAGGCAAAGGAGACCAGAACAGATCAAGGAGTCAACCATAGGGAGTCAGATGAGGAGAAGGAACCCAGGCCACCCCAAAGCAGCAAGGCGGGAAGCAGGGGAAAGACAGAAAAGGCAAAGGGGATAGGAACAGATCAAGGAGTCTGTCGCAGGGACCCAGGTGAGGAGAGGGAACCCAGGCCACCCACCACAAGCAGCGAGGCGGGAAGTAGGGAGGGGACAGAAAAGGCAAAGGGGACTGGAACAGATAGAGGAGTTAGCCACAGGGATCCAGGTAAGGGTGATTGGAGGGGTTTCCAACAGCTAAGGGAGACAAACTTGTCTGTCGGTTTGTCCTACTGTGGTGACGTGTTGCTGTGTCTTGAGGCTGTGACACTAGTGTTTCAAACCCAGTGGAGTGCACCTGTTGCACAGATATCAGCCCAGCTTGCAGACTGAGACAGACTAGGAAGAAGGAGGAGGCTATCCATTTCTCAAAGTATTCTCCAGGGAAAACCTTATGAATAGCAGAGAAACACTGTCTGATACATTACTGTGCTACTTTTTAAATAGTTCAGATATTTAAATTGTCCAATACAGAGGAGGAAGATGAGTCACTTAGCTTAGAAAGCTCTCAAAGTAGGACTGGGAAAGAGCTGTATTATCAGAGTAAAATCAGCTTTACTCATCTGGATAAGGTAGAGCTTTTGAAACCTCCATATGCTGATGTGGCACAACTCAAATTGAGGAAAACAGCAACAAACGTGCATTAATAATCAGAAAATGGAATGTATGAAGTATGACTCTAGGAAAATTGGAAGTTGTCAAAAATGAAATGGAATGTATAAAGATTGATATCCTAGGCATTACTGAGCTGAAATGGACTGGTTTTGGCCATTTTGAATCAGACAACCATATGATCTACTATTCAGGAAATGACAGTTTAAAGAGGAATGGCATGGCATTCATCATCACAA
Organism: Orycteropus afer afer; assembly: GCF_000298275.1. NCBI lineage: Eukaryota > Metazoa > Chordata > Mammalia > Tubulidentata > Orycteropodidae > Orycteropus > Orycteropus afer. The sequence continues at coordinate 734,932 of NW_006922064.1, forward strand.
AGGATGTTTCAAGATCTGTCCTGAA
>NW_006922064.1:739164-751701 GCF_000298275.1 Orycteropus afer afer
TCAAAAAGAATGTTTCAAGATCTGTCCTGCAGTACAATGCTTTCAGTGATTGGATAATATTCATACACTTACAAGCAAGAGCAGTTAATATTACTATTATTCAAATTTATGCAAAAACTACTAAAGCCGAGGATTAGGAAATTAAAGATTTTTACCTACATCTCTAGTCTGAAAATGACCAACATGCAATCAAGGTGTACTGGTTATTACTGGTGATTGGAATGCAAAAGTTGGAAACAAAGAAAAAGCATTGGTAGTTGGGAAATAAGGCCTTGATAATAAAAATGACACCAGAGGTCTGATAGAATTTTGCAAGACCAGTGAATTACCCATTGCAAATATCATTCTTCAACAACATAAATGGTTACTATACACATGAATCTCACCAGATGGGAATCACAGGAGTTAAATTAACTAAACCTTTGGAAAGAAGCTGTGGAGAAGCTTAGTAACATCACTCAGAAAAAGGCCAGGAGCTAACTGTGGAACACCATCAATTTCTTATATGCAAGTTCAAGTTGAAACTGAAGAAAATTAAAACAAGGCCATGAAAGCCACAATTTGACCTTGATTATATCTCACCTAAATTTAGAGACTATCTGAAGAATAGAGTTGCTGCATTGAACACCAATGACCAAAAGACCAGACGAGTTGTGGGATGACATCCAGAACAAAATACATGAAGAAAGCAAAAGGTCATTAAAAAGACAGAAAAGGAAGAAAAGACCAAAATTGTTGTCAAAAGAGACTGAAACTTATTCTTGAACAGAAAGCAACTAAAGTGAATGGAAAACACAATGAAATGAAAGACCTGAACAGAATGTTTCAAAGGGAGTCTTGAGAACACAACGTAAATTATTATAATGAAATGTGCAAAGACCCAGAGTTTGAAAAACAAAAGGGAAGAATATGGTAGGTATTTCTCAAACTAAAAGAACTGAAGAAAACATTCAAGACTTCAGTTGCAATACTGAAGGTTTCATGCATCAAATATTGAAAGATGCAGGAAGTATCAAAAGAAGATAGAAAGAATACAGAGTCACTGTATGAAAAAGAATTGGTTGATATTCAACTATTTCAGGAGGTAGCACATACTCAGTAGCCAATGGTAATGAAAGAAGACATCCAAGTTGCAATGAAGGAATTGGTGAAAAATAAGGCTGCTGGAATTGATAGACTATCCAAGGAGATGTTTCAATAAATGGATGCAGCACTGGAAGTACTTAGTTGTCTATGTCAAGAAATTCAGAAGACAGCCACCTGGCCAACTGACTGGAAGAGATCAATATCTGTGCCTGTTCCAAAGAAAGGTGATCCAATAGAATGTGGGAATTATTGAACAATATCATTAATAACACACACAAGTAAAAATTTGCTGAAATAATTCAAAAACAATTGTAGCAGTATATTGACAGGGAACTTCCAGAAATTCAAGCTGGATTCAGAAGAGGGCTTGCAATGAGGGATATCATTGCTGATGTTAAATAGATCTTGGCTGAAAGCAAAAAATACAAGAAATATATTTACCTGTGTTTTATTGATTATGCAAAAACACTAGACTGTGTGGATCATAACAAATTATGGAATACTTTGCAAAGAATGAGAATTCTAGAACATTTAATTACGCTCATGAGGAAACTGTACATAGGTCAACAGGCTGTCATTCGAACAGAACAAAGGAATACTCCATGGCTTAAAATCAGGAAAGTTGTGTATTGGGATTGTATCCTTTCTCCATATTTACTCAATCTGTATACTGAGCAAATAGTCCAAGAAGCTGGATATGAAGAATAACGTGGCATTAGATTGGAGAAAGAATCTTTAACAGCCTGCAATGTGCAGATGACACAACATTGCTTGCTGAAATGAAGATAGCTTGAAGTATTTACTGATGAAGATCAAACACTACAGTGTTCAGTATGGATTACACCTCAACATAAAGAAAACGAAAATCTTCACAACTAGAGTGATAAGCAACATCATGCTAAAAGGAGAAAATATTGAAGTTATCAGGGATTTCATTTTACTTGGATTCACAATCAACACCCATGGAAGCAGCAGTCAGGAAATCAGACATCATATTGCACTGAGAAAATCTGCTGCAAAAGACCTCTTTAAGGTGTTAAGGAGTAAACATGTCACTTTCAAGACTAAGGTGGGCCTGATCTAAGCCATGATATGTTCAGTAGTCTCATACTCATGTGAAAGCTGGACAGTGAATAAGGAAGACTGAAGAAGACTTGACACCTTTGAATTGTGGTATTGGTGAAGAATACTGAAAATACGATGGACTGCCAGAGGAATGAACAAATTTGTCCAGGAGGAAGCATAGCCAGAATGCTCCTTGGAAGTGAGATCGGCCAAACTTCATCTCACCTACTTTAGTCAGGTTGTCAGAGGGAACATTCCTGGATAAGGATATCATGCTTGGTAAAGTGGAGGGTCAGGAAAGAAGGGGAAGACCCTCAACCAGATGGAGTAACACTGTGACTGCAGTGATGGGCTCAGGCATAGCAAAGATTGTGAGGATGATGCAGGACAGGACAGCAGTTCATTCTGTTGCATGTAAGGTTGTTGTGAGTTGGAGCTGACTCAGTAGCACCTAATAGCAACAACCTTCAGAGTAAATTATTTCTGAAAACTTCTTAGTAACAAAATGGAATACATGAATTGAACCCAATAACTTACATAGGCCTTTTCACATTTTATGTAACTTAATAATATTTTATAGCACATTAGACTATTTTATAACATGAAGTAAAAATATTATAATAAATGTCAGCAAGTTTGGAAGTAAATTGAAAATAATTTCAGTGAAATGTTAATAAGGCTATCATTTAGGTGTAACTACTCATAAAACAGTCTCTTTATTTGTATATAAAATATTTAGAATTAGTTTACAAGTTATTTAAGATTAAATACTTAAACTTGCAGATGGAAACATGAGAGTACAATGTCCTTGGGTTTACATAAAATATGTAAACTTAGTATAAAATACCTACAACAATACATATAAGGTTCAGCTTTCCTTCAAATAAGCACCTTTTCATAACATTCCTTTTCAAATATTTTTAAAATGCTCTTACTTGTTAGCAATCCTCATCTTCCTCAAGCAGTTTAAATACTTAAAACCCAATATTTACATTTGACAATGTCCTTTCTTTTGTTCCTTAGTATAGTCTCTTAAGAAGAGGAATATTTTGCCACAGACATCAATATTTTTTTTTTTCCTTTGTACAGGCCTGCTTCTAGCAGAATCATCATTCCTTGCCTTTTTCTAAACCAGGATTTCTCAGTTATATCAGTATTGACATTTTGAATGGGAATAGTTTTTGTTGTATTTGGATATGCACTTTCCTATGCACTGTAGGATGTTGAGCAATATCTCTGTATCCCAGTTCTCTGGCCTCAATCTGCTGGAGGCCAGTAGCATAGTATCCCATCCCCAGATGTGACAATCAAAATTGTCTCCTGATATTGCCAGTTGTCCTCTGAGTGGAGGCAAAATCTCCTCAGATTAAGGACCACTGTTTTAAAGAAATATTAAATTAAAAATTATGTCTCTTAGCAGTTGATCCTAGATGAAAAACAAACAAAATTCATATTAGGATATCATTTCCAACTCCATCAGATGAAATGTTCCCACGGCAGGTATTACCTACTTTCAACAGTGGAGGAAAATGCAGTTTAGAGAAGATAAGTGTCTTGCTCAAGCTCTAAAATTATTATGTGCTCGTACAGAATTCTAACTTAGATCTACCTCCAAATCCAATGCTACAACTGTTCATTGTAATATGAGGTATTAATTCTCTATAATAAAAAATTACTACAATTTTAAAGAAAAAGTACTTTCAGCAGCCACAGGACTAGACAAAATGTTAGGAGACACTGTCACGTGACCATCATATCAATCAATGTAGAACAAAAATACTTGTATGTGTAAGTAATATCTATCTATTTTTCATTTTCTGGATTATTACTTCATAACATCTAAAATATTTTAAATAAATTCCTAAGTTGTAATACAGAAACTTATTTTTTTAATATGATTATACAATCTTTTCTTTCATTGTTTGGTTCATCACCAGAAAACTGAGAGCTGTTTAATAATATCAGATCCTTCTGTGAGGACCAGCATTCATCCATATTTCTTGGAAATACATTATTAACCCTTTCTTCTCAGTACAAAATAAAATAACCATGATGTGTAAGACATGTAAGGTTGGTTATAATGGGGAATAGTTGATTCCCTTTTTCTCAAGGGACTCATCCTGAGTTGATAGAGTCTTGGAGAGATCACCTGAAAATGAGTTCTCTCCAAACTGATGCTTAACTTACTCAATCTAGGAGAAGAAACTGAGAGCAAGAACTCTGGAGACAGTTCCAGAAACTGCTGTCCCTGGACACTACTTCTTCCCCTCAGCTCTTCCTAATGTTGGGAGCAGTCAGGTGGTTCTTGCCAGCTGCCTAAAACAGCTGTCACTGGATCTCTACTGCCTCATGTTGATCAGAGACCTGCACCTCTATGACTGGATGGGAAGGAAGCTCTCACACTTGCATTAAAAGACAGAACTAAAGACTTCTTCTGGGACCTACAGGTACCACGGTGATGTTCAATCTTCTTTCAAAAAATTTGTTTTTCAAATATGTCTTATTTATCTAGTGCTCCTATAACAGAATCACTACAAGTGGATGACTTTAACAAGCAAAATTTTATTTTCTCAGTTAGGAGGCTAGAAGTCCAAATCAGTGTGCCAACTCTAAGGGAAAGATTTTTCTCTATGTGGACTCTAATTCAGCATATGTGGACCTAGTGTTCCTTAGAGATCTCTATATGTCTTGGCATCAAGAGGTTTTCAGTGCATGATACCACAGTCGAAATGAGACACTTCACTACTGGACCTTCTTTCTTTGTGATAGGAGGTCCCTCCTTTTCTGCTTGAATCTCTTTCTTTTTATATCTTGTAAGATGAAAGGTGATGCAGTTGACATCCCAGGAATACTTCCCTTAGATCAGATCAGGGCTGTGACCTGAGTAAAAGTGTTGCATCCCACACTAATCCCCTAACAACTAATTGGCTGGTCACATCAGATCACATCATGGAGGGTGATTACACCATTACATGACTGCCAAACCATTAGGAAACATGACCAGCCAAGTTGATACATATTTTTTGGGACACATTTCAAACAATAACAAAATATTTCATAACCCTTTGGAATTGAAAAGGGTTTTTATTCTCAGTAATATCTCAGAGTGAATGCACATAACCTCCCCCTCTGCTCTCTTCAACTTTGCACCAACTTCATTCAGTCAGAGAAAGGTCTCATGTGCCCTTTATCACTTGGAGTGTGATAATAAAGGGTACATAAGGTCCCCTAACACTAGATATGTCTAATTTCAGGTATTTAGCAGAATTATCAATAAACCCTAATATTTCTTTATATGTCCTGTCATAACACAAATGATGCCACAAAAATATAACCTTAATAACCTACATGTAGTCCAGGAATCATATTCAACCTCTTCTGTTTACAGGAAACAATCAATTTTGTGGTTTTATATCAATTAACTCCATGTTTTCAGCCTGAAATCCTAACCTGGATAAAGCTAACTCTCACCACGTGATGAGAATTGTAAACAATAGGAAGCTCTGGCTAGTCCCCAAATAAATAAAGTATTACTTGGCAATAAATGTCACATTAAGCCAAATTATGGAATTAATCATAGACAGTACAAAATCTCTCATTATTCTAATAATTATTCTAATTATTTTTGTACAATATACAGCATAAGCTGAATAAGTGTGATTATGATGTAGATTCAGGGAGGAAACACAAAACCAAACTTAAATTAACTCAAATACTTTTTGAAAGTGGATGTAAAATAAATTTTAAAATAGTCAAATCTAGCTACTTTGAGAAACATTTAGTAATTTTTCAAAATGCCAAGCATAAAATTAGCATATGACCCAAATAGTCCACTGTAAAGAGAAATATCCAAGAGAAATAAAAACACATGTCCACACAAAAACTTATAAACAAAATGTCTATAGCAATATTATTCATAATAGCCCAAAGTGGAAAAAAACCTAAATCTCCAGCAACTAGTAAATCTTTATAGTAAAATATTACACATCAAAAAAAAGAGTGAATTAATACTATAACATAGATGAATCTCTTGAAGACATATATTGTTGTTGTTGTTATGTGTCGTCAAGTTGTACCAGACTCATAGCAACCCCTCCTTGGGTTTCTGAGGTGGTATCACTACGGAAGTAGATTGCTCAACCTTCCTTCCAAGGAATGGCTGCCGGTTTGAACGGCCAGCCTTCTGGTTAGCAGTCAAGTGCCTTAGGCACTACGCCACCAGAGCTCCTTAAGGACATATACTAAGCAAAAAGAAGCTAGTCACAAAAGATCACATATTGTATCATTGTATCTATGCCCAGAATTTGTAACTATAGAGAGGTAGAAAGATTATTGGATGCCTACAGCTAGTGCTGGAGGGAAGTGGGGTGTCACTGCTAATGCTACTGGGTGATGAAAATGTTCTATAATTGCTTGTCATTATGGTTGCATGACTCTTTGAATACACTAAGAAACACTGAATAGTATAATTTAAATTGTTGTTGTATGTTGTTAGGTGCCGTTGTGGTGGCTCTGACTCATAGCAATCCTATGTATGACAGAATGAAACACTGCTGGGTCCTGTGCCATCCTCATAATCTTTGCTGTACTTGAGCCCATCTTTACAGCCACCATGTCAATCCATCTTATTGAGGGTCTTTCCCTTTTTCACTGACCCTCTACTTTACCAAATATATTATCCTTTTCCAGAGAATGGTCCCTTCTGACTCCATGACCAAAGTAGGGGAGATGAAGTCTGGCCATCCTCATTTCCAAAGGAGCGTTCTGGCTGCACTTCTTCCCGAACAAATTTGTTCATTCTTCTGGCAGTCCATGGTATTTTCAGTATTCTTCACCAATATCACAATTCAAAGGTGTCAACTCTTCTTCGTTCTTCCTTATTCATTGTCTTTCACGTGCATGTAAAGCTATTGAAAATACCATGGCTTGGGTTAAGCCCATCTTAGTCTTCAAAGTGACATCTTCATTCTTCAAAACCTTAAAGAGGTCTTTTGCAGCAGATTTGGTCAGCGCCATATGATGCCTGATTTATTGACTGTTTCTCCCATTTGCGTTGACTGTGGATCCAAGTAAAATGAAATCCCTGACATCTTCAGTCTTACTCCATTTGTCATGATGTTGTTTATTGGTCCAGTTGTGAAATGTTTGCTATCTTTATGTTGAAGTGTAATCCACACTGAAGGTTGCAGCCTTTGATCTTCTTCAGTAAATGCTTCAAATCTTTTTTGTTCACAAGCAAAGTTGTGTCATCTGCATATCACAAGTAGTTAATGAATTTTCCTCCATTCCTGATGCTCCATTCTTCTTCATATAGTCCAGCTTCTTAAATTGTTTGTTCAGAACGTCTGTTAAATAAGTGTAGTGAAAGGATACAACCCTGATGTACACATTTCCTGACTTCAAACTACACAACTTCCCCATGCTCTGTTTAAATGACTGCCTTTTGATCTATTTACAAGTTCCACATGAGCACAAGTAAGTGTTTTTGGAATTCCCATTCTCCACAAGGTTATCCATAATTTGTTATGATCCACATAGTCAAAGTCCTTTGTGTACTCAAAAAAAAAAAAAAAAAATAGATAAACATCTTTTTAGTATTCTCTGCTTTCACCCAAGATCTATCTGACATCCACAGTGATATCTCTCATTCCATTTCCTTTTCTGAATGTGGCTTGAATTTCTAGCAGTTCCCTGTTGATGCACTGCAGCAACCATTTTTGAATTATCTTAAGCATAATTTTACTTGTGTGTGATATTAATGATATTGTTTAATAATTTCCACATTCTGTTTGATCACTTTTCTTTGTAATGGGCACAAATATGCATCTCTTCAAATCCACTGAGGAGGTAGCTCTCTTCCAAATTTATTGATGTAGACTGGTGAGTGTGTCCAGTGTTGCATTCATCTTTTGAAACATTTCAATTGGTATTCTGCCAATTCCCAGAGCATTGTTTTTCCCCAATTCTTTCAGTGAAGCTTGGACTTCTCTCTTCAATGCCATTGGTTCTTGATCTTATAGTCCCTCCTGAAATGGTTGAACATTGACCAGTTTTTTGGTAGAGTTACACTGTGTAGTCCATCCATCTTCCTTTGATGCTTCCTGCATCATTCAATATTCCACCCACGATACCCACTGCCACCAAGTCAATTGTGACCAATAGTGATGCTATAGGTCAAAGTAGAACTGTCACATCAGATTTCCAAGGTTGTAAATCTTTACTAAACAGACTGTCTCACTTTCCTCCTGTGGAGCTGCTGGTGGGTTCGAACTACTGTTTCATTAGTGGCCAAATGCTTTAACCTCTGCACCACCAGAACTGCTATTTTGCCCATAGAATTCTTCAATCTTGCAACTCAAGACTTCAATTTTTTCTTCAATTGTTTCAGCTTGAGCAATGTGGAACACGTTCTTCCCTTTTGATTTTCTAGCGCTAGGCCTTTGCACATTTCTTCATAATATTTTACCTTATCTTGTGGAGCCACCCTTTGAAATCCTCTGTTCAGCTCTTTTACCTTATCATTTCTTCCTTTTGCTTTAGCTACTCTATGTTCTAGAGCAAGTTTCATAGTCTATTCTGACACCCATTTTGGTAATTTCTTTTTTTCCCATCTTTTTAATGACCTTTTGTTTTCTTCATATATGATACTCTTGATGTCATCTCACAATTCCTGTCATCTTTTGGTCGTTAGTGTTTAATGTATTGAATCTGTTCTTGACATGGTCTCTAAATTCAGGTTAGATATACTCAAAGTCATAATTTGGATCTCATGGACTTGTCCTAAGTTTTTCAGCTTCAACTTGAATTTGCATATGAGCAATTGATGGTCTGTTCCTTGGTTAATCTCCGGCCTTGTTCTGAGGTTGAGCTTCTCCATCATCTCTTTCACAGATGTAGTAGATTTAATTCCTGTGTATTCCATCTGATGAGGTCCATGCGTATAGTCACTGTTTGTGTAGTATATTTGAATTGAATAAGTTGTTGGTCTTACAAAATCCTATTATACAATCTGCAGCATCATTTCTATCACCAAGACCATATTTTTCAACTACCAATCCTTCTTTATTTCCAGTTTTTGCATTCCAGTCACTAACAATTATCAATAAATCTCAATTGCATATTTGGTCAATTTCAGACTGTAGAAGCTGGTACAAATCTTCAATTTCTTCATTTTTTCACTTTAGTGGTTATTGTGTAAATTTGAATAATAGTCATATTAACTGGGCTTTTTTGTAGGTGTTAAGACATTATCCTACCAGTAAAAGCATTGTACTTCAGGATAGATTTGGAAATGTTCTTTTGACAAGGAATGCAACTTTATTCCTCTTTAATTTGTCAGTCCTGGCACAGTAGACCACATGTTCATCTGATTCAAAATAGTCAATACCAGTCACTTTCAGCTTACAAATGCCTAGGAGTATCTTCAAGTGTTCCATTCCATTTTTGCTGACTTCCAATTTACCTAGATCCATACTTCATACATTCCATGTTTCAATTATTAATGAATGTTTGCAGCTGTTTCTTCTCATTTTGAGTTATACTATATGAGCAAATGAAGATCCTAAGAATTTTTTCCCATCCATGTCATTAAGATTGATTATACTTTGGGAAGGAAGCTCTTCTGCAGTTGTATTTTGAGTGGCTTCCAACCTGAGGGACTTGTCTTCCAGCTCTGTGTCAGAAAATATTTTGTTACTCTTCATAAGATTTTCACTGGCCAGTTTTTTTCAGAAGCAGGAAGTCCTCCTTCTTACTTTCTTAGTCTGGAAGCTCTACCTAAATTGGCCCACAGTGTGTGACCCTGCTGGTATTTGAAATAGCTTCCAGCACTACAACAACATACAAGCCACCACAGTACGACAAACTGACGGATTAGTGGTGAAAAGTATTTATAGTTGACGTAAAAATTTTGATATTCATTCAATTGTTCAAGTTGAAAATTATAAAACATTTTGAAATAACAGTTTCTTTTTTTGAAAAAAAAAAAAAGGATGCTTTTTTAAAAATATTTAAACCATGATACTTCATTTCCCTTCATACCAAGATGGTAAACCAGAATACACAGAAATTGAAGAAATTTACTAACTTAATTTAGTTCTCTTTTATTCTGAAGTGAATAATTGACTGAGCATGAATAAAATTTGTTTTGATGTTTATTTGATATTGGTCATTCATAAAAAGATATCTTGAGATTCAATGAATTTTATTCAAAATGTACACTCTTAAAGACCATGAACAGTAAAGTTATTTAACCTTTTATTTTATAACAGAAAGACTCAAATGCATGTGCTTCAATATAACTGATATCAGATAATAACATGATAATAAGCATAATATGAGTCGGGTCCGACTCGATGGCATATAACAACAACCACAAGCATAATATGGTAGCACTTGTGTTATTTGTCTAGTGCTAACAGAAACATCACATGTAGATGACTTTAATAAACATAAATTTATTCTCTCACAGTTTATGAGGCTAGCAGTCCAAATTGAGAGCGCCAGCTACAGATGTAGGTTTTCTTTCTCTCTGTTGGCTCTGAGGGAAGGTCCTTGTTATCAATCTTCCCCTGGCTCTACAAGTGCCTCAATCAGGGACCCAGGAAGCATAGGACTACTCATGGCTCTTCTTTCTTAGTGATAGACATTCCCTCCTTTCTGCTTGCTTCTCTTTCTTTTTATCTTTTGTAAGATAAAAGTTGATGAAGGCTACACCCAGAGAAACTTCCCTTACTTTGGATCAGGACTGTGATCTAATTAAAGGTGCTACATCTCATCCTAATTCCCTTACAACCTTTTGGTCAATTACATCAGGAGGGATGATTATATCTTTACATAACTGCCCAATGACATCTTTGTATAACTGCCAAATCTATCTTTACATAACTGTCCAGTTATATCATTATATAACTGCCAAATCACTGAAAATCATGCCCTGGCAAAGTAGACATGTATTGTGGAGGAATAATTCAATCCATGACAGCATCTAACAACAATTATCAGCATAATTATTTGTGTTATTCTACTAGGGAGATGAGCACATTTCAAACAAAATGTTTTGTTTCTGCTGTAGCTTTTGCTGGTATGAGGTTTGTTAATTCAAATATCTCTCAGTATTCATTTTAAACTTTAACTTCTTGAGCTTTCCCTTTCCCTGCAAGGGATGTGAATTAAGATTTAAACAGCAGTCTATTTCAACATCCATTGCAATGCAGTCATACAAGAGATCAAACAAACACAACTTCTATACACTCTTTTATGTGAAGGAAATAGACAGGCTGTCCCCTTGAGGAACTGTATGAGAAATTTAAAAGCCAAAATAAAATGTTCAAGGGAAAAAGAATAAAGAAAAATTAAGAAAATATGGACATCTGTCATTCAAATCTTCTTGCTAAATGGAAGATGAAAACCTGGATTTTCCTCATTCAGCTTTATCCTGTTCACTTGCATCTTACCCTGAGAATGTATAAAGTAATTAAACCCTAGGCTGCTGCAGCCACAGTGGTTCTAGATGGCCTGACACTGGAAGTATCAGTAAGAAATGATTTCAGCACAGTGTGGAGAATTTTTTCAGGTGTTGCTTAGCCTGGAATCTGCTCTTGTCCTGTGAAAAAGTCAAAGCTGTCTGTAACAACCTCATACTCCTAGTAAAAAGCAGAGAGGACACAAAACTAAGAGAAAATTTTAAAGAGAGAGAGAAGCCATATCTGGCAACCAGCAGAGGTGATGGCATTTTCAGAATCTATACTGGAGGAGAAGAAACTTTTGGTAACATATTAGAAACATGAATAAAGTTATAAAATGTGGTTGATAGAGAACTTTAAAATAATTAATAGCCTTAAGTCTTGCATATAAACCAAAAAAAAAAAAAAAACCAAACTCACTGCTATTGAGTTAATTCTGACTCATAGCAATCTCCACTGGGTTTCTAAGGCTGTAAATCTTTACAGAAGTAGATTGTCCCATCTTCTTTCTGTGGAGCAGCTGGTGGGTTTGAACCACTGAACTTCATGTTTGCAGTCACTGCCAGAGCTCCTTGGTATTGCATATAGAGAGAATGAAAATCTTCTTTTACATATATGTCTATTTTAATTATCTAGTGCAACTATAACACAAAATGGAGCTCTGATGGTGCAGTACCTAAGGCATTTGACTACTAACCAGAAGGTTGGCAGTCCAAACCCACAAACCTCTCTGCAGAAGGAAGATGGGGCAATCTACTTCCATAAAGATTTACAGCCTTGAAAACCCAGTGGGGATCACTATGAGTCAGAATTGACTTGATGGCAGCGAGTTTTTTTTTGTTTTTGTTTTTTTTTGGTTTTTTACTATAACACAAATACCACAACTGGGTGGTTTAAAAGAACATAAATTTATATTCCTACA
>NW_006922064.1:751806-753131 GCF_000298275.1 Orycteropus afer afer
CTGTACTCAATCCTCTCATCCCCTGTGTGTGTGTAGCTCGGTGTATAATCACTTTTTCATTACATAAAAATAATTAGATTTAGAACCCAATGACCTAATTAGCATAACAAAGAAATTCTTATATCCAAATAGGTTCATATTTATAGGTATAGTGACCAGTGGAGGGTCAGAGAACAAGGCGAAGACTCTTAATGAGATGAATTGACACAGTGGCTGCAATGATGGGCTCAAGCACAGCAAGGATTGTGAGGGTGGTCCAGGATGGACACTATTTCTTTCTATTGTACATAAGGTGGCTTTAGTCCAAATGGATTGGACACCACCTAACAACAACAGGGAACAGCATTTCAATATGTATGTAGTGGGATATAATTCAATCCATAAAAATGTCTTTGTAGAAAAATGTTGGACATAGAAATGTAAGCTATACCAAACTCTGGTGCTGGACCCTAAACAGCAGGCCCCTGTCTCAGCAAAGCCCCTGAACCCAACCTGGCACAATTGTAATAAAACCATCCTTTAAGAATTTGAAGTCTCTAGGTGATGCAAACAGCTAATGTGCTTGGCTGGTAACCAAAATATTGGAGGTTTAAGTCCAACCAGAAGCACCTCAGAAGAAGGCTTGGTGATCTAAAAAATCAGTCACTGAAAACTCTATGGAGCACAGTTCTACTCTGACACACATGGGAATTGTGTGAATTGGAAATGATTCAACAGCAACTGGTTTCAAGAGCTTAGAAGAGCTGATAATTAGAGGCATCCTCCCATTTTACAGTGAACTACTAACTTCCTAGATTCATGCACATCCAGAGTAAGGGAGAGAGTACACGCTAAAAATGACTCACATAGAATTTCTCACTAATTGGAAAGTGGCAGGAAGAGGAAACTTAGATATTTATTTTAAAGAATAATAAATACATGTGACTGGCTTTTTTTCCCCCTATTAAGTTTATGAAACACAATTTTGATGGTTAAGGTTGTGTGTCAACTTCCCTGAGCCATGATTATCAGTGGTTGGCAGTTATGATATAGTTTGGGAGTTATAAAATGCTGTAGTCATCTCCCATGATGAGGTCTGAGATAATGTAATTACCAACATGATGAGATCTGCTTTAGTGTCCAGTTTGTTGAAAATAAATTTTCTCAGGGGTGTGGCCTGCACCCAGTATATATGGACATTCAAGCAAAGTTCTCTGGCTTTTTGCTCAATCTGGATCCTGCATCTGGCTCATCATCTGACCTCCAATTCTTTGGACTTAACCAGCATCCTGACATATAACCTGCAGATCTTGGGATTCATCAGCCTTCTCAGGCTATGAATTAGC
>NW_006922064.1:753641-754756 GCF_000298275.1 Orycteropus afer afer
GGAATGACAGTTTGAAGAGGAATGGTGTGGCATTCATCATCACAAAGGATGTTTCAAGATCTGTCCTGAAGTACAATGCTGTCAGTAATAGGATAATATCCATACGCCTAAAAGGAAGACCCATTAAAAAACTGTTATTCAAATTTATGCACCAACCACCAAAGCCAAAGATGAGGAAATTGAAGATTTTTATCAAGTTCTACAGTTTGAAATTGACTGAACATGCAATCAGAATGTGTTAATTATCACTGGTAACTGGAATGCAAAAGTTAGAAACAAGGAAGAATCACTGGTAGTTGGAAAATTTGGCCTTGGTGACAGAAATAATGCTGGAAATCACATGATAGAATTTTGCAAAACCAACAACTTATTCATTGAAACTATCTTTTTTCAACAGCACCAATGGTGACTGTACATGTGGACTTCACCAGATGGAACACACAGGAATCAGATTGACTACATCTGTGGCAAGAGGAGATGGAAAAACTCACTATCTTCAGCCAAAACAAGGCCAGGAGCTGATTGTGGAACATATATAATCAACTGCTCATATGCAAGTTCAACTTGAAGTTGAAGACAATTTAAAAAAGTCCACAAGAGCCAAAATATGATCTAGGATATATCCCTCCTCAATTTACAGACCATCTAAAGAATAGATTTGATGCATTGAACACCAATAACTGAAAACCAGAAGAATTGTGGGAGGATATCAAGAACATCATCTGTGAAGAAAGCAAGAGATGACTAAAATGAAGAGAAAAGAAGAGAAGACCAAAATGGATGACAGAAGAGACTCTGAAAGATGTCCTTGAGCAGAGAATAGCTAAAGGAAATGGAAGAAATTACAAAATAAAAGAGCTGAACCGAAGATTTCAAAGAGCACCTCGAGTAGACAAAGCTAATTACTATGGTGAAATGTGCAAAAACCTAGAGTTAGAAAACCAAAAGGGAAGAACACACTCAGCATTTCTCAAGCTGAAAGAACTGAATAAAGAATTTAAGCCTCGAGTTGCAATATTGAAAGATTCTATGGGCAAAATACTGAATGATGCAGGAAACATCAAAAGAAGATGGAAGGAATACACAGAGTCACTGTATCAAAAAGAACCAGTCGA
>NW_006922064.1:756159-761707 GCF_000298275.1 Orycteropus afer afer
TGGCTGTGACAACAGGTTCAAGTATAGCAAAGATCATGCAGCTGGCGCATGATTGGGCAGTGTTTCATTCTGCTTTTCATAGGGTCACTATGAGTCAGAAATGACTCGATGGCACTTAACATTAGTTTGAGCTTAGTCCTACTCAACTTGTCCTTTTTCTTTTTTTATTGTTTTCTTTATAATTTTTCAAAACCTCTTTAAGATAGTTTTAGAGAACTGAACCATTAGGCAACCCTAGCAGATACCCCCAGAACAGACAAAAACATACTCTTGTGAAAAGGTGCCATGTGTGTAATTCACGTCATACAAGTAGAGACTCTAGAGAGGTCCTCACAGAGGCCTTTGTGTCATTGTTTTACACCTGAAGTTGACCCAGTACACACCACACACTTTTTTATTTCCATGCATTTCCTTAGGACATGAAATACCTTAGACAAGTTATATTTGCACTATACTTTAAAATTATTTACTACCATACCACACCAAGATCTTAAAGAGGAAGTTACTTACTGTTGCTATAAAATATAATACACCCACATTATGTGGGCTATATATCTGGTTTTACCTGGTTTTTTTAACTTCTTCAAGACAATGTGGAATGAGACTCAAAATGGGCTCTTGCTTTTAACAGGAATGCATGCCTTGTTGCCATTCCCCTGATTCTCAAGTATTTGTATTCACAATAATCAGCTGCTGTTGAGTCAATTCTGATTTAAAGTGACCCAATGTGTCAGAATAGAACTGTCCATAGGGTTTTCAATGGCTGATTTTTTTCAGAAATAGATCATCAGGCCTTTCCTTCAAGGCACTTCTGGGTAAACTCAAACCTCCAACCTTTCGGTTAGCAGCTGAACACATTAAACATTTGCACCACCCAGGGAGCTCTGGTGGCATAGTGCCTGAGACATTTGACTGCTAACCAGAAGGCTGGCAATTCAAACCCACCAGCCACTCCTCAGAAGGAAGACTGGGCAATCTACATCCATAGAGATGCCACCTCAGAAACCCAAGAAGGGGACACTATGAGTTGGAACCAACTCAACAGCAGTAAGTTTGTTTTTTGGGGGGTTGTTTGTTTAGGGACTCTACTTACAATTTTTAATAAAACCAAACCCATTGCCATAGAGTTGATTCCAACTCATAGCAATCCCAGAGGACAGAGTAGAACTGCCCTGTAGGTTTTCCAAAGCAATAATCTTTACAGAAGCAGATTTTCATATCTTTCTCCCATGGAACGGATGTTGGGTTTGAACCACCAACATATTGATTAGCAGTTAAGTACTTTAACCACTGGGTCATAGGGATTTCTTTTTACTCACAACAGTAGATAATAATGAAAACTCCTGCCTACTTTTAAAAAATATATAAGCCACAAAATTATTAGAGTGCTGAAGTTACATGATGCTTCAAGTTATAACTGCATTTCTCTGTGTGTTTCTAGAACTGAATAAAAACTTAAGTAGACTCAGAAGATCTGAGATAAATGTTTGTCTTTCTTCTTGCATTGGTCCTTAACTAGGAATACCAGTCCCAGCAAGGGCCTCCTATTCAAAAAAATCCTAAACTCAGTGCCATCAAGTTGATTCCAACTCAAAGTGACTTCCATTTGGTTTTCCAAGGCTATAAATTTTTACAAAAGCAGATAGCCTCATCTTTCTTCCATGGAGAGGCTGGTGGCTTTGAATCACTGACCTTTTGGATAGCAGCCAAACCACATTAACCACTACACCACTAGAGCTCCCTGAACTTCCCCTAGCTTTCAGATATGCATTTTCAGGATCTCTTTTTGCTTAAATTCTGGCCAAATTATTCTAATTAACTGAATGAACGGAGTCTTGTAAATATTTGTCGTATCTGTGCTGGGACTAAAATGATATATATGGTTCACGGTTATGGTGAATGAAGGTAAAGCTTCAATCAAATTCTTCTCTAGTGATATTTGAGGATGGATTGTTGTTGTTATGTGCCGTCGTGTCAGACCCAACTCCTAGCGACCCTTCCTTGGGTTTCTGAAGTGGTATCACTATGGAAGTAGATTGCCCCATCTTCCTTCCGAGGAGTGGCTGGGGGGTCTGAACCGTCAACCTTCTGGTTAGCAGTCAAGTGCCTTAGGCACTATGCTACCAGCTTATGGGCCAATTCTTTTATATCAGAAACTGTAGATATTTACTCTTATTTTTTAAGAGCCCTGACTTCATTTAAGGTATGTGTGATGCAGTTTGTTAAATGGTAACATTAAATATTAATTGTCAGATAGCTCATGAGCTAAACATGGTTTAATATGTTAATGATGTTACAGAATACAAACCCCCTAATCAACAAGTAGGAGCTCTGGTAGCATAGTGCCTAAGGCACTTGACTGCTAACCAGAAGGCTGGCGGTTCAAACCCACCAGCCACTCCTTGGAAGGAAGATGGGGCAATCTACTTCCGTAGTGATACTGCCTCGGAAACCCAAGGAGGGGTCGCTATGAGTCGGGTCCGACTCGACGGCACATAACAACAACAACAACAACAATCAACAAGTACTCATTTTTTTTCCTGGAAAAATATTTTATTTTTGTCTACCTTAATAGTTATCTGCTATTTCTATGTATCAAGTACTGCTCTAAGCATTTTATACATAGTATCTCATTCACTCCTCACAATAACTCCTTACATAGATTCTATTATTATCACTACATAATTGGTGAAAAATCAAGGAATTGCAAAGGTATGTGATTTAGCAAGATCACCCAGCCTTATACTGGAGAGCTTGTGCAAAACGGAAATGGGGGCAGCATCTTCCTCTGACCTCTTGTATTTAAGAAGAGTGTAACAGAATCACCATCAGCAGCCCAAGACTTATTCTTATGAGGTCAGACAAGCCACCACTCTCTAGCCTTTTCACCAACTCTGACACCAGCTGTCCCTTCTATGGCACTCACTACTTCTCTGCTGGGTTCAATAATTTGTTGCAATGACCACACATAATGATTCACCATTATGGGGGTTACTAGGGAAATTTAAAACAACAACAACAAAAAAAAAACTTCACTGCTGTTGAGTCAGATCCAACTTATAGCGACCCTTCTTGGGTTTCTGAGGTGGTATCACTATAGAAGTAGATTGCCCAATTTCCCTTCTGAGGAGTGGCTGGTGGGTTTGAACCTCTAGCCTTCTGGTTAGCAGCCAAATATCTTAGGCACTGTGCCACCAGAGCTCCTATTACTTTGGAAATAACAGATCATAATTTAGGTTCAGGAACACACTCAGGACACAATGCTTCAATCAGGACTTTCTCTCCTTTGCTATTCCCTCAGGCATGCCTCTCTGGCCCTTGGCCCCTTGGCCTGGCCTCTACCCTGTTCAGGCAAGTGTTACAAATCTCCTTTAGCTCTGTCAGTAGGTGCACTTAGGTGCACCCCAGCAAGCCTTCTACCCAGAGGCACTCAACTTTCTCCCTGTGTGGGCCTCTTGGTTCTTCAGCTATTCATCTCAGCCAATCATCTGTCAAGGAGGTCCAGTACAGGGATCTCCGGTCTGAGGATGTGCTCCATTCCACCTCTGGTTCTTCTCTCTTGATGGCAGTGAGACTCCCTTTTCTTCCTCTAAGATGGCTCATTTTAAGCCTAGCAGAATGAAAAAACTAACCAATCCCCACCTTAGAGTTCTATGCACCTTATTTGCATTGTCTCACCCAGTAATCTGGTGGGAGTTACAAAGACTATGGCTAGAAAAGCCATACCAAGTAATTCACTATACCACACAGTTCGATTTCCAACCTAGCAGTCTGGTTCCAGAGTCCATTCCCTTAGCATTCAACCTGCATATATTATCTCTATACTATTCTGTTGATTGACCATTAAATGAAGAATGGGGTTTCTGGGTTGTACAAGCAGTTAAAGCACTTGGCTGTCATCTGGCAGGTTGAAGGTTCTAGTCCACCCCAAGGTGCCTCAGAGGAACAGTTCTGTTGATCTACTTCCAAAAATATTACCATTGAAGACCTTTTGGAGCACATTTCTACTCTGACACACATGGGTTCACCATGAGCTGGAGTCAACTGGACAGCATCTGGTGGAGAGCAATTCTGAAAATAAAGCAGCTTTTATTGTTTTATTTCCTGTTGTAAGATTTTTTTTTTCTCTCTTCCAGGAAACAGAGAGAAAGCCACAACTATGGAGGAAATAGGAGAAATTTGTTAACAAAAAGACAACTCAAGATGGGGCTTAAGAGACACTTTAGAAACACATTAGTTTGGCTTGGCCCACTAAAGTCCTATGGACTATTACTCCTTGAGCTCTGTGTCTTTCTTCCTAGGCTTTCATAAGACCAGGATCTATGCCAGTGATTTAGAGCAAGAGATTCTCAAACAGGGCCAATTTTTGTCTCTCTTTTCTCCTGGAAACATTTGGCAATGTCTGAAAATCTTCTGATTTTCACATCTGTGTAATCTAGTGGTAGTCAGAGGCCAGGGATGTAGCTGAACATCCTGTAGTGCCCAGGGAATCTTACCAAAACAAAGAATTATCTAGTCCAAAGTATCAATAATTCTACTGTTAAGAAGCATGAATTAAAGTATTCTACCCCACAAATATTTGTGGCAGTGGTGGTGTCCATCTGTGGCCTAATGGCTTTCCTGGGCTGAGTAGTGAAAATAATTCATGAGGTATATCTCACTTACTTTTCATTCTGCCAGCTGTTATGTGGCTATGGTGGGTGAAATAAGTTTAAAATGTAAACATCTTTAGACACTACTCAGCAAACCAAAGTCTTTTCTAATGATCATGTAATTATTGAATTATCTAAGGAGTACTTAGGAGTCAGCCACAGGGATCCAGTTAAGGAGAGGAAACCCAGGCACACCCAAAGCAGCAGGGTGGGAGAGCAGGAGAAAGGAGAGGAAAAGGCCCAGGAACCCGGACAGATGAGGAGTCAGTCACAGGGAGCCAGATGAAGAGAGGGAATCCAGGCATGCCCAAAGTAGCAGGGCAGGAGAGTGGGAGAAAGGAGAAGAAAAGGCCCAGGGACTGGGACAGATGAAGAGTCATCTGCAGGGATCCAGGTAAGGAGAGGGAACCCAGGCCATGCCCCAAAGCAGCATGGCAGGAGAATGGGAGAGAGGAGAGGAATAGGTTTGGGGACTAGGACAGAGTAAGGAGTCAGCCGCAGGGTTCCAGGTAAGGGAGGTAGGAGAGGTTTCCAACAGGGAGACAAACTTGTCTGTCGGTTTGTCCTAGCATGGTGACATGCTGATGTGAGTCTTGAGGCTGAGCCACTGGTGTTTCAAACCCCACAGGGTGCACATGGTGCATAGGTATCAGCCCAGCTTACAGATTGAGACAGACTAAGAAGAATTGGCCAGAGAAAACCTTATGAATAATCCTTCTAAAATAATTGGCTAGGGAAAACCTTATGAATAGCAAAGAAATACTGTCTGATACATTACCGTGCAAATTTATGAATAGTTTGGATAGGTTAGAAGGCTCTCAAAATAGGACTGAGAAAGAGCTGCATCATCAGAGTAAACCCAGCCTTACTCATATGGATAAGGTAAAGCTTTTGAG
>NW_006922064.1:765082-770540 GCF_000298275.1 Orycteropus afer afer
CTCGGATTATTTGCTCAGCATATAGATTGAATAAGTGTGGAGAAAGAATACAACCCTGACGCACTCCCTTCTTGATTTTAAACCATGTAGTGTTCCCTTGTTCTGTTCGAACGACAGCCTCCTGGTCAAGGTACAGATTCCTCATGAGTACAATCAAGTGCTCAGGATAAGGAAGACCAAAGAAGAGTTGATCCTTTTGAGTTGTGGTGCTGGCGGAGAATGCTGAAAGTTCCATGGACTGCTAAAAGAACTAACAGATCTGTCCTGGAGGAACTGCAGCCAAAATGGTCCTTAGAAACGAGAATGGCCAGACTTCGTCTCACCTATTTTGGTCATGGTGTCAGAAGGGACCATTCCCTGGAGAAGGATGTCATGTTTGGTAAGGTGGAGGATCGACGAAAGAGGGGAAGGCCTTCAATTAGATGGATTGACACAGTGGCTGCAACAATGGGCTAAAGTCTAGCAGGGATCATGGAGCTGGCACAGGATAGGGCAGTTTTTCCTTCTGCTGTGCATGGGGTCGTTATGAGTCAGAAACGACTCATCGGCACCTAACAACAACAACAAGGAGTACTTTGATGAAGAGATGGTATCAAATAACAGAAAAAAAATTTCATTTATCCCTTGTCAGAAAACAGACATGGAAATTTAGCAGCGATAAAGGATGTACAATTATTGCTTTTACCTCCAATTTACTCAGGAAAAAAAAAAAAAAAGAATTACAGGGAATACAGGGAATGAGGTTGATTCACGCTGTTGTGCTGGAACAGTTACCGACAAGGAAAGTATGAAAACATACCAGGTCCATCAACTCCAAGAAGGCTACAAGGAGAAATTTGTTTCAGCACAAACACACTATTGTGTAAAAATCTTCTCTGTGGTATATAACAGTTAGATATGTCCTTGGCAACAAAAAAAAACTTCTTAAGGATTTCCCATTCTTTGTACTATTTTCAAGTACAAAAGGCATCAGAGAAATGGAAGTTAGCAAATCAAAACAATTTGAAATGCTATAGTTTGTATGCAAAATGCTGCTACTAACACACTACAAGGAGTGATTTGCTTCATTTTCCTACATTGAATCTACCTGATGTCTAATGTGTCATCAACTCACATTTTAGAACAACAACAAAAAAACGAATTACCTAAGACTAGAGTTTAAAATGAAGAAATTTGACATCATGCAGATGCTACATCTATTGCTTTCATACGTTTATGTTCTAACCAGTGTTGCTACTAACACCAACCTCAAAACTCTGCCCTAATTCCAACTTCCAGGTAGTTTTTGCAGTTGAAAATAAATAAATAAATAAAAAGACATTTCTGAGCTAGTGAGCAGAGAGACAATGTGACATTGAAAAACTACATACTACTAAAATATGCGTAATATCTGATTATCTATAAGATAGTATAATCTGTATTATACTCAGTCTAGAATATATAATTCACAGATGGAAAGTGCTGCCTAGAAATCCCAACAAACATGTTACAAAGCCATTTTCAAACTTCAAAAAGAATACATGAGAGAAAATGAGCAAAACAGACCCTACAGAAGGTGTGGCACTAAAATATATAAAGTGTTTTTCTCACTCAAGAATAAGAAAGAGTATGGTCTTCTACAAAGAAGGACTGTGTTACTAACACTAGCAGAAGTGTATAAGAAAGTTGCCTTCAAAAAGTGTATATCCTCAGAAATTGAAGAATAACTCTAGAAAGCCAAAACTGAACAGAATGAGAAACATAGAAATCTCAGTTTGATACATCATTAAAAGAAACACAAAGAACACTACTCCATGTAAATTTGAAATTTCAGATCATTTATAGATTATAATTTGGTTCTTCTTAAAATCTGGCAGGTCTCTTTTATAATTCCCTGTTCCCTTACCATATTTTTAGCATTGTCTATTTATTTATTTATTTATTTACTTATTATGATTTGGGTGAAAGTTGACAGAGCAAATTCATTTTCTATACAGCTGTTCTTACACATTTTCTCTCATGACATTGATTTCAAGCCCCATACTGTAACAGCTCTCCCCCTACTTCCTCCCTGTGGTTACCTTTCTCCTGTGCCCTTCTTTCCTATGCATCCTCCCCTCAGAGCTATCTCTCTGTGCAAATACAGCCCTTCTGATCTCCAGTGATTGATTGTTCTAAGGAGTGTACCTAACTGTATCTTCCCTTCCCTTTTGTGCTTGTTTATGTGCCTAATCTGCTCCTTTTATATAGCAAAAGTGATTAAGATAAACTATAAAAGTTTATCTTCAATGCTTAGATATTGTTTGGCTGGAAGCCACAGGAGTGATTTCAATTTCAGGCCTGAAGGGTCACTAGGAGCTATAGTCTCAGAGGTTTCACTGGTCTTTATCAACCAGCAAGCCTGGTGTTTTTTATGATTTTGCATTTTGTTCCACATTTTTCTCTCACTCTATTCAAGATCTCCTAAAGTGATCCCTTTCCAAGTGGTTGACAGTGGTTGCTGGGTACCATCTAGTTCTTCTGGTCTCAGGGTCAGTAAGCTGAGGTTTGCATGCTCCACTAGCCCATTAGACTAATCGCTTCCATGTGTCTTTGGTTTTCTTCATTTTTCTTTGTTCCTGACAAGGAGACCAATTGTTGTACCTAGACAGCCCTTTGCAAGCTATTAAGACCCCAGTTGCTACTCACCAAAGTAGAATGTACAGCAATGTTTTTGTGTATTACGTTATGACAACTTCAAAAGTTATGAGTTATAAATCCTCACCCTTATGCCAATGAATATAATCCCATTTGAGAATAGGATTTTTTGTTATGTTAATGAGACAATATCAGTGTAGACTGTGTCTTCAGCCAATCACTTTTGCCTTATAAAAGGAGCAGATTAGGCACATAAACAAGCACAAAAGGGAAGGGAAGATACATGCTGCAAGAAGCTTATAAAGAAACTAAAGAACAAAAGCTAAAAGAAGACAAGAACCTTGTCCCAGAGCTGGCAGAGACTCTGAGAGCCTTCTACTCGAGCTGAGCCCCAAACTTAGACTCTAGCCTTCTAAACTGTGAAGTTGTCAAGGATTGCATTTTACTCAGATCCACAGTCAACATCTATGGAAGCATAAGTCAAGAAACCAAACAACATATTGTATTGGACAAACTGCTGCAAAATACTTCTTTAAATTATTTAAAAGCAAAGATGTCACTTTGAAGCCTAAGTTGCACCTGACCCCAGCTATGGCCTTTCAATTGCCTCACATGCATGAGAAAGCTGGACAATGAATAAGGAAGACCAAAGAAGAGTTGTGGTATTGGCAAAGAATACTGAAAATACCATGTACTACCAGAACAAGCAAATCTGTCCTGGAAGAAATGCAGCTTGAATACTTCTTAGAAGCAAGAAAAGTCAGACTTTGTCTCTCATACTTGAGGTTTTTTTTTTTTTTTTTTTCACAAGGAACCAGCCCCTGGAGAAGGATATCATGCTGGGTAAAGTAGAGGATCAATGAAAAAGGGGAAGATCCTCAACCAGACAGGTTGACACAGTAGCTGCAACAATGTGCTCAAGTATGGCAATGATTGTGAGGTTGTAACAGGACTGAACAGTATTTCCTTCTGTTGTGCATAGAAATGCTATGAATCAAAACTGACATGACAGCACGTAACAACAAACTGTGAGAAAACACAATTCTATTCTTAAAGACCACTCCAATTGTGGTATTTCTGTTATAGCAACACTAAGAAACTAAGACAGCAGGGACCACATGCAGTTGCCCTTAAGTTCTCAAGAAAATGTTAAAATTATAGTAGAGTAAATAAACCACAACAGTAAAGAGAACTAGAGGGATCATAAGCAAGCTAGAGGCTTAAAAGCAGAAACATTTATGTTTAAAAACATTTCTGGAACACAGGTTGTAAAAGGAAATGTATTTAGTGGTTTTTAAAAAAGGAAATTCAAATGCTTTAGATCACAATACATGTGACAACAAGCTGCATGTCTTTCATTGTCAATATTCTGTATCTCAAGTCATTTGTTTTCCTGATATATTGGAATACATATGCTGTTTTAATTCCACTAAAACATACGGTAGTTTGTTGAATATGAAATTTTATTCTGATTTTCGTTTGAAATGAATACCTCATCTAAACACATAGAAACTATATATCTTTTGATCCACATTCAATGTTATTAATTTCTATAATATTTACATATGACATAATTACAAAAATATATTCAACTATATTACGTAGATTTGAGAACCAACAATTATTGTTCACAAGAAGATGATTCGAGTTGTACAGAAAGAAGCACTTATGCTTGGTAAAGAACAAACACTAGTTGTGAGCATTCAGCATATCCTGGCCATCAGTTTGTATGGGTTCCCTAGGGAATGGAGAGCTTAGAAGAATTCAGTGAATCATCAGTCTAAGAGAGGTGAATTTAAAGAACATCTGCTATATTTTTATGAATATTTTAATGTCAATTAAATGATGACCTGCTTCTCATACATGATTATAAATTCCATGGTGATTGAGCTCCCTAAGAGCTCAGTTATATACCTCACAAACCAAACCAAACCATCCAGAGTAATTTTAGTAAAATTGGTTTAAAATTCAAAATTATCAGTAAATCATCAGGTAGTGGGCCTACATGACTGTAAAGCTTCAGGTTCCTATTCTCAAAATCATTTTAAATCTCTGTTTTTAAACTACTAATGATGTTATATTTAAATATGCTTTAAAATTTATGTAATAATAACCTTAGATTATAACTGAAAACCAATTAAATCAGATGTATGTTTGTAAATGATCTGGAAATGTTTTTAGGACCATTGCTGAGGGAACCAGCACAGCAGTGTTTAATGAGTAAGTCATACCTTTATTTTTAAATTAGCAATAACACACTTGCTAAGGTAAGAGAACACTGAAATGAAACTGCAGAGAAATCACCAGGGAAGCTAGTGATTGTGATGATAAAAAATAAGAGGATTCACAAAGAACAGCAATTTATGCAATTGTTTCTTCCTCTTTTTATTGTATGGAAGAGAAGAGGATGTGAAGCAGTTCTAGGGAATATACCTTTTCATAGTAGATCAGAAATTCTCAAACACTTGAGAAGGCCCTATCTCTGCCAGCTCATGGACAACCAGAGCAAGTAAGCCATTTTTGACTGTAAATGGAAAGCAGCTGCTGTCTACAGGTCCTGGGAAAATAGAATCTGGAAAAAAAATAGCTTCACAATGGGTTTGCTTCACTCAACACTGGATGGAAATTGCAAGGAACAAATCAGAGAGACATGATAGGCAGAATTAGATGTTCCTGAAAGATTTTCAACTACAGCTCAGCTTTCTTTAAATTGTGCTTTTCATTCTCTACAAAATCTTTCAAACTTTATGTTTATATAAATGATGATTGATCATTTAATGGAGTTGTATTTTTTTTTAATTGTGATTTGGGTGAAGATTTACAGAGCAAATTCACTTTCCAT
>NW_006922064.1:778128-784520 GCF_000298275.1 Orycteropus afer afer
CTAAAGATAATTCTTTTGAATTCCTTATCAGAGAGTTCCAATGCTGCTTCTTCTTCAGGGATGTGTTCTGGGTCTGTATCCTGCTCTCTTGTTTCTACCACTTTATCCTGCTTCTTTGTGTGGACTGTGATGGTCTGTTGTTCCCAAGGCATCGTAGCATTGTTGTATTTAGATCTCTGTTAACCATTTGTGAAGAGCAGCCAAGGGTGATTCAGGCTCTTCTTGGTGGTTTGTTATCATTGGCCCATTGGTGGAGAAGGAGGTAGTGGCTCTCGCTCAATAAGTGAAGTTGCAGGAGGTGTGGGTGTATTTGTGTCTTATGGGGACTGTTGTTGTCTCCCACTCAGTTAGACACAAATTGCAATTGAATAACCATCAAAACACTAAAAGCACATGGACAAAAAACACACCATGTAATCACATAGGAACAGTAACCAAAAAAAAAGAAAAAAGGGAAAATAAAAAAGAAGAAAAATCAAGAACACCTGCCATATCTGGTGATAAAGCACTAAGAAAAAAAAAAAAAGTAAGGAAGGAGAATAATAAATAAAGAAAAAGATGGGAAAAATGCAAAAATAAAAACAAGCAATGGGGTTAGCCATGAGAAAAAAGGGGGAAAAGAGAAAAAAATAAAAACTTAAATTTAAAAATAAAAAATAAATAAAATTCAACCAGGCACAGGGAAAAGAAAAAAATGCTGAAAACTAGGACCTGGGAGGGGAAGATTAAGAATAATAATGAAAAGACAAAAGTATTAATAATATTAGTTGTTTTAAAACAGACAAATACAAGCAAACTAATCACCAGAAAAAAGAAAGAATAAAGTAAAAATTAAAAAAAGAGAAGGAAAAAAAATCAGTAGAGGACAGGGCAGGGCACCCAGGCTCCGTCTGAGCACACAGACTGTGATGTAGTTTCTGTGGGCCTAGAAGGTAGGTGGGAGTGGGGGATGGCAGCACCTCCATTCACCAAGTGGGTGTGGGGTATAAGAGTAACAAGAGGAATGTAGTACCTTTTCAGTCTTGCAGGTCCCGAGTGTCTTTGGGGTTGCTGGAAAACAGAACATGTTTCTAAACCCCAGGAATGTGCAAGAGCGCTGTCTCTTTAAATATCCAAAATAGTCAAGCAGCTTTTTAAACCTACAAAATGGCGGCATCCTCTGGACTGGCAAAAGTCCACAGCTCAGCCCACCTTTCTCTTCACCTTCTCCGTTTGTTCCCCAGCCACCATGCACAGTTCTCCACGCAGTCCCTGGCTAGCAGGGTGATTTTTAGGTTAATTCTTAGGTCCTACCACCAGTCGGGAATCTCCAAGCTGTCTGTGCTGTCAGGATCGCTGCCAGACTGCAGCTCTGTATATCACCTTTTTTGGTATTTTTGTGGAAATTGTTCTGCTACTTGGGGTTTAGTACACTTCTATATGGTTCCCTTCAGGGCTCAGGGGTCCAAGATTATCTTCTGTGTCTGTGTTTATTGGTTTCCCTTTTCTTTGTTGAAGAGGGTCTGTGCAGTCTTTCTGCCTAGTCTGCCATCTTGCCGGAACTCTCCCTAATGAAGTTGTATTTTCATTGCAAAAAACCTGAGCAGAAGTGTAGGCTCCTCTCTGTATCACAGTTGAGGTTGGGATCCTGGCTCTTCAAAGTCATAGTTGAGCAATGACCATCATCCAAGAAGAAAATGATCCTGATTTCAGACTAAATTATGAAAGATAAAACCTTCTGAGGTTTCACACTGGCAAATCAAGAAAGAAATATCACATAAATATTTAGTGACTCATTGAAGTGTTACTTTCTATTCACATATTTGAAATGATCTTACTAGTCTTATGATTTTAATAACAAACATAATCACAGAGGTTAAATGAGGCTATTAAACAAAAGGCAAATGGAACTTATAATTAAATAACCAATAATTGTAAGCAACTATACCATAGACTTACAGTCAATGCCTTTATTAATAGAAGAATAGTTCTTAAAACATGCTGTTGTCATCAGCTTTCTTGTAGAGGCACAGAGAAGCATCTGAGAATAGAAGTTTGAAAAAACTTGAGAAATAGCATTTCATTCTTATTAATAGCTGGCAATATAAAATGGATATTGTATGGAGATGAATGAGCAACTCCAAGTTGAAACTCTAACCTAAAGTAGCTCTTTAGAATGCCTTCCAGTTTTATTAACCAAAAGAATTTCCCTATGTAGAGTGCATTCTTTGATACTAATTTGACCTGATAGATCTAATGGAATACAAGTAACCATATTTCTTACTTACCCAGTGCTGCTGTAAACAGAAATATCACAAATGGGTAGCTTTAAAGAACAGAAATTTACTTTCTCACAGTTCAAGAGGCTAGAAGTCCAAATTCAGCATGTGGTTCAAAGGGGAGGAAATTCTTTGCCTATTTCATCTTCTAGTGGCTGGCTATCTTTGGAGGTCCTGAGCTTATAGATTGATCTGCCTCCATTGTCATCAGTTAGAACAGATAGATGCTTGCTTGACTCTGAGCCTATGCTGCTCCTAATAACTCATATGTAATTAGGTTTAGGACATCCATTACACTAATATGACTTCATTAACATAACAAAGAAACCCAATTTCCAAATGGGACTATATCCACAGGCACAGGGGTTAGGATTGCAATACATATTTTGGGGGGCCAGGATTCAATCATCTTTGTTATACAGCTCTTCCAACATATTCTATTTCATATTCACCTCCCTAACCATACATACGGGAGCTCTGGTAGCATAGTGGCTAAGGCACTTGACTGCTAACCAGAAGGCAGGCGGTCCAAACCTACCAGCCACTCCTCGGAAGGAAGGTTAGGCAATCCTACTTCCATAGTGATACTGCCTCGGAAACCCAAGGAGGGGTCGCTATGAGTTGGGGCCAACTCAACGGCAAACAACAACAACAACAACCATACATACATCCACACACACACTTGCACACAAGCACACATCCATTTCATCAAATTCAGTATCTCCTGTGCCTTTCAAAGTTCTGTGCATGGGGCCTTCTCCTTCCTAGGCATTTCTATTAAGTGGTTTCACCTTGTTCATGGACCTTGTACATGTGATCCTTATGGCTAAAAGCAATCAGGAAAGTATGGTCTGACACACAGAGGAGAGAAGAATAATAATACTGCCCTTGTTCTCTGAACTATATTTCTATTAATTTAGCTAAAGTTGCAGTAGACTTTATGACACTCACTCAGATAATTCTCATGCATGTAAATATAATCTCAATTAAAATATTTGCTCTCTGCCATGTCTGTCTTCACCCTTTTAATGAGATTTGACATCATAAGATCGTACTTTCGTCTGCAATGAAAGTTACTTTTTAGACCTAACACAACAGTCCCAGTATTATTTTTTAACAGCTCCTAATTCAGCTCTACAAAATAGGCTCACTTCCCTTCAGGGCTACACATCATATGAAAAAGAAATATTAGTGTGTTTTCTACATATGCTCTAAATTCATTAATAAAAAATTCTAGTAAAGAAACAAAAACAGAGCAACACCTTGCACAGTTAGAATGTTTTTCTTCTTTTTGACATCAGTTCATTAATAGGCATCCTACATATACAGGCATTTTATTATTTATGTTGAGAAGCTGGCATCTAGTTTATATTTCTACAGCTAATCCAAAAAAAATATCAGACACAACCTGTGATGCGTCTTGATGAAGTCAAAATGCTAAGTGTACATATTTTGTTCTCATCTATTAGTGTAGCTGTCATGTCCCAAAAGATAATGAGATAAATGCATCAATTGGTATTCATGAAGCTACAAGTAATTACCATTTTTTCCATTTCTTCTCCAGAGGAGATTGCATTACAATTAGTAGGATGCTTAATACCTGAAATGAAATAGGAAGGTGGTACTTAGGAACAACAACAACAAAAAAAAAAAAAAAATGGAAGGAAGTCAAAAGGAGCAACGAAAGGTAACCTTACTGACTGACATCACTCTACTACAACTTGCCTCATTTACCCCCACTTCCAGACAGACAAATAAAATGTTATACAGGAAGAGATATTCTATGCTGAGGTATGAAAACATCCAAAACTTCCTGAGAAAATTAAAATTTTTCTATAAATCATTCCTCTGTATGAATAGAGAAGATGATTTTCAGTAAAGATAAGGTCACCATAAATTTGGTTAACCTCGGTGTTACACACACACATGCATGCACACACTTGCACACATATTTAAATAGCTTTCTCATTTCTAATACAAATAATAGACACATTGGACTAATTCTATTAAGGACTTTAATCAAATAACATTATATCTGTTTAGTAGTAGAACAACACCCATGTAGTAAAAGTAATAATGCCTTCAGTTAGGGAGTTGATCTTTCCCTTTTTAAAACCTAAGCCAATAAAAATGAAATAATAAGAAAACAAACTTTTAATGGCATATAGATAATGACACCCCTGCTAAGATACCAGTTTAGTATCCTGCCGTTTAAACAGCTGCCATTTGTCAGATAATTGCTTATGTTATTTCCCATCTTTGCATAAAAGCAGAATGTTATATTTGCATTTTTGACCCACTTTGTTTTTGTAAGCAAATTTGGCACATAAGAATCATTGAAATAACCTATCCAATTATATTCACTAGTTGGAAAGCAAGAAAAGAAATGTTAAGAAAACACAGTATTATAAAAAGAGATGTGTAATGTATATAACTTAATTTTCCATCTTAACTCTGGAAAGAACAACCTGTCTCCTTGAATGTGCAGAGGGATGATTATCTTCATACTTCAGTTCCATCTCAACATTCTGTATTCACTTGCAGTTTGTACTACTAATCATTCTGATGAAACTAGTGTCCAGTTTTATATCTTTTAAAGACCTTTTGACCTAGATTTTAGCTCAGAGGATTATCCCTCAATGATTTACTCCAAGCATGAAGAACTCAAGAAGAGAGAATATGCTCTTTGCCTAAAACCAAAAAGCAAACCCACTGCCATCGAGTCAATTCTGACTCAGAGCAATCTCATAGGGTTTCCAAGGCTATAAATCTTTACAGAAGCTGCTGCCTTTTCTTTCTCCCATGGAGTGGCTGGTGGGCCCAAACTGACAACCTTCTGGTTAGCAACACAATACCATAACCACTGCATCACCAGAGCTCCTCCTAAGTTTTCAAAATCTTTGCCTAAATTATCAAAATCTCTATCCACTGAGCATGAACATATGGCATCGTGATCAATGTTCCTGCTGTGCCTCAACTATGTTCATATTGTGCCTTATCCTGGACTCTCTGTTGGCCATTTTCTAGTATAAGTCTAGGCCCACTCTATCACAATTAGATGAGTAGGAGCTAATCTGCTCTGGAGTACTTCTCAAAGTCTTGTTCGGGGAGTCATGAGCAATCAGGTAATAAGATAACCAAGAGATAAAGGCTCTCATCCATTTTCAACCATACCCTACACATCTCATTATCTTTATGGAATTGCAGCTAAGACTACCTCTTCATAGAAATTAATGGATAATTTTCTTATTAACTTTTTATTTGACTATTGTTATATAATAATAACGTATTACTATATTATTCATAATAATAATGCCAGGAACCCAGACAGAGGAGCAGTCAGCCACAGGAATCCAGGTGAGGAGTGGGAACTCAGGCATGCCCAAAGAAGCAGGGTAGGAGAGCAGGAGAAAGGGGATTAAAAGCCAGGAACCCAGAGAGAGGAGCAATCAGCCACAGAGATCCAGGTGAGGAGAGGGAACTCAGGCACACCCAAAACAAACAGCAGGGCAGGAGAGTGGGAGAAAGGGGATTAAAAGCCAGGAACCTAGACAGAAGAGCAGTCAGCCGCAGGGATCCAGGTGAGGAGAGAGAATCCAGGCACGCCCAAAGCAGCAGGGTGGGAGAGCAGGAGAAAGGGGATTAAAATGCCCAGGAATCTTCACAGAGGAGGAGTCAGCCACAGAGACCCAGGTAAGGGTGAAATGAGAGGTTTCCAACAAGAAGACAAATTTGTCTGTCGGTTTGTCCTACTGTGGTGACGTTTTGATGTGAGTTTTGAAGCTGAGCCACTTGTGTTTCAAACCCAGCGGGATGCACATGGTGCACAGGTATCAGCCTAGCTTACAGACTGAGACAGACTAGGAAGAAAGAAGAGACTGTCCACTTCTCAAATAATTGGCCAGGGAAAACCTTATGAATAGCAAAGAAATACTGTCTGATACATTACCACACAACTTCATGAATAGTCCAGTTAGGTTAGAAGGCTCTCAAAATAGGACTGGGAAAGAGCTGCATCATCAGAGTAAACCCAGCATTATTCATATGGATAAGGTAAAACTTTCAAGACCTCCATTTGCTGATGTGGCACCACTCAAATTGAAGAGAAACAGCTGCAGACATCCATTAATCATC
>NW_006922064.1:784620-785601 GCF_000298275.1 Orycteropus afer afer
CCCTCCCACTTCCTCCCCATAGTTACCTCTTCCCAGTGTCCGACCCTCCATACACTCCTGCCCTCTGGCTGTCTCCCTGTGCATAAGCAGCCCTTCTTTCTCCCATGATTGTTCTCTCCAAGGAGTGTATCTACTTCAAGTAAATGTTCAACTCATATGTCTGTATTTTGTTTGGCTAGAAACCACAGGTGTGAGTTCAATTCCAGACCTGAAGGGCAGTTAGGGGCCATAGTCTCAGTGGTTCTACCAGGCTCTATTGGACTAGCAAACCTGGTCCCCACCTTTTTTTTTTTCCTCCAAATGATTTTGAGTGTTGTTCCACACTGTTCTCCCTCTCTATCAAGGATCTCCTACACAGATTCACTTCCAAGTGGATGACAGTGGTAGCTGGGCACCACCTACTTCTTCTGGTCTCATAGTTGTATGGGCTGCAGATCGGATGGTGTACCAGTCACTAGGACTAATTGTTTCCATGAATTTTGGTTTTCTTCATTCTTCTTTGCTTGGGACGAGGAGAGACCCATCATTGCATCTAGATGGCAGCTTGCTAGCTTTTAATATCCCAGTCACTACTTGCCAAAGTAGGAGGTGGAACAATGTTTCATATAGTATGTTATGCCAATTGAGCTTCATGTCCCCTGTTACTATGGTCCCAAGACTGCAGGTTCAACTATTTGGTCCCTCTGGGTAGCTGGCTGTGACCAAGCCGTGACCACAACCTTGGCCCTTGTCAGCTCTACTATACACCTGGGAATTCTGAGCATTCACATAAACTTATAGGACCATTGTCTGCCAACCCCAATATGTTCTTGGATACACTCCCCATTTCATAGACATACCTAATCATTTAGCTTGTCCACCCATCCATCCATCCATATACCCATGTTTGCCTTCACTGACAACACAGTACTGTATGTGAAAAAGTGTTCATATTTGTTGTCTGTACCTCCCATGTACCTCTCTATGTCTTTCTCATCCTCA
>NW_006922064.1:786144-794152 GCF_000298275.1 Orycteropus afer afer
AGAAGGGACCATTCCCTGGAGAAGGATGTCATGCTTGGTAGGATGGAGGGTCGACGAAAGAGGGGGATGCTTTCAACGAGATGGATTGACACGGTGGCTGCAATGATGGGCTCAAGTATAGCAGGGATCATGGAGTGGCACAGGTACGGGCAGTGTTTCGTTCTGCTGTGCATGGGGTCACTATGAGTCAGAGATGACTCAACGGCACCTAACAACAACTAACAACATTATTATATACAATCATTTTATTGTGAAAAAATGACAACATACAATTAATTGAATATATCACTTCTCTCATCCCCACTAAAGTTCACATCCTACCCACAGGTGAAAAATATGACTAATCTAAGTTCTATTTCCATAGCTATTCCAGGGAAGGAGTTTTATAAAGCTCAGGCAAAATGCAACAGGTCATATGTTTTCCACCAGGACACAGGTAGTGCTACCAGATGCTATCACCTGAGTGTCTGATCCTACTCTAAAGATGTACTATGACACACTCATATAGCCACCAAGCCACATAAAAGAGAAAGCAATGTGTACAGATAATATCCAGGTTAGTTCTCAACCTGTCTTCAACTGATTCACATATCAGACTAACCTCTAATTACCATATTAACTTTGTTTTGTGTGCCCCATCCTTCCAGCTCTTGTTGCTCTGTGCACTAACAAGCTGATTCCAACATGTAGCAATAGACAAAACCATAGGACAGTAGAATTGCCCCCACAGGGTTTCCTAGGCTATAATATATACAGGAGCTGATTGCCAGCTCTTTTCTCCTGCAGAGCTACTATTGGGTTCTAACTGCCAGTCTTTCAGCTAACAGGCAAGTGTTGCACCACCTGGGCTCCTTCTCTTCCAACAAGGCAACTCAATTTACAAAAACCTTTAGTTCTCCACTTGCCACAGTCTTAGTTACCTAGTGGTGCCACACAGAATAAACTATAATTGTTTAGCTTTAAAGAGCAGGTATTTATTTTCTTACAGTTTGGGAGACTAGAAGTCCAAATCAAGGCATCAGCTCTAGCAGAGGCCCCTTCCTTATCAGTAGCTCCAGGGGTTCCTTGGCATTCCTTGGTGGTCTGTCTTCCTGTGTGTTTCTGTGTTGATTCTGCTCTATTTATAACTCAGAACTGATTAAGTGTATGATTCACCATACTCTGGTATGAATAAAAATACCTATTTCCAAAACCAGATTACATCCACAGGGACCAAGATTTCAATACATATTTTGAGGGGACACAATGCAACTGTAACACACACCTTACCCC
Organism: Orycteropus afer afer; assembly: GCF_000298275.1. Taxonomy (NCBI): domain Eukaryota; kingdom Metazoa; phylum Chordata; class Mammalia; order Tubulidentata; family Orycteropodidae; genus Orycteropus; species Orycteropus afer. The sequence continues at coordinate 787,417 of NW_006922064.1, forward strand.
TCATTTTACAATTGTCATTCTCCTTACTGGTACAATGTTCTCTTGATGCAATAGTTCCTTGGATGTGCAAATGGTTTAAGGATCTCTGGAGGCACGGTGATTAAGTGCTCAGCTGCTAACTGAAATGTTGGCAGTTCAAACCCACCCAGCAGCTCTGGGAGAAAAATCTGGTGAGCTACTTCTGTAAAAATTGAAGCCCATAAAATCCTATGGGGCAATTCTACTCTGTCACATGGTATCACTATGAGTCGGAAATCGACTCAAGGGAACTTAACAAGAACAACAACAACAACAACACAGGTGGATTGACACCTATGAGCCATTCTACTGCTAGGATCCTTTCATTCATCTTCATCTAGTCAACAGGAATTCATTCTGCCTAACTCAGAACTCAAATAGCACAGTCTCCACAGAGCCTCTATGTCCTCCTGTTCTGGATTAAATGCCCACCCTTTCTGATCTTCTAGTAATTTGGCATACCTCTATTATGGCATGTACCTTATATTATTCTCTTACATTTTCATCTATCTGATTCTTCCACTAGATTGCAAGCTCCTTGTGGAAAAATAGCACAGTTTCTTCACCTTTTTATCCTTGATACCTTAAAGGCATTCAGTCACCTGTTGAATTAATTGAAATATTGTTTTGAACATCACCATATATATGAATTCTCTTCATAAAGATCCCCAGATAAGTGTCAGTCAACATTCTGAGCCCCCATATTCTTCCCAGATATGGATACTGTCTGTTAGACCAGTTTCTAGAGCTTATTATTATTTTAAAAATCAGTTTAACAAGGTATGTTGTTGTTGTTATTTGCCATCGAGTCGGCCCCAACTCATAGCGACCCCTCCTTGGGTTTCCGAGGCAGTATCACTACGGAAGTAGGAATGCCCAACCTTACTTCCGAGGAGTGGCTGGTGGATTTGAACCGCCAGCCTTCTGGTTAGCAGTCAAGTGCCTTAGGCACTATGCTACCAGAGCTCCTTTAACAAGGTATAGTGCCTTCATAAACATAGGAATGGAGGAAATGATGCAATAGTTAATATTCTTTGCAATACTAACTCCTGTATCTTTTAAACTTATGTTTCTTTTTAGGATAATAATATATGTATGTGTGTGTGTGTGTATGTGTATATATATATATATATATATATATATTTGACCGATTAGGACTTATAACCCTATCAATCATAATAACCAAAAAAAAGACAAAATCTTAGCAAGACGTCATATACGATAGTTTTAAGTTAAATTAGCCTGAATATTTTCCTTTCCAAATTTAACTTAGGCATTTTGTATTTTGAGCATTTATTCTATTTATTCTATTTAAATGACTGTAGATTTCATCTACTTGCAAATATTTTCAAATACATCTTTCTAATTGTCTCAAGATTAATCCTTTCTATTATGTTTGCTGTGCTATGGAAACATTAAACAATTGACTTTAAATCAGTTCTCTGTTGAGTCATGGCCAATGAAACAAAGCCAGAACGATGTGATTCTGTGAAATGTGAGTGTACTAGAACAATAACCAGAACAGAAAAAGTTCAACACCTGGCTAGAAACTTAATCTTCCTCTTAGAAAACAAGGGCATCAACTGAATCTCCTGACCAGAGTAGTAGGGAACAAGTGGTGCCTTATCAAAGTTGGAAGCCAACCCTACTGCTTTGAACATGTGCCTCTCTCCACAGTCCTAGCAATAATCCAATCTCCCACATCAGGTCCTGCAAGGGGTCACTATGCTTTTTTCAGGTTTTTTTCATTCCAGAGCTTTGAGCTTCAATGTTTTCATTTGATACTGTTCTGGAACACTGACATTTTAAAAATTCAGATTTGTTTCAATTTTGTTACATAGGCTATGACTAAACCACTTCAAACTGGTTCAAAGCCGTGGAAATAACAAAGAAGTAAGAAGGTATTTTTCCCATGAATTTTCAGAAAAATATATTTTATAGAATCTGAAAATTAGAAGAAACTTTACTGGATGATTCATCTGAGCCTGGCCTATCTAACTTCTGTGACATGGTCATCTAGGCCATTTTTGAGCATTTTGGAAACGAGCGTTCCTTCCTTCGGGAGGCCCTGCCACTTGGTGTTGCACATTTCTGATACTTTGGAAGTTACCAGTGTTGAAGTGAAGATGACCTGCATTGGTTTCCAGTCTCTTCCTTCTGTGTGAATGTCACATTCTATTTTGGTTCTCTTTTTCTGACCAATTGTCTATTTGACATGGATTTCAGGCACTTATTTTTGTCAATCTCTTTCACGACTTTTTTTTTCTATTTTTATTTGTTTGCTGCTTGCTTGTTTCTTTTAAAATATGATTCAAGAACTAAGCCTTTCTCTACAAAACTTTTATTTATATCAAGTGTTTCTGAACCCCACCTTATAAATTAACAGATGAATTCTCAGACTGAAAAAGGAAAAAATTAATAGAAGGTGATTACGGTAGTTAAGTTTGTATGTCAACTTGGGTAGGCCTGGTTGAGTGGCTGAGCAGCTGAATGTAGTAATTCTCCATGGTACGACTGGTAATTATCTCCATGGTGGAATGTACTGGAGCAGCTGAGAAGCTGCTTTAGGAATGTGGTCTGCTTTCTGTATATAAGAAACAGCTTTGGGAATGGTCTGTAGCAAATGGCACACTTGAAGCCTGCATGTTGCCGTGTCCTTGTTCAGCAGCCTGCCATATTCTGCCGACCCTGGGACTCTCAACGGACTTGAATTAATCACCTGCCATGTGGTTTGGTAACATTGGGACTGTGCCATTTTATTTGTTGACCTTGGGCTTGTTAGCCTCAGCAGCCAGTAGCTGCCTGAGTGAAGAGATGCCTCCAGCTTCAGTGGGCCAGGAGCAAGAGGCAGAGATGAAGCCTAAGGTCAAGGGGCTTTCACACAGCCCCGAGAGCCTGTCACTTGGAACTCGGGCTTCTAGCCTCCAAACTGTAAGAGAATAAACTCCTGTTTGTTCAAGCCATCCCATTTGAGGTATATTCTTGTCAAAGCAGCACTAGGTAACCAGAACTGTAATATCTAGTTAAATTCAGGTATTGAACTTAAAAAAAAAAAAAAAAATTGCTAACTCAAGACACATGGGATTTATACTTTTGGATATATTTCTGTCTTTTTCCTCTGTAATATTTTTTTTCCAGTTCATTCTCAATTTACAAAAAAAAAAAAAGAAGAAGAAAACAATGTCTTAGTTTCAGAATGAAATTAGTCCATTGGTTAGGTCACAGTAAGCAAATATTGTGTCAGACACACAGGACAATCAGAAATTTGCTCTATGACATGAGACCAGCTTTTGGAAACTTACTAGCCCTGCCTAGCCTAACTTCCTCTTTTCTTCTTTCCTTCCTTTCTTCCTTCCTTCCTCCCTTCCTTATTTTCTTCTGTTTTCTTTATTTGCTTTCTATGCCTCCTTCCTTCCTTTTCTTTCTTTTGCTCCTGCATTCTTTTCTTCTTTCTTTTCCTTTTTTTGTCTTAATTCCTTTAAAATGTTAAAATAATTAAGAAGTTATGAGAATGCCTACTATCACTAAAAGAATCTTTGGTGATGTAATGGCTAACTGAGAGGTGGTTGGTTTGAACCCACACAGTGGCTTTACAGAAGAAAGACCTGGAGATCTGCTTCTGTAAAGATTACACTCTAGAAAACCCTGTGGAGAATTTCTACTCTGTCACATGGGATCACTACAAGTCAAAAATTGACTCAGGAGCAACTAACGACAACACCACCACTGCTAGGCAACTTCTGATATAGCAATTTTCCCAGATAACGATTGTTTTATTCAAGGAATATCCATTGTTAAACTGAGGACAAGAAACTCAACATCTGCAATCCTTTTATTTATGAAGTTCTCTACTTGAGTGTTGATCAGATCACCATAACACTACATAGCCCAGTTTCAGAAGACTTCTCAGAGCAGGTGGATGCTTATGAGGTAGTGGGAAAGGGGCACCCAAGGCTGTGTAAGGCTCTTTAATGACGCATCTACCTGAAGGAAAGAGGCTTGGCTTGGCTTTCTTTTTAAGCAAGGTTGCCTTCTGTCTTGTTTTAACATTTCTAAAACAAGTAATGGCTCCACCTTCTGTCTATTGGGAATTTAAAGCACATCGGTGAGGATTTTGACACTTGCAGGCAAAGTTAACCACAATATCCACAACATTATAAATAAATAAATAACTTTCAAGATTACTGCTATTTTAGAAATAGCTAATAATGAATGTGTTTATTACTTATTGTGCTGAACACCACAGAAACTATGCTATATTGTTAATGCAATAGAAAGAAATATAATGACTAATATCTTCTTAGGAGCTCTGGTAGCATAGTGGCTAAAGCACTTGACTGCTAACCAGAAGGCTGGCGGTTCAAACCCACCAGCCACTCCTCGGGAGGAAGGTTGGGCAATCCTACTTCCGTAGTGATACTGCCTCGGAAACCCAAGGAGGGGTCGCTATGAGTCGGGGCCGACTCGACAGCACATAACAACAACAACAACAATATCTTCTTGTAACATAGGTTAAATGAGTTAAAATTTCATGATGTGCCCTTACTTTTATAGAGGATCAAATATGGAAGTGTGAATTTGAACAATATAGCTATGTTTTCAAAATATTATAATTGAAGATGCACCTACTATACAATTTATTGGATCACATAGCAATTTATAATCCAAAATGGTAAACCATCATGCACTAATTTGGGCACAGGCATACTTTAGAGATATTGTGGGTTCAGTTCCAGACCACCATAATAAAACAAATATCACAGTAAAGTGAGTAACAAACTCTTAGGCTTCCTAGTGCATGTAAAAATTATGTTTACATTATACAGCAGTCTAAGTGTGTAACAGCAGTATGAAAAAGTTTGAAATACTGTGAGAACTACCAAAATGTGACACAGAGACATGAAGTGAGCACATGCTGTTTGAAAAATGGTGGCAATAGACTTGCTCAATGCAGAACATTGATACAAACTTCCAATTTGTCACAAAAAAAAAAATGCAATATCTGCAAAGCACAATGAGACAAAGGGCAATAAAACAAGGTGTGCCAGTATTTTATATTTCCAGATATAAGAATTATGTGATCAATTATCAATTATATTTCTTTTTCCAATAGCTATTGTAGCTAACTGCAGAAAGGCACTGAATATAGTTCAATCCTTTGCTCATTTTAATATATTTAGTGTTTTTTATTTTCATTATTTTATTTCAATGCTTTGAGGGCATGATTTAAAATCATCTTTAACTGCTTTGTAAAATTTATTTTTTAACTTCAATATTCAAATTGTATCTGGATTTCTTTTCTTCATTTATGTTTTCTATTTAGTTTTGTTCTTTTCTGGTATTATATGCAGGGAAGTTGAAAAGCCAAAGCAACATGAAAGGAAAGCAAGTTTGAAGAAAAGAAGACAAATAGCACTTTAAAGTATGAAATATATTCCATATCCTTCAACAATGGTAACTTTTCATAGAACCGATTAATTGGATATCCTGTGGCACAGGAGTATTGCATAAGAATTTCACCCTAAAAGGATATAACTTGTTTCCTTGATACTTTTTATCTGCCTCAGTCATGCATTTCTGTAATTTTCAACAAGTATTTTCTTTCATTATAAAGAAAACATATGTGTCAGTGTAAGGACCAACATGGCTGGCTGCCTTTTGTTCTTTCTTTGAAACACAGATATTGTGGATTTTAATTTACAAGGAATGATATGAAACATATATTACAATATGGATTATTAGTACATAAAAAATAAGTAATAATATATACACACACACACATACATAAATTGTGCAATGTATAAAGTGGAAAGGAAGATTCAGGGTATCACCCAGATTTGTGCCACATTACATGAAAGTTTGTTTTTAGAGACTGATTCCTGTGGATGAGTGAACAAACTTTTTTAACATGAAATATTTCAAGAAGGCTCATATGTTATCCATAGCTATGTATTGAGTGTGGACCATTCACTAGACACTTCACTAGGCACTTAGGGTAAATGAGTGAATAAAAATTCCGACCTGATGTAGCTTTCTGGGACAGAAAAACAGGAATACATTGTAAATAATAAATATATTATTATATTGTAAATATAATAATATATAAGTAATAAACAAGTAAATTATATGTAATTTGAAAAGATGATATACGTTCTGTTCTTGGAGTAGGTTTGAGTGAAAGAGGAGATTAGAAGTTCACTTTGAACTTGAATAAATTATTATAGGTCCAAGTGAAGACTCCAGTCAAAGATTTGACTTTGGAGTGGAGGGTTTGGCAGAGAGGTCCAGGCTGGAAACATACATTTGTTATTAAATACTGATCATTCCTGCCCATGTAAAGATGAAGTAATCAGGACAGATAATATTACCCAACTGCTGTGTAAGTAAGATTGGCTATTTCAAGAATTTTAAAGGTAGGAAGGAAGGAATTTAAGAAATTTTAGCATATTCACAGACTTCTGAAGTCCATTCAAGGGCAAAGTGCCTTCATGTGGACCTATCTCAACCCTAAAAGACACATATTATTACCGTTGTTGTTGTTGTTGTTGTTAAGTGCCGTCGAGTTGTTTCCGACTCATAGCGACCCCATGCACAGCAGAACGAAACATTGCCCGATCCCACGCCAGCCCCACAATCCCTGCTATACTTGAGCCCATCATCGCAGCCACTGTATCAATCCATCTCCTTGAAGGCCTCCCCCTCTTTCGTCGACCCTCCA
>NW_006922064.1:794852-796126 GCF_000298275.1 Orycteropus afer afer
CACTATGCTATCAGAGCTCCTATATTTAATATTATGAACCATTATACATGAATACACATAAGAAATTTCTAAATGAAGTTATCTATGCTGAGAACTTTCATAAATAAAACAACTTCATTATGAAGACATACAAATTTTCAGTGAAATGCCACTTTATCCTCAAAAATAAGTGGAGCACATTGTTTTTCAGAAAATAAATATTGAACACTCAATGTCAACCAGCCCTATGCTAGGCCCAGAGGTTACTAAGTCAGGGACCAGATCACAGGTTTCCAAATTTTCTCAGTTTATGGCACCCTTAGTATCTCATTTATTTTTTTGTAGCAGCTCTAAACTAAAAGTAATCTAACAGTTCACTTTATTAAATAATGAGGTCCAAACAGTCTATAAAATATGAATGCTAAATGACATAGTAACCAAACTAAAAAAACTCACTGCCATCAAGTCACTTCTGATTCATAGTGACCCCTTCTTGGATTTCCTAGACAATATCTCTATGGAAGTAGATTGCCCAGTCTTCCTTTGAGGAGTAGCTGGTGGGTTTGAACCACCAGCCTTCAGGTTAGCACTTAAATGCTTTAAGCACTACACCACCAGAGCTCCCTAACATAGGAACAGTTTTAAAAATTAATATTCATAAATTAATAGTGAAAGATTTTTATTTCATTCTGAAATAACTGCAGTTACTTACTAATTTGTCATGCAAAGTTACTGAGCATTGTACAGCTTCTTAGATCTTGGAATCAGGTTGCACCCCATCCCTTCTTTTCCTGCTCCATATCAATTTCAAATGGTACTTGGTTTTTATCACAAAAATTGCAGAAAACCCAGCTTCTCCAAGATATGACATCATCAAAGGTAATATACTGCGGGCCAGTGTTGAAATTGTGAACTACCTTGAGCTAACAGTTCATGTAGTGTCTGGCAATGTTAATGTGTTTCCTTGAAAATTTAAAATATCCTGCAGGGCTTTAATTAATTCACCATGATGTCACTGTTTGGTAACATTGGATCTACGTTAATCCTTAGTTTACAGGTTCTTCAGGGACAAAAGAGAACACAAAAACAAATAATTGCAATCAATAAGGGAAGTACTGCATTGCAAGAGGTCAAGACCAATGGGAAAATTTTGGATTATTGTTCTAAAATATATTAAATTAAATTGCATAACAAAGTCTCCTGTCTTTTCTTTACTTTATCAGTTCAGACAGTTTGCAGGCAGAGAATGGATGAAAAATCAATTGGTTAGAAAAGAACAGGATCCAAAAATGAAG
>NW_006922064.1:796463-798038 GCF_000298275.1 Orycteropus afer afer
CACTCCTCGGAAGGAAGGTTGGGCAATCTACTTCTGTAGTGATACCGCCTTGGAAACCCAAGGAGGGGTCGCTATGAGTCAGGTCCGACTCGACGGCACATAACACCACCAACAACATATATATATATAAACGAATTGAGTTATATTCCCCCAAAATGTATGCTGAAGTCCTAATCCCTGGTATCAGCAAATGTGACCTAGTTTGGAAAATAAGGTCTTTGAGTATATTATCAGTTAAATTAACTTGAAGTCATAACAGAGTAAGGTGGGTGTTAACCAAACAACCCAAGAAACATCTGGGACAATCAGAAACTGGAAGAGAAAAGGAAGGATCTTCCCCTAGAGCCAATAAAGATATCACAGCAATGCCAACATCCTGAATTCAGACTTCTAGCATTCAGAACAGTAACAGAATATATTTCTGTCATTATAAAACCACCTACTTTGTGGTACTTTGTTACAGCAGCCCTAGGAACTAATATGGCATTCATCAACATCTAAACACTCCCCATATGCCACAAGATAAAAAAGAAGCATTCTACTGCAAATCCCCTCCAACTCTTACCATCACTTACACTGCCTCCCTAGAAACAGTGATTCTTTGATGCCAATGCAACTATAATGGTACCTGGCATGTTCATGATTGTTAGTTGCCATCAAAACTGCTCATGGCAACCTTACATATAAAAGAACAAAAAATTGGTTCCAGTAAGATGGTGGACTAGGCAGAAATACTGCACAGACCCTCTTCAACAAAGAAAAGGGAAACCAATTAATACAGACACAGAAGATATTCCCTGAGCCTTGAAGGGAAGGATATAGAAGTGGACTAAACCCCAACTATCAGAAGAATTTGCATGAAAATACCAAAAAAGGAGACAGACGGAGCTGCAGTCTTGCAGCGATCCTTAGCGATCCTGACAGCATGGCACAGACAGCTTTGAGAGTGCCGAGTGGTGGTAGGACCTAAGAATTAACCTAAAAATCAGCCCTGATAGCCAGGACTGCACGAAGGACCATGCATGGTAGCTAGGGAATAAATGGAGAAGGTGAAGAGAAACGTGGGCTGAGCTGTGGACTTTTGCCCATCCAGAGGGTGCAGCCATTTTGAATGTTTAAAAGCAGGTTGACTATTTTGGATATTTAAAGAGACAGCACACTCGCACATTCCTAGGGCTTAAGAACACGTTATGCTTGCCAGCAACCCCAAGGGCACCCCGGACCTGCAAGACTGAGAAGGTGCGACATTCCTCTTGTTACTCTTACACCCCACACCCACTTGGTGAATGGAGGTGCAGCTATCCCTGACTCCAACCCACCTTCTGGGTCCACAGGAACTCCACCACAGTCTGTGTGCTCAGACGGAGCCTGGGTGCCCTGCCCTGTCCTCCACCAACTTTTTTTTCTCTTTTTTTATTTTTATTTTTACTTTTTCTTTTTCACTTTCTTTTTTCTGGTGATTAGTTTCCCAGTATTTGTCTGTTTTAAAACAACTATTATTATTACTTTTGTCCTTTTTACTATTATTCTTAGTATTCCCTTCCTAGGTCCTAGTTTTCAGCATTTTTTCTTTTC
>NW_006922064.1:798255-799584 GCF_000298275.1 Orycteropus afer afer
TTTTTTTTTTTCCCCCCCATTTTTTTCTCATGGTTAACCCTGTTCCCTTTCTTTTTGCATTTTTCCCACTTTTTTTCCCTTAATTATTCTCCCTCTCTACCTTTTGTCTCTGAGTGCCTTATCCCCAAATATTGCAGGTTTTCTTGTTTTTTTCTTCTTATTTTTCCCTTTTTTTTCTATTTTTGGTTACTGTTATAGTATGATTATATGGTATGTTTTTTGTCCATGTGCTTTTAGTTTTTTGATGGTTATTCAATTGTAATTTTTATCTAACTGAGTAGGAGAAAAGAACAGTCCCCATAAGACGCAACTACACCCACACATCCTGCAATTTCAATTACTGAGCGAGAGCCACTAACACCTTCTCCACCAATGGGCCAACAATAAATATAAAACAAGAAGACCCTGAATCAACCTTAGTTGCTTTTCACAAACAGTCAACAGAGATGTAAATACAATAATGCCACAATGTCTTGGAGACAACAGACCATCATAGTCCACACAAAGCAAGATAAAGTGGTAGAAACAAGGGAGCAGGAAACAGACCCAGAACACATCTCTGAGGCAAAAGCAGCATTGGAACTCTCTGATAAGGAATTCAAAAGAATTATATTTAGGTATTTTCAAAGAACTGAAAGACAAATCAAAGAAAACACAGAAAAAACCTTTGAAGTATTTTGGAAGAAAATACAAGAACAAAATGACAAAATAAATGAAAAATTAGAAATGATTCTAAATCTACAGAGAGAAATCCAAAAGATTAATACTAAATTATCAGAAATAGATAACACATTGGAAGGGCAAAGGAGAAGAATTGATGCAATGGAAGACAGAATTAATGAGATTGAACACAAATACCTGAATACTTCTTTGGAAAGGGATCAGTTAGGAAAAAAAAAAAAAAATCAAAACAAAAGGAATAAAACCTAAGGTTTATGTGGGATACAATCAAAAGGAATAACTTACATGTCATTGGAATTCCAGAAGAGGAATAGAAAAACTAAACCATTGAGAAAATTATCCAAGATTTGCTGGAGGAGAAATTCCCTGAAATGAAGAAAGATGAGAATATATTGATTCAGGAAGTCCAAAGAACCCCAAACAGAATAGACCCCAAAAGAAAATCATCAAGGCACATCATTAAACTCATCAAAACCAAAGACAAAGAGAGAATTCTGAAAGCCGCATGGGAAAAACAAAAAGCTATCTACAAAGGAAAGGAAGTAAGAATAAGCTGTATTTCTCAGCAGAAACCATGCAAGCAAGAAGGCAATGGGATGGTATATATAAAACCCTGAAAGAGAAAAATTTTCAACCAAGAATTATATA
>NW_006922064.1:804395-806382 GCF_000298275.1 Orycteropus afer afer
AAAAAAAAAAAAAAAAAAACATTGCCTGGTCCTGCACCTTCTCACAATTGTTATTATGTTTGAAGTCGCCATTGAAGCCACCGCTGTCATGGAAGGTTTCCCTTGTTTTCACTGATGCTACACTCTAACAAGCCTGCTGTCTTTTTCTAACAATCTTTGCTGATGACATGCCTAATGAAAGCAAGATGAAGTCTCATCATCCTCACTTCTAAGGAGCATGCTGGCTGTATTTCCTCCAAAACTGATTTGGTCATTCTCTGGCAGTCCACCATATATTCAAAACGCTTCTCTACAACACAATCTAAATGCCTCAATACATCTTTGATCTCCTCTTTTCGTTGTCCAGCTTTTGCATGCATATGAGGTGATTGACAATACTATGTCTTGGGTCAGGTGTACCTTAGTCATCAAAGTGACATCTTTGCTTTTTAACACTTTAAAGAAGTCTTTTGCAGCAAAATGTTGCTTGATGTCTTAACTGCTACTTACGTGGGCATTCACTGTTGATTCAAATAGAATGAAATCATTGACAACTTAGATCATTTCTCTGTGTATCATGATGTTGCATATTAGTCCAGTTGTGATCACCGTTGCTTTCTTTATGTTGAGGGGTAATCCATACTGAAGTTTACAGTCCTTGATCTTCATCAGTAATTGCTTCAAGTTACTTCATATTTGGCAAGCAAGGATCTGTCATATGCATATTGCAGGTTGTTAATGAGTCTTCCTCCTATCCTTATGCTGCATTCTTCATATAGTCTAACTTCTTGGATTATTTGCTCAGCATGCAAATTGAATATGTATGGTAAAATGATACACCCTGAGACACATCATCTCTAGCTTAAAACTATGTTGTATCTCCTTGCTCTGTTAGAAAACATAACTCTTGCCCTATGTACAGGTTCTGCAGGAGCACAAAAAAGTCTTCTGAAATTACCATTCTTCATAATATTACCCAAAATTTGTTATGATACACAGTCCAGTGCTTCTGTGTAGTTGATAAAACACAGACAAGCATCCTTCTGGTATTCCCCACTTTTGGCCAAAATCCATCTGACATCAGCAGTGATATTCCTTGTCCCATGGCCTATTTTGAATCTGGCTTGAATCCTGGTGATCTATAGCTGCAGCTATTTTTTTATTTATCAGCAACATTTTGTTGTTGTTGTTAGGTGCCATTGAGTCATTTCCGATTCATAGCAACCTTATGCACAGCAGAACAAAACACCGCTCTATCCCGCACCAGATCCATGATCCTTGCTACACTTGAGTCCATTGTCGCAGCCACCATGTCAATCCATCTCGTCGAAGGCCGTCCCCTCTTTCATCAACCCTCCACCTTACCAAGCATGACATCTTTCTCCAGGAAATGGTCCCCTCTGACAACATGACCAAAGTAGGTGAGAGGAAGTCTAGCCATCCTTGCTTCCAAGGAGCATCTCCGCCACACTTCCTCCAGGATAGATCTGTTAATTCTTTTGGCAGTCCATGGTACCTTCAGCATTCTTCACCAGCACCACAACTCAAAAGCATCAACTCTTCTTTGGTCTTCCTTATTCATGGACAATGAATAAGCTCTCACATGCATACAAGGTGTTTGGAAATATCATGGCCTCTGTCAGGCACACCTTAGTCCTCAAGGAGACATCCTTGCTCCTCAGCACTTGAAACAGTTCCTTCGCAGTTGACTTTCCTAATGCTACACGTTGTCTAATGTCCTGACTGCTGCTTCTGTTGGCATTGATTTTAGAACCAAGCAATGTGAACTCTTTGACAACTTCAATCTTCTCTCCATTTTTTGTGATGCTGCTCATTGGTCCAGTTGTGAGGATTTTTGTTTTCTTTATATTGAGATGTAATCCATACTGAAGACTGTATTCTTCAACCTTCATCAGTAACTGCCTCAAGTCATCCTCACTTTCAGCAAGCAAAGTTGTATCATCTGCATATCTCAGGTTGTTAATGATCCTTCCTCCAATTCTGATGC
>NW_006922064.1:807422-844359 GCF_000298275.1 Orycteropus afer afer
TCTTCATGGATGATGCTCTTGATGTCATCCCATAATTCTGGTTTTTGGTCGTTGGTGTTCAATGCAGGTGTTCAATGCATCAAATCTATTCTTTAGATGGTCTCTAAATTCAGGAGGGATATATTCAAGATTATATTTTGTCTTTCTTGGACTTATTTTAATTGTCTTTAACTTCAAGTTGAACTTCCATATGAGCAGTTGATGGTCTGTTCCACAATCAGCTCCTGACCTGGTTTTGGCTGAAGATTTTGAGCTTGTCCATCGCCTCTTGCCACAGATGTAGTCAATCTGATTCCTGTGTGTTCCATTTGGTGAAGTCCATGTGTACATATGCTGTTTGTGTTGTTGAAAATAGGTGTTTGCAATAAACAAGTCATTGGCCTTGTAAAATTCTACTATGCATGTTCCAGCATTATTTCCGTCACCAAGGCCAAATTTTCCAACTACCGGTGATTCTTCTTTGTTTCCAACTTTTGCATTCCAGGCACCAGTGATAATTAACACATTCTGAGTGCATGTTTGGTCAATTTCAGACTGTAGAAGCTGATAAAATTCTTCAATTTCCTCATCTTTGGCTTTGGTGGTTGATGCATAAATTTGAATAATAGTTGTATTAACAGGTTTTCCTTGTAGACATATGGGTAATATCCTATCACTGACAGCATGGTACTTCAGGACAGATCTTGAAACATCCTTTGTGATGATGAATGCCACGCCATTCCTCTTCAAACTGTCCTTCCTGGTATAGTAGATCATATGGTTGTCTGATTCAAAATGGCCAAAACCAGTCCATTTCAGCTCACTAGTGCATAGGATATCAATCTTTATGAATTCCATTTCATTTTTGACAACTTCCAATTTTCCTAGATTCATACTTCATACATTCCATGTTCCAATTATTAATGCATGTTTCCCGTTGTTTCTCCTCAATTTGAGTGGTGTCATCTCTGCAAATAGAGATCTCAGAAGCTTTACCTTCTCCATATGAGTAAGCCTGATTTTACTCTGATAATGCAGCTCTTGCCCAGTCCTATTTTGAGAGCTTTCTTAGCTAAGTGACTCATCTTCCTCCTCTATATTGGTCAATGTTTCCAGACTGTTCATAAAGTTGGGCAGTAATGTATCTGTGTTTCTCTGCTATTCTTAAGGTTTTTCCTGGCCAATTATTTGAGAAGTGGATGGCCTCCTTCTTCCTAGTCTGTCTCAGTCTGCAAGCCGTGCTTATACCTGTGCACCATGTGCACCCCACTAGGTTTGAAACACAGTGGCACAGCCTCAAGTCTCACAGCAACACATCACCACAGTAGGACAAACAGACAGACAAGTTTGTCTCCCTTAGCTATGGACCCCTCCAACCACCCTTACCTGGATTCCTGCAGCTGATTCCTTGATCTATTCTTGTCCGCTTTCCCTTTTCTCTCCTCTCCCTGCCCTTCCACCTTTGCTGCTTGTGAGGCGTGGCCTGAGTTCCCTCTCCTCACCTGGGTCCCTGCGGCTGACTTCTTGATCTGTTCTGGTCTCCTTTGCCTTTTTGTCACTTTAAATATCCAAAATGGCCACTGCTTGTAAACATTGTAAACATGAAACATTTTTTTAGCATGTGATATACATGATATTGTTCAATAATTTCTGCATTTCATTTGATCACCTTTCTTTGGAATGGGCACAAAATGGACAACTTTGTTCACATAAATCAGTAAGTGTTTCCAGCATAGCATTGCATCTGTTTGTTGAAGCATCTTAATTGGTAATATGTTCAATTCCTGGAACTTTATTTTTCACTAATGCTTTCAGAGCAGCTTGAATTTCTTTCAGTGACAGTGATTCTTGATCATATATTACCTGCTGAAATGGTTGAACATACAGTTTCTTTTTGGTACAGTGACTCTATATTCCTTTGACTTTTTTCTTTTCTTTTCTTTTCTTTTTTAATTGTTGTTAAAAATCTTTGAGTACATTTGTCAATTCAACATTTTTCAGGTGTACAATTTAGTAAAATTAATTACTTCAATCATGTGCAACCACCACCTATAATCATTGCCAAATTTCCCATGACCATAAGCATTCACTGCTTTCTAAACATTGACTCCTCCTCCCCACCTCCCTACTGCCCCTGATAGTCACTAATAAATCCTGCTTATTTATTTTTTTCATTTCATATAAGTGAGCTCATTTGCTTATTCTTTTTTTTTTTCATGTAAGTGAGATCATACAACATTTTTCCTGTTGTGATGGACTTATTTCATTCAACATAAGGGTTTCAAGGTTCATGTATGTTGTAACATGGATTATGACTTCATTCATCTTCATGGCTCAGTAGTATTCTATTGTACATATGTATCACATTTTGTTTATCCATTCATCCGTTAATGTACACTTAGGTTGTTTTCACCTTTTGGCTTTTATTAGTAGTGTAGCAATGTATTAGTGCACATGGATCTGTTAGTGCTGTTGTTTTCCATCTTTTTTTTTAATGCCTCCTCTGTCATTCAATTTTTCATCCATAGAATCCTTTACTATTGCAACTCAGAGCTTGAATTTTCTCCGCAGTTCTTGCACCTTGAGAAATGCCCAATGTGTTATCCCTTTTTGGTTTCCTAATTCCACATATTTGCATATTTCATTGTATTTATTTATCTTAACTTCTTGAACTACCCTTTTAGAGCTTCTCTTCAGTTATTACACTGTTGCTTGGAAACAGTGATTCTGTGGTGCCACCACAACTTAAAGGTACCTGGCATGTGGTAGGTATTTAATAAACAATTGTATGTCAAATAAAAGAAGCAGAATATATGGTAATGATTTAAGCCATATGAGTAAGATAGCCATCAGTACATATCATTTAATTATTAATTATATCTTGCTTGCTTAAAAAAAATAAAAAAAGGAAGCATGCATTAAGATACTCATATATGCATTTAAGGGCAGGAGATCAAAAGCTTTGTAGTCAGAAAAAATAAAACAAATGCATTAATGTAAACTTAGCAAAAATATCTTGAAGGGAAATTAAGAATGTGTATTCCATGAGGTCTTTGTTTTGTTTTTAACACGGAATCCTCAATATATCAGAATCTTACCTATATTGGCAAAGGGGAAACAATATCATAAGCCAAGTCATAGGGTGGTCTATATTAAGATAAATGTGTATCTGAGAGAAGGAGACACTGTTTTTTTTAAAACTCTGACTGAATTACAATGACCTGTAGCAATGGATAAACTGCTAGTGTGCTGCCCAGTTTGCCTCTCCACCATATGATGGCACTTGAGATAACTTGCTTAGTAATGCTTCATTTTGGGAAATCTATGAAAGACTCTCCACTAAAGTAATAATAATCCACTTCAGTAATCTTCCCCTCATGGTAAAACTGAGTAAATAAATTTTAATTTCACAGAAAAGAAACCCCTAAGGAATCCCAGACTATAACTAGATTCAAGTTGTTTTAACCAAATACTGTTTCTTATCCTCTTGTAAAGGAGTATTTGCTTTTTTCTTTTTCTCCTCAAAATGACTTCCTTGCTTAGCTCTACTTTTAACCAACTAGGAAATCATCTATAATACATCCTAGTTAGGTATCTGAAAGTGCTTGATGGTGATATTTATATAACCAAGATAAAAGCAAGATGTCTTGATGCTCCTGAAGTGTTATTTAAGATTCCTTAATTCCCTCATTTCATGCACCTTACATGACCTGATGCCCTTGGCAAGATTACCATGGATTTCACAAGAAAACTTCGGTGCCTTGGTCACTTCTTAGATCCTGTACTGCTAAATTAATTAATCTGGTGATTATCCTATGAATCTGAACCCATTAATCTACATTAACACAAAAGTGAAACATCACCCTCCACAAACACACACACACAGAGAGACACCTACACGCGCACACAGCATTTGTATGTACACCAGACTTTAGTGAAGTTTGGTGAACATTAGAGATACATCCAATTTAAATAGGATATTAGACCTCCTTATTCAAAAAGTCCTTTGTCCACCCCACCACTGAGGTGTTTTCATCAGTTTAGTCATACACATTCCTCCCTCTTCCCAACACTGGTCTTTCTCCGTGTCCTGCTGTTTTCACATCTCCACTCCTCTTTCCCAGATTTCCCCTGGAATTACAATTCTTTTTTTGTGTATAATGCATTTAATTGGACCACTCTAGTCTTTACTCCCAAACTGAACTCTAAGCTCACATTTGGCCACAACAAAACCCATCAGAGTACCCATGAGCCAAAAGTGACATCTATATAATAAACTGCACAAAAGATTGTTAAACTTTTTAAAAATAGTTCATATTTTAATATAAATGCCTTTGTCACCATTCTAGTAATTTCAGAAAGCTAATATTTTCAGAAATCATGGTTTAGTCAAATTTTAGTGTTCTTCCACCCTTTCTATAACCCATTTTCCAGACTGCTCCACCTCTCAGCCCATCATCTTAGTCTCCTGAGACCAACTCAGTAAAGTGAAATCTTAATATTGAGTCATTTGCAGGCCCTTTATTCTTCAGATTCTATTCCTTCCTTTGCAGAGAAATAAAAAGAAAGAAGCAGTATGAATAAAAGAAAAAAAAATCACTAGTTAAAACACTAACTTGTAATCTACTCCCTTCTAAAAGAGAAGAGAAAGTATTTGGGTTGTATGCAGTGGGAAAAAAAAAATTCATAATTGCAATTCTATAGATTCCGTGTCAGAGGGTGAAATTATCCTAAAATCTATTGTAATGAGAAGCTGTCAGTCTTTAAGTTATTCTATATGCAATTTAATTGCCTGCTTAGTTTAGTTTTTAGTTAGGATGAGCAAACAATTCCCTCTACTCCCATACTTCTGAATTAATAAAAGTGTTTTTCATCTGCTGTAAAGGTCCCATAAGACATAGTAAGTATTAAACATGTGTGAGCTGATACCTACAAATCTGACAGAATAAAGCTGAGCCTTTTCAAAAGTAAAAATGAAAGGAGATTGCCACTAGACATAAGTGCCCAAAATCTTCCTTTTGCAGATAGGAGAGTTAATAGTCACTTTTGATCTCAGTTGGAACCATCTAGTACTTGCAATTCATTTGGCAGGCAATTACCAGTAATAAGAAAGTCCAGCAGAAATATAGCAACTATTTTTCAGGATTAATTTAAATTATAACAGCAATAGCAATGACATATCTGACAAGGGTCTAATATCTAAAATATATAGAAAACTTCAACACCTCTACAACAAAAGGACACACAGTCCAATCAAAAGATGGGCAAAGGATATGAACAGACACTTCACCAAAGAAAATATTCAGGTGACTAACAAACACAGGAAGAGATGCTTGCAATCATTAGCTGTTAAAGAGATGCAAATTAAAACTACAATGAGCTACCATCTCACCCCAGCCAAAACAGCAGGGATAGAAAAAAAAAAAAAAAAATGCTTACAAGGTTTTGAGGTAGATTAGCACTCTTATGCAGTGCTAGTAGGATTGTATAAATGTGCAACCACTATGGGAGGTGTATGATGCTTCTCAAAAAGCTAGAAATAGGAATACCATATGATCCAGCAATCCCACTCCTGGGTATATATCCTAGATAAATAAGAGCAGTGATGTGAATAAACATATGTCCACCTATGTTCCTTGCTGGATTATTCACAATAGTAAAAAGATGGAAATAACTTAAGTGTCCAACAACAGATGTATGGATAAACAAAACTTGGTCCATAAACAATAGAATATTATGCAATGATAAAAGAATAATGATGAGTCTGAAAAATATCTCATAACAAGGATTAATCTGGAGGATATTGTGCTGAGTGAAATAAATTAATCACAGAAGGACAAATATTGTTTGATACCACTTTTATAAAAGTCAAGAATATGTTTATATACTGAAAACAACATTCTTTTATAGTTACCAAGGATGGGAGGGGAGATCTAGTAGAGTAATGCCTAAGGCACTTGACTGCTAATCAGAAGGCTGGTGATTCAAACCCACCAGCCACTCCTCGGAAGGAAGGTTGGGTAATCTACTTCCATAGTGCTACTGCCTCGGAAACCCAAGGAGGGGTCGCTATGAGTTGGGTCCGATTCAACAGCACATAACAACAATAACAAGGATGGGAGTGGGGAGGAGGGAGAATCACTTATTAGATAGTAGACACATGTTAACTCTGATGATAGAAAAGGCAATTCACAACACAGTAAAGTAAGTACAACATGACCAAACTAAATGAAGACACTGAGAAGTAGTACACAAGAATAAAGGACATATACAGTAAATGCTATAACATATTGCCTCAGTTCTCTAGTACTGCTATATGAAGACTCAGCCAAATGCAAGATCCAAATGTGCCAAAAAGCTAGAGATCTTCTTTAAAGCTTCTCCATATTTACTGGAAACAGCCCAGTTCCCAAAGGGAACTACTTAGCTGCTCATAGCAGATTCCACCATGGAAATGATTACAATCTCATCATAGGGAATAATTACAGCCACCTGCCAAACCACTCAAAAGAACAGCACAGCCAAGCTGAACACAATCTTCACTACCATAAGTAGGTGGTTTTAACAAACAAAACTTTATTCTTTTAGCGTTTAGAAGGCTAAAAGTCCAAATTCAGAGTGTCAGCTTTAGGGGCTGGGTAAAGGCCCTCTACCTTGGGCTTCAGCTCTGCCTCTTGTTCAGCTCAGGCCCACTGGAGCTTCAAGATTCTTCTAATTCACATAGCTACTGGCTACTGAGGCTGTGGCAGGTAAAATGACACAATTCCAAGATCAGCAGGCAACATGACAGGCCATTGGTTCAAGTCCAGGAACTGGAGATGAAGACTTGGCCAAATGTAAGATCCAAATGTGCCAAAAAGCTAGAGCTCTTCCTTAAAGCTTCTCCGTATGTACTGGAAGCAGCCCAGTCCCAAAAAGCAACTATTTAGCTGCTCATAGCAGATTCCACCATGGAAATGATTACAATCTCATCATGGGGAATAATTACAGCCACCTGCCAAGCCACTCAACAGCACAGCCAAGCTGAACACAATTTTAACTACCACACATATAAAATTTTGCAACAACAGTAATAACAAAAAAAAAAAAAAAAAAATTGTGAGTGGTTACTTACTTAGATGTGTATACTATATAGGTGTGAGACTATAATGGTATATGGGAGTACATGCATGTGCACATATAGATATAGTTGTGGCCATTTATATACCCACAACTATATATATAACTAGATATATAACTAGATATATATATATTTTTTGTTGTTGTTGTTGTTGTTGTTATTTGCCGTCAAGTCAGCCCCGATTCATAGCGACCCCTCCTTGGGTTTCTGAGGCAGTATCACTATGGAAGTAGGATTGCCCAACCTTCCTTCTGAGGAGTGGCTGGTGGATTTGAACCGCCAGCCTTCTGGTCAGCAGTCAAGTGCCTTAGGCACTATGCTACCAGAGCTCCTATATATATATATAATACATCAAAAAAAAAAAAAAAACCTCAAACCAAATTCACTGCCATTGAGTTGATTCTGACTTATAATGACTCCATTGGGTTCCCAAGAAGGCAAATCTTTACTGAAATAGATTGCTTCATCTTCCATCCATGGAGTGGCTGGTGGATTTGAACTGCCAGCCTTCTGGTTAGCAGGAAAATGCCTCCGGCACTGTACCATCAGAGGTCCTTCAAATATATATTGTATTAGACTGGGTTCTCTAGAGAAACCAAATCAGTAAAGCTTATATAGAGAGAAAAAGAGAAATTTATCTTAGGAAAATGGTTCACATACTTATAGAAGCTGGCAAGTCCAAAGTTCTTCAATCAAACATCAAGCTGGAGGTTTTTCCCAACTCACACAGCTGCAGTGGCTGAGGAGCTCAAGGTTGGCAGGCAGTATACTGGCTGTTGACTCCAATGAATAACAAATCCAAGATCTCCAGGCCAAATGGTAGATTGGTTGCTCACAGACAATCGTAGGCAGCACAACAGAATCCCCATCCACAGAAGAGTGTCTCTTTTCCCAGGTTGTCCACAAATATACTGGAAGCAGGCCACACCCCTAGGGAAACTCCCTTTCAATGGACTGGCTGCTCAAAACATATACGTCTGATCCCATCATTGGAACAACCCACATCACAATTGCTTAAACCACACAGAATTGTGGTCCAGCCAAGTTGACACACAGCTCCAACTATCACATATATATACATATTATATTATACATACTTGTATGGGCTGCATTTAAATTCATATATATAATAGGATACATGTAGGGCACAGTTATGGAAAATTCTTAGACATACCCAAACATATCATGGGACTATGTTATTGGAGTTGAAAGCTAAGGACCATAGTGCTGGGGAAAATATTTGGCATAACACAGTTCATAATGATAATGTTCTACATCCTACTTTGGTGACTAATATCCAGAGTCTTAAAAGCTTGTGAGTGGCCATCTAAATTACAATATTGGTCTCCTCCTTTCTGGAGCAAAGGAGAATGAAGGAAACCAAAGACTCGGGAAGCAATTACTTCACAGACTAATGGCTAACAAGAACTACAGCCTCCTCTAGACTGAGACCAGAAGAACCAGATGGTGCTCAGCCATTATTACCAAACACTATGACCTGTGCCACAATAATAGGTCCCGGTTAGAACAGGAGAAAAATGTAGAACAAAACTCAAATTTGTAAAAATGTCCAGACTTACCAGACTGATAGAAACTGGAATCAATCCCTGAGAATATCACCCTAAGACATCCTTTTAACCTGAAACTGAAGCCACTCATGGAGGTCACCTTTCAGCCAAATAATAGATTGTCCTATAAAACAGACAATAACATCCATGAGAAATGTGCTCCTTAGAACAATCAAATATGTGAAACTAAAAGGGCAACATTTGCCTCAAAGCAAAGATGAGAAGGCAAGGAGGGGGTGGGAAACTGGAAGCAGGGTGGAAATGAGAGTGCTGGCACATTGCTATAATAACAACCAATGTCACAGAACAATTTGTGTATAAACTGTAGAATTGGAGGGGAGATGGGAAGATGGAGTCTTACCTGTAGCCCACATGCTAGTTCCCTCTGGCATCTTAGTGCCTGAAAAACTAGGTGCAGAAGTTTGAAATGGGGATTCTGGCGCTCTGAACAGCTCATTAAGTCAGAGTATGCCAAACTCAGGGAAGTAGGATTAGAAAGGAAAGAGAAGCAGTATAATCACCCAGAAAGAAAAGAAAAATAGGCAAACCTACCTGGTGGAGTGCCGATTGGCAGCCAAGAGGCATCAGAGGGGTCCCTGGGGCAGTGGAGAGATACACTGGAAGAACCTGCAACCACTCCATGGATCTACATTCAGCACCCACTTTTATTGGTAAACTTTAGACTACCGGGAGGGAGCAGAGACTCCTCTGGTTCCAGGTGCTGCTGAATTGAGAGCAGAGAGGTAGACACATCACAAGTGAGCAGGCCCTGGGACAAACTCATGGCACAGAACAGGGCACCTATGCCAGCACAGCTTTTTGGCATGCAGGGGCCAGGAGTGTGGTGTTTTTGTGGCTGTCAGAACCTGGTGGAAATTGATGGCCCACTAACCATTGTGGTCTTTGCTGAACTTGAGGTTCAGGCCTGTGAGTAACAGTATAATGTTATCATTAACAGCCTACTCAAAGCCCTGGAAATGGCTACTGGTGCCTTGGAGTTTTTATTGTCTTTTCTTCCTCTTTTCCCCACCTCTCGCCTGCTTCATCCAGTAGAAAAACCACATTAAGCCACCACAACACCTGCCAACTCAAATCCTAAACCCGCCTCATGACGAACAGAGACCTACATCCACATTCTACACAGTGATTCCATCATCACAAAGAAAACTGCAGAGCAACCCAGCACACCTGAATTAATAACCAAAAAAAAAAAAAAGCAGTTCCACCTTTGCAAAAATAATAAGTCATAAAATCAAGATAAAACAAATCAACACAAAACTAACAGTTAAAGACCACCTCACAATAGCTAAGAAACAACAGACAACATCAAATCAAACAACAACAAAATAAAAACAGGATAAGACAATAGAAATAAAATCCCAAACAAAGTCTCAATAAGCATGGAGGAAGAGGAGGCAATAGAATTATCTGAGAAGGAATTTAGAAGGTATGTTTATAGTACTCTACAAGAGCTTAAGGAAACTCCAAACAGAAGCAAGGAGAACACAGACAGTACCCTGGAAGAACTCAGGCATACCAGTCAAGAACAAAATAACAAGATTAACACACAATCAGAACTCATACAAAAACAGCAGTTAGAAGTTCAGAAGATGAATACCAAAATCACAGAATTACACAACACAGTGGAAACACAAAAGAATAGCCTAGAACTGGCTGAAGAATGAATTTTCCAACTAGAACTTAAATCCCTTGACACCAGCCTGTACAAAAAAAATATCAGAACAAAGATTTAAGAGAAATGAAGAGAACCTAAGAGTTACATGGGACAACATGAAAAGAAACAACGTATGTCTCATTAGAATTGCAGAACAAGAAGAGGCGGGGGAAAAAAAAACTGAGAAAATTGTGGAAGACTTACTAACAGAAAACTTCCCCCATATCACAAAGGAAGAAAAGATATTTGTCCAAGAAGCTTAAAGAACAACATACAGGACAGATCCCAAGAAAAACCATCGAGGCATATCATAAATTCTTCAAAACCAAAGACAAAAAAAAGAATTTTCCAAGCTGCCTGGGACAAAAGAAATATTACTTATAATCAAACCATTAGGCTGAGTTCTGATCATTCAGCAGAAACCATGCAGGCAAGAAGGCTATGGGACATCATATATAAAACTGAAGGAAAAGAACTTCCAACCAAGTATCCTATATCCAGCCAAATTGTCTATCAAATATGAGAGTGAAATCAAGACATTCTCAGACAAACAGAAATTAAGGGATTTTGTGAAAAACAGACCAACCCTACAAGAAATGCTTAAGGAAGTCTTTCCAATAGAGAACAACAAAATCAGGACATATGACATTAAAACTAAAACCAAATCAGAAATAAACCAAAACACAAACGCACTGCCATCAAGTCAGCTCTGACTCATAGTGACCCCTCCCTGGGTTTCTGAAGCAGTTGTTATGTTGTTGTTATGTGCCATCGAGTCAGCCCTGACTCATAGTGACCCTTCCTTGGGTTTCCGAGGCAGTATCACTACAGAAGTAGGATTGCCCAACCTTCCTTCCAAGGAGTGGCTGATGGGTTTGAACCACCAGCCTTCTGGTGAGCAGTCAAGTGCCTTAGCCACTATGCTACCAGAGCTCCCAAAACAGAAATAGAAATAGACACTCAAAATAAGACCATAAAACGTTGTACACTAAAAAATAAAGAAGTCAATCTGCACATGACAACAGCAACTAACAAAATAGAGGGAATAAAAGTTCTAGGTACAAAACTCCCAAATGGAGACGAAAACAGGACAACATCTTCATAGAACAGAGACAAGATAGACACAAGAATTCACTTCACGGTAACCACAGAGAAAATTAACAATCCCCGTAAGCAAACCCAGAAGGAAGGAAAACATATGAGATTAGGAAGCACAAAACTAACAATAAAGAAGAAAAGAGATAAAAGATTTGACAACAAAATGCACCCAGCACAGAAAAGTAGATGGACCAAGGAAACTCGAACAGCATGACAAAAAAAAAAAAAATCAGAATGACAGCAATCAATTCATACCTACCAGAAATTACACTCATTGTGAATGGACTAAATGAACCAATCACAAGAAAGAGAGTGGCAGATTGGATAAGGAAAAAAGACCCATCAATATGCTGTCTACAAGAGACCCACCTGATACACAAAGACAAAAACAAATTAAGAGTTCAGGGGTTAAAAAATATATATACCAAGTCAACAAGTCAATGGTAACCAAAAAAGAGGAGTGGCAATATTAATTTCTGATAAAAATAGACTTTAAGGTGAAAAACAACATGAGAGACAAAGAAGGTCACTATATGGTGCTGAAAGGGTCAATTGACAGAGAAGACTTTACTAAAATAAATATCTATGCACCCAAGGAAAGTCCTCCCAATTACATGAAGCAAATATTAATTGAATTGAAAGGGAATATAGACAACTCTACAACAGTAGTAAGAGACTAACACACCATTTTCAAGGAGGGACAAATCAACTAGACACAAAGATGCAAAGATATAGAAGAACTCAACAACACAATCAACAAACTTGACCTCATAGACATATACAGAGTATTCCACCCAACAAAAGCACAATTCACATTCTTCTCCAGTGCACATGGATCATTCTCCAGAATAGACCATATGTTGGGACATAAAACAAGCCTCAATAAATTCAAAAACATTGAAATAATACAAAGTGTCTTCTCAGACCACAATGCTATAAAATTAGAACTTAGTAATAGGAAGAGCAAGGAAAAACATCAGACATGGAAGTTGAACGATACACTGCTCAAAAACTACTGGATAATAAAAGAAATAAAAAAAAAAAATTCCTAGAAACAAATGAGAATGAAGACACACATTCAATGTCACATAACAACAACAACAACACGGGACACAGCAAAAGCAGTACTTAGAGGTCAGTTTATAGCAATAAATGCATACATCAAAAAAGAGGAAAGAAACAAAATCAACACTCTAACTCAACAACTCCAACAATTAGAAAAAGAACAACAAAAGAATTCTATAGTATCTAGAAAGAGATAATGAAGATCAGAACAGAAATAAATGAAACAGAAAACAAAAAGCAATAGAGAAAATCAACAAAACAATAAGCTGGTTCTTGAAAAAGATTAAGAAAATTGACAAACCATTGGCAAATATAACAAAAGAAAGAGAAGATGCAAATTACAAGAATAGTAAACGAAAATGGTGCCATCACAACAGAACCAATTGAAATAAAAAGATACTGACAGAATATCATGAAAAACTGTACTGCAACAGATTTGAGAGCCTAGAAGAGATGGATAAGTTTCTGGAATCACAAGACCTACCTAAACTATCCCATTCAGAGATAGAATACTTGAACAGACCCATAACAAAGGTAGAAATTGAAAAGGTTTTTAAAAAAACTTCCCACAAGAAAAAGTCCTGGCCCTGATGGCTTCACTGGAGAATTTTATCAAATATTCAGGGAAGAGTTGAAACCTGTACTACTCAAGCTATTCCAGAACCTAGGAAAAGATGGAATACTCCCAAACTCATTTTATGAAGCAAGCATAACACTAATACCAAAACCAGGGAAAGACACCACTAAAAAGGAAAACTACAGACTAATAGCCCTCATGAACACAGATGCAGAAATCTTCAATAAAATTCTAGCCAACAGAATCCAATAACATATAAAAAAACAATAATACATCCTGACCAGTGGGATTCATACCTGATATGCAAGGATGGTTCAACATCAGAAAAATAATCAATGTAATCCACCACATTAACAAAACAAAAGAACCAAATGATCATATCAATTGATGCAGAAAAAGAATTTGATAAAATCCAACATTCATTCCTCTTCAGAACTCTCAGCAAAATAGGGATACAAAGGAAATTCCTCAACAGAATAAACGGCATATATGCAAAGCCAACAGCCAACATCATTATTAATGGAGAAAGACTCAAAGCATTCCCCTTATGAATGGGAACTAGACAGGGATGCCCTCTATCACACTTCTATTTAACATTGTTTTGGAAGTCCTGGCCAAGGCAATAAGGTAAGATAGAAATAAAAGTCATCCAAATTGGTAAAAAGGAAGTAAAGCTATCTCTATTTGCAGATGATATGACCATGTACATAGAAAACCCAAGAGACTCAGCAAATAAACTACTGGAACTAATAGAGAGGTTCAGCAAAGTGGCAGGACACAAGGTCAACACACAAAAATCAGTTGGATTCCTCTACACCAACAAAGACACCTCTGAAAAAGAAATAAAGGAGACAGTACCATTTACAATAGCTAGTAAAAAGACATAAAAGGCCTACACACACACACAAAAAAAAGAAAAAACTATAAAACACTACTACAGGAGACAACAAGGGATCTACCTAAATGGAAGAACCTGCCTTGTTCATGGATTTGTTGTTGTTATGTGCTGTCAAGTGGACTCCGACTCATAGTGACCCCTCCTTGGGTTTCTGAGGCAGTATCACTACAGAAGTAGGATAGGAGGACTGAAATTGTGAAAATGTCAATACCACCTAAAGCAATCTACACATTTAATGCTATCCCCATCCAGATACCAACAACATTTTTCAAGGACATGGAAAACCCAATTATTAACCTCATATTGAAAGAAAAGAGACTTTGGATAAGCAGAACACTACTGAAGAAGAAGAACAAAGTGGGAGGTCTCACACTCCCAGATCTTAAAACCTGCTATACAGCCACAGTTGTCAAAACAGCATGGTATTGGTACAATGATAGACAGATAGACCTATGGAACAGAATCAAAAGTCCAGAAATAGGCCCATCCATGTATGGACAGCTGATCTTTGACAAAGGTCCAAAACCTACTATATGGGGAAAAGATAGCCTCTTTAACAAATGGGGCTGGCAAAATTGGATATCACTTGCACAAAAATGAAACAAGACCCATACCTGACCCCATTCACAAAAACAAACTCAAGTTGGATAAAAGACTTAAATGTAAAAACCAAGACTATAAAATTCATGAAAGATAACATAGGGGCAAATTTAGGAGCCCTAATTTATGGCATAAATAGACTATCAAACATAACCCAGAACACACAGGAGGTAGAAGAGATGCTAGATGACTGGGACCTTTTGAAAATTAAATTCTCATGCACGTCAAAAGTCTTCTCCAAAAGGGTAAAAATGGAACCTACAAATTGGGAGAAAACATTTGCCTATGACTATCTGACAAAGGACATATCTCCAAAATCTATAGAAAACTTCAACACCTCAACACCAAAAAGACAAACAACCCAGTTCAAAAATGGGCAAGAGACATGAGAAGACCCTTCACTAAAGACTATATGCTGGTGGCCAACAAACAGATGAGGAATAGCTTGTGATCTTTTGTCATTAGAGATATGTAAATCAAAAGATGAGATATCATCTCACCCCAGCAATAATAGCAAAGTTCAACAGGACAGAAAATACAAATGCTGGCAAGGCTCCAGAGATATTGGAACTCTTATACACTGCTGGTGAGATCGTAAAATGGTACAATCATTGTGGCAAATGGTATGGCTTTTCCTTAAAAACTGAAAATAGAAATATCATTTGACCCAGCAATTCCATTCCTAGGAATATATCCTAAAGAGATGAGAGGAAGGACATGAACAGACATGCACACCTACATTCATTGCAGCACAGTTCACTATAGCAAAGAGATGGAAACAACCTAAATGCCCATCAACAGATGAAAGGACAACCAAATTATGGTACATTCACACAATGGAATACTATGTTACATTAAAGAACAGTAAAGGATACATGAATCATCTCACATTGTGCATGAACTTGGAGGACATTATGCTGAGTGAAATAAGTCATTCACAGAGGACAAATATTGTATGAGCCCATTACTGTAAAAAGACAGAGAAGGGTTTGCTTAAGGAAGGGAACTCACTTTGTAGGTTACTGGGGTGGGAAGGGAAGGGAATAATTTCAGGCTAATTGCAGGCCACATGCCGAGGTGGGTCAGGGGAAGGATGATATGGAAAGAGTCTGTGACCACTATGATAATACTGGGGAAAGGGAAGACACCGAATTGTGCACATAAGATATAGACAACAGAGGCTAATACCAGTATATCCACAATACCACATTACCATTAACACCAAACACCAGGCTACAGATAAACACATACATATTTGAGAAGATCAGATGGGGGGTCAATGAACAGGATTATACTCTAGATCAAGGATAGATTCAGCTGAGACTTATCTTGCACAGATATCAGTGATAACAAATACCTGCAATCCTGACAGAAACAACAGAAGTCAGACATAGAGCAATCCCTCACAGACAGCCAGACATTGTGGAAAAGAGATCCAACAGATCTACTAACTCAGGACCATAGTATTGGGGGACACCAGACTCAATTGGCACAACAAAATACATAAAAATCTTGTTCCACAACCTATATTGGTGAGTAGCGACTGATGTCTTAAAAGCTTTCAAGAGGCCATCTAAGATGAAGCTAATGGTCTCCTATTGTTCAGAAGTGAAGAAGAGTGCAAAACACCAAGGGCATTTAGAAGGAATCAGCCCTATGACATGAACTTCAAGACCAAAACTAGATGGTGCCAGGCTACCAATGTCAACTACTTGGGAAAGGATCAAAACTGGAGATGCTGGATAGAGTGGGAGGAAAAATGTGGGAAAAGATCCAAAAACACAATAATGACCAGAATTACTGGTCAAATGAAGTCTGATGGGACCCCCAATAGTATTGGCCTGGGATATACTTTGATCCTGGAATAAAACTCACTCCCAGGGGCTGGTTCTTAACCCAGTAGTAAATAAGATGTACAGGTAGACCACTCAACTCAGTGTGACACACCCACATACTCTACAGAGATGGATCCCTTGGAGCATTTGGCCACAGGGCACCAGAGGGGC
Organism: Orycteropus afer afer; assembly: GCF_000298275.1. NCBI lineage: Eukaryota > Metazoa > Chordata > Mammalia > Tubulidentata > Orycteropodidae > Orycteropus > Orycteropus afer. The sequence continues at coordinate 824,009 of NW_006922064.1, forward strand.
AACATTCACACGGAGGAAATGCAGGACACACAGGAGTGCATAACTATATGTGGGGGGGGGGTTACTGGGAAGGGAGGGGAAGAAAGTGGGTTAGGGTTGGGGATGGTAATTGGGGAATGAAACCAGCCATCCCCTCATTTAGACAGCCATACCCTTATTCTGACTGAGAGGAGGATAGATGAAAGTTTCCCACCAGAAGCCATGTGTGAATTGGACTCTGACCTCAGGGCATATCAGAGCTGAAGAGAGAGGTGATTACCTTCTGCACACAGATGACAGCAGCAGAGGGGATGAGCTCACCCAGGATAGAGTGAGTGCAGGGTAAGAAGAGAAGAGGCTATCAGTGAATGTCCCACTTAGTTGACAGCAGAGCTTAAGGCCCTTATAAGATAATTACTTCTTGCCCTAATTAGTTGAAACCAAGGATATGTAGATGGATATATTAGTGAGGTGAAGAGTACAGTCTTTAGTGTCAGTCAGACCTGGGTGGGATCCTGTTCCGATTTTCCAGCTCTGTGAATTCAGGCAAGCTCCTTAACCTCACTAAACTTCACTTTCCTCATCTGTTAATGGGATTTGCGTGTGATAATTCAAGTACGGCAGTTGGCATAATGTCTAATACACCCAAAGTATTCATTAATTTATGTAATGTTTAGTAAAGCATCAGAAAAAAAATGTTGAATTGGAAATTAATTTTCTCTGTAAACTGTCATCCAAATAACAATAAAATTTAAAAAAAAAACGTGTAACACTAATCATTACTTGTCAAGAAATTACTAATAGATGATTGGCAAGAAACATATATTAACAAGCAGAGTTTAAAGAGGAGGGAATTTTATAAAGTTCTTTCTTTGCTTCATTCTTGATGAAAAAAAATCAATATACCATGTGAAGAGAGACAAATGGATCAACAGGGGTGATTATGATGCATGCTGTTCTGACTTGCATGTTATTAACCCATAGATTTATTAGTGTGACTTGAAATACCATCCACTCCCCTTGCAGGAAATGCTTTAATTATAAGGCCAGAGCACAGGAGACTACCTCCAAGTGCTTACATTTCTTTCCAATACAATACTGCCCTCCTATGGAACAGACACAGGCCCCCTTCCTCCCCTAGAATTCTGGATTTCTTTTCACCTGTTTCAGTCTTATCACAAGGTAATTCAGGAAAATAAAAGAGTTTTTTAGAATTTTATGAGAAAACCAATATCATACACTACAATATCATTCCTGAAATCTGCTTTAGCTTCTAAATGGTAGAGAATTCAATTTACATTTACTAAGAAAATGTATGGTCACCAGAGGTCTGAAATATGCCAAGACTAATATTATTATTAAGTCTAAATGACCAGGCTATCATCAACATAGGAGCTCTGGTAGTTTCTGCTAACCAGAAGCCTGGTGGTTCAAACCCACCAGTCACTCCTTGGAAGGAAGGTTGGGCAATCTACTTCTGTAGTGATACAGCCTCAGAAACCCAAGGAAGGGTCGCTATGAGTCAGAGCTGACTCCACGGCACATAACAACAACAACAACATCATCAACATAAAAAGGCTTTTAGTATGCTTCTAATGTTTATATTGCAATGAGGTGGTTTGAAATATTATGCTATTCCTACCAGATCAATTTCAAATAGTGTGAAGTAGAAAGCCAATCCCAGCAGACTTCCAAAACAGTAATATTTGGAGTTTGAAATGTATAAGATTGTAGGCAAGTAGTCAAGTATGTACATCTTGTGCAGTGCATGTAGATAAAAAAATTATAATGAAAATAGAGTGAGATGAGTGCATGATAGGACTGTTTGAGGTCTTGCTGTGTGATATATGTACGTATTATCATAAGCCATAAGACACAATGAACGCATCAATCACCTAAGCAGCTTAAATATCGCGCACAAAGTGCTGCTCATGCTATAAAATAAAATAAAGCTATTAATTTCTTTGCCTCAGTCAATGAGCCAAAACTATTAAAATGAATTGTCATTGTAAACACTTGTTAATATCACTCGCTCTAATATTTATTAAAATATGTGAGGATAGCAATCTAACCATAAGAACTCTTGAATTTCCTCACACAGTAGTTGGTCTCAGTGGATACCCCTTCACTAGGTATTTTCTAGCTCATAAATCCTAACATAAGAAGTTTAACTCCAGGAGAGAAAAAAAATAAAAAACAGGCAAAGTCCAGTCCCACTATTTATGATGTATATAAATCTGAGTCATTTCAGCATCACTTGTTCATATAAGATGAAGAACAAGTTCTATTGATTCCCACAAGTCTAACCTAGTGCTATTTCCCTTAGGAGCTAATGAAACCCAGACATTCTGCTGCATTATAATTACTCTGCCTCCTCAATAGCAATGCATTCATTGCTGTATTTCAAAGTCTACTAAAGTTTATGGCTCTTTTACTAATACTGTGATAAATATTTGGCACAGCATAATAAAATAGCCTACAAATTATCATTTTACCTTCTGCTCTGCGTAACTATAATTACTTCCCTTAGGAATACAAGTTATCCTTTTGTAGATTTGCTATTCCTTATTATTTTCAAATGAAGCAATAAACAGCTTTGAGATGAATGACAGAGTGAAGAGTTTTTAAATCACCAACATGAAGAAGCTAACACTAGCAGCATTAGCAACAGCACTGGAAATATAGAGAAATGCAGATGTATACTCAGTCATCTATGTTTAGGGCACCTATTAAGAAAGTAAAGGAGCTCTGGTGGCGTAGTGCCTAAGGCATTTGACTGCTAACCAGAAGGACGGCAGTTCAAACCCACCAGCCCTTCTATGAAATTCAAGATTTACCACCTTGGAAACCCAGTGGGATTCACTGAATCAGAATCCACCCTATGGCAGTGGAGTTTTTTGATTTATTAAGAAAGTAAGCTTAGCATACAGTTTCTGTGTACGTACATCAAAGAGTTTTAATAAAAATTTATTTCAGGGTTTAAAGTGCAACAACAAGAAGTGCAGTTGATAGGTATTAAGTCTTAATATGTGCAAGGTACTCTAGTAGAAAATTGATCTACATTATGATAGTTAATTCTCAAGCAACCCCATGAATCAAATTTTGTTATTAAGCCCTGTATTATAGGAAATTAAAATTTAGCAAGCTTATTTCAACAAAAAATCCGTTGTTTTGAGATCAATGAGTTGTTATGAGGTATGGCAACTTTAATTATCACTCAGAACGTCCTGTTCAATCTCCATGAATTCATGTCTGCCTCTTAGAAAGAGGAAACTATAATAATGAGGGAATAAAAGTTCACAAATTCAGAATATCTGTGAGAAGCAGAAGGTATATGACAGCATTTCTTTGAAGCCTTAAAAAAAAAGGCATCTAGTCTGTACAAGTGGGGCACTATTGTGCATGGAAACTAATAAGATGGACTGCACTGCAAATATCCTACTCTTAGAATGGAGAAGAGGGATGTCTAATATCCATCAAGATATCATGGGGAAATGTGATGACTTCTCTGATGTACCTATCAATTTCCTCAACCTCAACCATTTCTGCAGCATCAGAATGAGGAGGAAAACTGCAATCTCATTCCTAGGTATATACTCACTCTCACTGCCACTGAGTCAATTTCAACTCATAGTGACCACTCCTTGGGTTTCCGAGGCAGTATCACTATGGAAGTAAATTGCCCCATCTGCCTTATGAGAAGTGGCTCGTGCATTTGAACTTCCAGGCTTCTGGTTAGCAGTCAGATGCCTTAGGCACTACACTACCAGAGCTAAAAGAATTGAAAACAGGTACTTGTACATGACAGTTCATTTCAGCATTATTCACAACAGGCTAAAGGTGAAAAGATGGGGGGAAAAAAGTGTTCCTCAATAATTAAGTAGATAAATAAAATGTAATATATACATGAAAAGGGCTAGTTGCTCAATGGTTAGCACTCAGCTGCTTATCAAAAAGGTCAATGGTTGGAACTCACCAGACACTTCACAGGAGAAAGATGTGGCAATTTCCATAAAAGTTGTCAGCCTTAGAAAACCTAGGAGAAGTTCTTCTCTGTCCTATAGGGTTATTATGAGTTGAAGTCGATGGAATCATAAGACAGTGGCTTTTGGTTTGGTACATACATACAACAGAATACTATTCAGCCATAAAAAGGAATGATGTGGTACATGCTACAACATGGATAAACCTGGAAAACCTTATGCTAAATGAAATAACACAAAGACAAAAGGACAAATATTGTATGGTTTCACTTATATCTAGAACAGGCATATTCATAGAAATAAAAAGGAGATTTCCAGGGCTGGGGGAAGGGAGTCTGAAGTTATTGATTAACGGGCACTGAATTTCTGTTTGGGGTGATGAAAGTTTTGGAAATATTGGTGATAGTTGCATAGCATTGTAAGTGTAATTAATGCCCCCAAATTATTCACTTAAAGATGATTAAAAGGGCAAATCTTATGTTATATATACTTAACCACAATAAAAAAATATTTTATAAGAGAGAGAACAGGAAAGTCACAGCTACCATAGGGGATCTGTTAAACCTGTTTAGGAGTACAAAATATGACATATAAACAAACACTCAGAATTCAGAAAAAGAAATGGAAAGGGCAGGATTTCTTGCAGAACAGATGGACATAAAGCCAAAAACATGATATTGTTTTATTTACTTTATTGTGAACTCTTCTAGATACTATTGATGAATATAAATTCACCCCAAACCTTAGTGATTTAACACAACAACAATTATTTTATATTATTTAATGGTTTCTGTGCATCGGGAATTTAGGGATGAGAAGGCTAGGAATTTCTAACTGTAGGTTTCTTAAGTAGTTGCAATCAGACAGAAACTAGAGCTACAACAGAGAAGGTAGCACCAGAGCAGCCAGGATCTAGTCAAGCATCTCCCATAACCCAAGTAGTCTTGGGTAGTCTCCATCTGGCCCCTCCATGTGGACTAGGTAGCGTGGCAACCTTAGGGAAGGTAAATTTCTTACATGGCAGGTGAGGACGTCCAAGAAAATAGATGGAGGTCACCTTATTTTAATGACCTAGCCTCAGAAGTCATGCCATGACAATCCTGTCACATATCAGTCACCTGGTGAGCCAGATTCAAGGAAAGTGAATTTATAGTCCCAATTGGTATAGAAATGGTGATGTTCTACAAGATCCTGTGGGATGAGAGTTATTATTGTGCCATCATTAGAAAATATACTCTGCCGTAAACATTACTATCAACATCAAAGTTATAGTGGTCAAAGATATGTGAGTTATGAATAAACGAATAAGAGAATTAATAAGCAACACATTCCTATGATGTTCTCAATACATGTAATCTATAAATATTGCAATCAGTCCCTTATCAAATCTCGATGTATTGGACTAGGAGTTCAGGGATAACCTTGAATTAAAGTGAATACCTTTCAAGAAGTCTATACAGAATTATGATCCATTATTTCATTTTTACAGAAAAAAAAAAGGGTTTTTTTTTACAGCTTTTTAATTACTGCGGTTTAGGTAGTTACTGAATCTCAAATGGACACATCAACCTCATCTCTCAACACTTCAATGACTATGCCTGTTTTTGTATTTATTTATTGTCCAGACCATTAAAATTTTATTCACAATCAGTATTGACAATCATGACTGGTCACTCATCTATTAAAGCCCTCTCATAAAGGTAAATTGCATCTTCCTTCCTAACTTGTACTTCCATCCACTAATGGTGCTACATTCTGAGAAAGCCTATCCATTTTTGAAATGACTGAACTCATCCTTACCAACATGACTTCTCCAGTTCTGATTTAATCAGCCAACAAAATTGAAAGTTCAGTGACAGAAGCTCATTAACAGCAATAAATGCTAATGGAAGTTCAAGTTTCCTCACCAATAAATTCATTGGTTTAATGAAATTCTTATACCCAATAAACAGCTTGAAGCTGAGGAAAAAGCAAAGAATACCAACTCAGCCCTATATGCATCATGTAAGTCCCCAAAGCCAGAAGTACACACACCAATTGTCATCAAGTTGGCTCTGACTAACAACAACCCCATGTGAGTTAGAGAAGAACTGTGTGCTAGCAATTTTTTAGTGGCCCTTTTTTCAGAAGTATATCGCCAGAACCTTTCTTCAAAAGAGTCACTGGATGCACTTCAATCCCCAAATTTTTGGTTTGCAGCCAAAGGCATAAACCATTTGTACCACCCAGAGACTGCAGAGGTAAAAAGATACTAATCCTATTAGTGCACAGATGACTCCTGGGGATGTAACCTATCTCATATACTTACTCCACCTCTGTAGAAAGATTAGGCTGATTAGACAAAACCTTCCTCAAGAAAAAAAATACCACTGGTCATTAATCCCTTTGCTCCACAACACATTTATCTTGCTATTAGGTCAAGTGACAATATAAGACTTTTAGCTAACATAAGCTTTTATTGATTCAGTTGTTTGCACTAGGATTCCTTGTTCTACACCATCTATCAGTCATTCTCAGATTACATGGAGGCCTACAGCCATATTATGCCCCATTATAGATAGAATTGTACTCACAAAAAAAAAAAAAAAAGGTATTTTGAAATCCTAGCCCCATGTATCTGTTAATATGTCCCTGTTTTGAAATAGGGTCTTAGAAGATGTTTTCAGTTAATAAGAAATCATACTGAAGTAAACTGAAAAACCAAACCTGTTATTATCAAGTTAATTCTGAGTTATGACAATTCCATGTGTTAAGGAATAGAATTGCTCCATAGATTTTTAGTGACTGTAATCTTTATAGAAGTAGATCACTAGGCCTTTCTTCCAATGTGACACTGGGTAGGTTCCAACCACCACCCTCTAGGTTAGTGGTCTAGTGCAAACCAGTGGTGGCACCCAGGAATCTAATACCAGTGGAGATGGGTCCTGACTCCATCTAAGCTGCATCCTTACAAAAGAAGACAAGAAACATAGGGGGAAAAAAATCTTGTGGAGATGCATCTATAAGGCAAAGAATATCAGTGAATGCCTGGGACTACCAGTAGCTGGAATTAACAAGAAAAGAGCTTCCTCTAGGGCAGACAAAGATAGAGTACAGCCTTGCCAACACATGAAATTTAGACTTATAGTCTCCAGAACTGTGACAGAATTAATTTTTGTTCTTATGGGTCACCTACACTGTTGTACCACCACTGGTCTGTCAGTTTGTCATACTGTGGTGACTTGCATGTTGCTGTGAGGCTGGAGACTATGCCACCAATGTTTCAAATACCATTTGGGTCACCCATGGTGGACAGGTTTGAGCAGAGTGTCCAGATGAAGACAGACTGGGAAAAAGGACAAGGTCATCCACTTCTGAAAAAACTGGCCACTGAAAACCTTATGAATAGCCTTGAATCACTGTCTGATATCATACTGAAAAATTTTATGAATAGCCCTAAGACACTGTTTGATATAGTTTTGGAAGATGAGGTCCTCAGATTGGAAAGCACTCAGAACACAACTAGGGAAGAGTTAAGTCTTCAAATTACAGTCGACCTAAATGATGTGGATGAATAAAGCTTTTGGGACCTCCATTTGCTGATGGGGCATGACTCAAAATGAAGAAACAGCTGCACACATCCATTAATAATCAGAACATGGAATATATGAAGTATAGTATAACCTCAAGTATAGTAGAAAAATTGAAAGTTGTCAAAAATAAAATAGAATGCATAAAGACTGATATGCTAGATATTAGTGATCTAGAATGGACTGATTCTGGTCATTTTGAATCAGACAACCATATGTCTATGCCAGGAATGACAAATTGAAGAGGAATGGAGTTGCATTCATCATCAAAAAGAACATTTCAAGATATATCCTGAAGTACCATACTTTCAGTGATAGAATAATATCCATACACCTACAGAACAGTTAATACTGCTATCTTTCAAATTTATGCACCAATCACTGAAGGCAAAGATGAAGAAATTGAAGATTTTTGCCAACTTCTGTGGTCTGAAATTGCCAAAATATGCAATCAAGATGTACTGATGATTGCTAGCGATTGGAGTATGAAAGTTGGAAACAAAGAAGAATCATTAGTAGCTGGAAAATGCGGCCTTGGTGATAGAAATGATACTGGAGATTGCATGATAGAATTTTGCAAGACCAATGATTTATTCATCTCAAATATCTTTTCAACATACATGGTAGCTATACATATGGACCTCACCAGATGAAATACCCAGAAATCAAATCGACTACATCTGTGGAAAGAGGCAAGAAAGAAGCTTAATATCTTCAGTCAAAATAAGTCCAGGCCTGACTGTGGAACAGACCATCAATTGCTTGAACGTAAGTTCAAATTGGAACTGAAGAAAATTAAAACAAGTCCACAGGGGCCAAAATACAACCTAGAGTATATCCCACCTGAATTTAGAGATCATCTGAAGAATAGATTTGACTGAGCACCAATGACCAAAGACCAGATGAGCTGTGGGATAACATCAGGAACATCATACCTGAAGAAAGCAAAGGGTCATTAAAAAAACAGGAAAGGGAAAAAAAAAAAAAAAACATTAAAATGAATGCCAGAAGAGACTCTGAAACTTGCTCCTGAATGGAGAGTTGCTAAAGCAAATGTGGAACAAATGACAAGATAAAAGAGCAGAATAGAAGATTTCAAAGGGTGGATAGAGAAGACAAAGTAAAGCATTATAAGGCAATGTACAAAGACCTGAAGTTAAAAAATTAAAGGGAAGAACATGCTCAGCTTTTCTCAAGCTGAAGGAACTAAAGGGAAATTCTCTTCCAACAAACCTTCAACAACTTTCTCTGTTTTCTCTTTCTCTTTTTGTTCTGGAATTCCAGTCACATGTAGGTTATTCCTTTTGATGGTATCCCACATGAACCTTAGGCTTTCTTCATTTTGTTTTGATCTTTTTTTCTGATTGATCCCTTCCAAAGTATTCAGGTATTTGTCTTCAATCTCACTAATTCTGTTTTCCATTGATTCAATCCTACTCCTTTGCCCGTTCAATGTGTTAGCTATTTCTGAAAGTTTAGTATTAATCTTTTGGATTTGTATCTGTAGATTTTGTATAATTTCTAATTTTTCATTTATTTTGTCATTTTGTTCTTGTATTGTTTTTCAAAACTATTCTAAGGTTTTCTCTGTGTTTTCCTCAATTTTGTCAGTGTTTTGCTTGATCGGTCTCTCAATCTGTTGAAGGTACCTAAATATAATTCTTTTGAATTCCTTATCAGGGAGTTCCATTGCTGCTTCTTCCTCAAGGATGAATTCTAGACCTGTATCCTGGTCCCTTGTTTTTCCTGCTTTATCTTGCTTCTTCATGTGGACTGTGATGGACATTGTGACATTTTTGTGTTTATATTTAATTGGTGATTGTATGTTGGGGTTATTTGCTCAAGATTTTCATTTTCTTTGTTATGTTTATATGTTATCTAAGAAAGCAGTTTACTGTGCTCCGTCCTCCTCTTTTCACTAGTTGGCAGCACTTATGCACTCACCACCTGTCTCCTTTCCTGTTGTCAGCCTCTCATATGTCCCTGCCACCCTTGGTAAGCAGAGACCATTCTTAGGTCCCTGGAATCTAAATGAGAAAGCTGTCACTTTAAATATCCAAAATGGCTGCCACTTGTAAACAATGAAAATAGCTGTGCCATCCAGACAGCCAGAAGACAACAGGAGGGGTTGTCTCCCTCCTTGCTGTTTCCCTTCCTAGTCATCAGCCACCAGAGCAGTTGTCCCTGCAGCCCTTGGTAACCAGGGCTGATCTTTAAATCAATTCTCAAGTCCCAACACTACTTGGAAATATTCAGGCTGTTGATGCCATCAAAGCAGCTGACAGTCCTCAGCTCTGTCTTTGTAGCCACTGTTTTCATTCAGGTTTTTCCACTAGTGGTGCCTAATCCACTTCTGTATACTTCCTTTCAAAGCTCAAGGCTCCAGGATTATCTTTTGTATCTCTGTCAATTGATTTCTCTTTTCTTTGTTGAAGATGGTCTGTGTAGCTTGTCTACCTATTCCACCATCTTGCCAGAACTCCCCATCTACCTGTCTTTTATTGACTATGAAAAGGCATTCAGCTGTGTGGATCTTAACAAATTGTGGATAACATTGCAAAGAATGAGAATTCCAGAACAATTAATTGTGATCATGAGGAACCAGTACATAAACCAAGATGTTTGAACAGAATAAGGAATACTTCATGGTTCCAAATCAGGATGAGTTTATGTCAGGATTATATTCTTTCACCACACTTATTCAATTTCTTTGTTGAGCAAATAATCCAAGAAACTGGAGTATATGAAGAATGTGGCATCAGGATTGGAGGAAGAATCACTAATAACCTGTGATATGTAGATAACACAACCTTGCTTGCTGAAAGTGAAAATGACTTGAAGTACTCACTGATCAATATCAAAGATTACAGTTTTCCATATGAATTACACCTCAACACAAAGAAAATGAAAATTCTCTCAACTGGACTAATAACAAACATCATGATAAGATGAGAAAAGATTAAAGTTGGCAGGGATTTCATTTTACTTGGATTCAAAGTCAATATCCATGGAAGAAGGAGTCAGGAAATCAAATGTTCTATTGCAGTGGGAAAATCTGCCACAAAAGACTCTTTAAAGGATTAAGAAGCAAAGATGTCACTTTGAAGACTAATGTTTGCTTGATGTATGCCATGGTATTTTCAATCACCTCATATGCATGTGAAAGCTGGACAGCTAAGAAGGAAAACTGAAGAAGAATTAATGCTTTTGAATTGTGGTGTTGGTGAAGAATACTGAAAATACTATGTACTGCCAGAAGAACAAACAACTCTTCCCTGGCAGAAGTGCAGCCAGAATGCTCCTTGGACTGAGAATGGCCAGACTTCATCTCTCCTACTTTGGTCATGTGTTAGAATGGACCAGTCCCTAGAGAAGAATATCATGCTCAGTAAAGTAGAGGGTCTGTGAAAAAGGGGAAGGCCATCAAGTAGATGGATTGATGCAGTGGCTGCAATGATGTGCTCAAGCATAGTAAGAAGTGTGAGGATGACACAGGACCAAGCATTGTTTCATTCTGTTGTATATAGGGTCACTATGAGTCAGAGCCAAGTTAACAGCACCTAGAAATAACAACAACACAATGTAGTATTTTGTTACAGCAGCCCTTGGAAACTAACAAAATTCATAACCTTGATTTCTAGGCAAAATTCCTGCCCTCCCTTGTCTTCTAATATGATCAATTGATCTAGCCTCCCTAGAACAACTTCATATATCCTAGATCATGTTCCAAACATCCAGAACTCTATTTTTTGTCTTCTAGATCCTGATCTTGGCTTGTAGTTCTGCCACAATAGAAGTATATCTCAAGAGGAAGGAGAACTTCAAAATCCAATGAAAGAGTCAGACAGGAAAATCCTCAGCCAAAAGTCTCCACAATGCCACACACTGTCCTTGTCTCATGCCTCCCATTTCACCTAATTCCTTACTCCTACCAGAGATTTAGGAGCTCTGGTAGTGTAGTGCCTAAGACACTTCACTTTTAACCAGAAGGCTGGTGGTTCAAACCTTCACTCTCATTCCTACAATATTTACGTTTATAAAGGGAGGAGCAGTGTAAGGGAAAGAATCTCAGCCCCCACCATCACAACACACACAGAGAAGGATAGAACATGTTTTATTTTACCCTTCCCCTAAATTTTCCTCTTTCTTTTGGATATATTGTGAAAATATAAACATTTTCACAGTTATTCCTTTAAGTATCCAGTCTTGTGTAGCTTTCTAACACTTTCCTTTTTTCAGCGTCTGTCATGTCTTCTCCCTGAGCAAGTTGAAATGTGTAGGGCAAAAATAAGACCAATCATCCTTAAGTCCTTTAAAGGCCTGTGTTTAGTAAACCAAAAATCAAACCCATTGCCATCAACTTGATTCCAATCATAGTGACTTCTATAGGGTTTCCAAGGCTATAAATCTTTGCTGCAGTAGACTGCCTCATCTTTCTCCCACAGAGCAGCAGCTGTGTTTGAACCAACAACCTTTTATGTAGCAGTCCAATGCATTAACTACAGCATCACCAGTGTTCCTTTGGTAAGCCCAAGAGCAGTAAATTCTAGTCAGTAGTAAAGCAACTAAAGAACTCTGGTTGGCCAATGGTTAAGACATCTGGCTGCTAACCATAATGTCAGCCTTTTGAACCTCTTTCGGCTTCCACAAAGATTTACAACCTTGGAAACCCTATGGGACAGTTCTATGCAGTCCTACAGGATCACTATGAGTCTGAATAGACTTACTGGCAGTGGGTTTAGTTAAAAGAAAAAAAAAAAAAAAACACTGGTTAATTCAGTAGAGAGGGCAATAAACATCAATTAAACTAGCTACTTAGCACAATAAAATGGAGGGTAGGAATATAAGAAAAACAAAACAATCATCTACTGAGCAGTTGTCAACTTGCTAGTAACTGGGTTCAGTTCTTTATCACATTATTTGTTTTAATCCTCAAACAATTCTATAAAGTAGGGATTCTTTCATCCCATTTTACTAATGAGAAGATGGCTTAGAGATACTAAAGTGTTGTGTCCAGATCTTGAATCCCCTAAAACCACCAAGAGCCGATTCCACTGCAAAAGCATAGGGGTTGTTTATTCAAGCTCAAGCTCGGACCCTCAACCATCACCAACGCAGCGGTTCAGGATTGAGAGCCCCGAACCCAGAAGTAATGGGGTTTCTATAGGGGGTACAGCAGGAAGGAGGAAGTTTCAATCAGAAAATTACAGGATTGGTTGACATTTTCCAAGTTGCTAGTTGTTCCTACTTGATTGGCTCTGTCTGATGGGCCAAAGCCACCAACTGTCATTTCTAACTATTTGATTGGCTCTGTCTGGTGGGCCGAAGCCACCAACTGTCATTTCTAACTATTTTAGGTAAGGTATTTCTCTACCATTTACTGAATGGTTGTTGCTAAGGAGAATGCTTGGGTATCGATGAGGTGGGGGTAGTTAGGACTCTTTGTGGTTTTTCCAGTAACTAAGGCACTAAAGCGTGGAGTACGTGCTAAGGCATATTGCAAAAATGGCTACATGGTGGTTATATAGAAACATGGCCTCACAAAAGGACTTGCCCCAGTGGCACAGGACCAGGCAATGTTTCCTTCTGTTATACATAGGGTCACCGAGTAGAAATCAACTCAATATCATCTAACAAGGAAATTTCCAGATTCACGTTCTAGTTTTTTTTCATCCCAGAGCAAAACTTAAGAAATACTGAGGATAGTGGGAGCTTATGGTAATATTTTAGAAGTAGCAAGGAGGTTTTTTCCCAACTGCATTTTCTTATTTCAGTCTTCTATCTGATGCGAGTATTTGAGCACAATTTTTAGTAATAGCCAGTCTGAAGGAGCTAAAATGAATTAAATCCAGCCTGCCATTTACAAGAAGAAAGCCACCTAAATATAGCACATGGCTGAAATATGAGAATAATTAGTGATGTCTTTCCTCAATAAAAGTTTGTTAAATACATGAATGAGTAAATGAATGAAACTGATTGAGATTCTCTGAAACAGTTAATGCAGACAATAAAGAATATACTTAGATTCAACAAAAGCTATTATCTTTCTCAAATCTATACATCTTTGCATAGTTTCTTCTTCTCTTCCCAGAATAGCCAAGGAAGGTTTCTCCTGCCCTCCATGGCATGAAGAGTAGAAGACTGTAGTCTGTCAACACTCTTTGCTACCTTCCTTGATGCTTGAAGGTCTCACTCATTCATATTCTAGAAGTGACTATCTTAAGTTTCACACAGAGTAAGAATGTCGTGAAGAGACATTTGGCAATTAGAGGCCATTGAAAAGTTGTAAAAAATGATGTAATATTCCTATTTGCATTTTTAAAACTTCTGCTCTGCTACAGTAAGGGAATGATTGAACAAGGAAAAAGGTTAAAACAGAAAAGACATATATGACCTTGTGTTCTGCTAGAAATACAACAAGAGATCAAGGTTTGTGTTCAGAAAGTTTATTCTGTTACATGAACAGGATTAGAGCCAGTGGGAAAAGTGAAACAGGAAAGGGGGGAAAATCAGCTGAAGTATATATTAATGAGTTGGTTACCACTTTTTGCGCTATTGGGGTTCAACCCTACTGAGTATCTCCTAGGTATTGGGAAGAAAATGTGCTTCAAACATGCAAGAGAGGAGTCTGTATTCGCTATCTTCTATCCACAATTATCAAAGGCTGCCTTAGAGAGATGGTAGCTTCCTTGTACTTCCACGAATTTCTAATAGCAACATCAGAGAAATTTCAGGGCAGAAAAGAAGAGAGGTGTGTGCAGCTGAGGTGAAGAGCTATCATGCAATACCTGCATGCAACTGTCTGCCTAGCAATGATAGGGCCAAAGAGGTAGGCAGAGAAGATATAAAATTGCATTAAAAAATGATCAATAAGATCTAGTCCTTGCTTTGTTTGATTTGCTTTGACTTACATTAAGTCCAGTTTATCACAGAGTCCACAAGTTGTTCTACCACAATCTTTGCAAAGGTTTCAGTAAGAAAGCTCAGTGGAACACTGCCTGATGCTTCAACTTGGAACTAGTTGCATGCCACTCATTGCATTTTTCATTAACCTCAGCCTGTACTCTATCTTTAAAAAGCCAGATCCCATAACTACTTTATCCTTGGCTATAGTAACAACAATTGCCCATATTCATTTTCACTGGCATATGGGTACAAAGAGAAATGTGAGCGAATTCCCTAGTTTCTAAAGCACACTTTTTGTTCCCATTGTGTTGCAGCCAGCTTTACATCTTCATAATCAAGATCAATTTCTACTGCCTTTGTTGGTCCAATGATGTGAGAAATCAGCCAATATAGTTATAACTTCAGATACAGTGTAAACCTTATTACATCCCAAGATGAGCAGATAGTAATTATAGCTTCAGGTTTAGTGAACCCTCTGCCTCATATTTACCAGGAATCAGAATGTCTAAACTGACAGCATTTAAAACTACAGGGACTCAAATTCTGAAAGTGAGTCACTTGAAGTAACGGTTGAAGGTTAAAATCTACTTCAACCCATTGGATCCTGGAGAGAATATATCAGCTATATAACACAATGGAAGATTGTGTTTCCAACCTCTTTTGTTGTTGTCTTTGAATTGGCAGCTTAATTAAGGCTTTAATGTACCATTCTATAATTTTATTAGGCCAGCTGCTTCTGGGTGATGCAATATATGATTGGATCACTGAAGCTTATGGTTATGTATTCATTATCACACCTCCTTCCACACAAAAGGGATCTCTTGAACCGAGACAGTATTATGTAGGCTCTCATATCAGTAAATTAGGTAACCTGTAAATCCTTGCGGGATGGTTCTTGCAAACTCTTCAGGCAAGGGAGATAAATAGAGATGAAAAATAAGCATAAGTTCCAGTGGAAACAAAACGTTGAGTCCCCCATTGGTTTTATGGTCAACTTCAAGTAAAAGTGTCATATACAGGGCACAGTGTCATTCTCTGCTGCAGTGTTACACATTACATTTTATTCCCCAAGTATTTATGTTGAAGGCATAACTGTAGGTACCTGTGAATTTGGCCTTATCTGGAAATAGGATCTTGGAAGTTGTTACTGGTTAGCATTAGGTCATCTTGAAGTAGGATTCTAATCCTACCTGAATAGTATCCTATAAAAGAGGAAAAGAGATAGAGACAGAAAGACATAGATTAGCAGCTGTGTAAAGATGCATCTTCAAGCCAAGGAATGTCTGGGGCTACTAAAGCTGACAGAAACAAGAAAAGAATTCCTCTAGAGTCTTCAGAGAGATCATGGCCCAGCCAACACTCTGATTTGGAACTACTAGACTTCAGAACTATGTTGTTGTTGTTGTTGTTATGTGCCGCTGAGTCAGACCCAAGTCATAGCAGCCCCTCCTTGGATTTCCAAGGCTGCATCACTACGGAAGTAGATTGCCCAACCTTCTTTCCGAAGATGGGCTATAAGACAAGAAATTTCTGTCCTTTTAAGCCATCCAATTTGTGTTCATTTGTTAAGGCAGCCCTAGTAAATTAAAAAATTTTAATAGTAAATAGTAACTATTTAATAATTAGTAGCAGCTAATAGTAACTGCACAGGACAGAGATTGTTGGACCCATTTGTCACCTGCATCGTTCCCCCTTTCTGTTTATGGGCTCATTGCCCAAGCATTCTAATGGCTGAGGAGAGCAGCTTGTTGATCCCTACAGAATGAGTCATCCTAAAGATTCTACATTTAGCACAACAATTGTGATAAGGGCTTCTAATCAGTTATATTTACAGTGGCCATTATGGTTTGGTTTTCCTAAAAGTTAACAACTAGACTGAGTGCAGACACAATAAAAACCTTTAGAGGAACCATATAAAATGTGCTTTAGAATAGTCCACCGAATTCAGGAGGAGAATAGTATTTATCTACCAACATCTATCTCGATTGGTCAATGGTTGCACAGAAGGGCATAACTGTCTCATACTACCAGGTTTGCACATTCAACAGAAAAGAAAATAGCACTCTCATGAGCTTACCAAATAGCTGTGACAGAGAGGTGACATGGATACTTGCAGCTGGATGCCACACAATGGTTGGAGCACAAAGATGGTTCAAAAGAATGTGAGATAAGACCTTTAAGAATGTCATAAATAACCATGAGGACCTCAACCTTCATGATCCAGAGACCAGAACCAGATGGTGCCTGGCTACCAATGCCAACCACTTGGAAAGGGATCAAAACTGGGGATCCTAGATAGAGTGAGAAGAAAAATGTTGAACAAAATTCAAAAACACAAAAACGACCAGAATTACAGGTCAGATAGAGTTTGGTGGAACCCTTGAGACTATGGCCTCATGTTACACTTCAGGCCTAGAAATGGACCAACTCCCATGGATTGGCTCTCAGATCAATGGTAGAAAGATTTACATGCAGAACACCTGCCCCAGGGTGATGCACCCACCTACTCTAGGGAGATGCACCTCTTAGATCATCCATGAGACACCAGAGGGGCAACATTCACATAGAGGGAAAGCTGGACAGACAGAAATGCATAGTTAGGAAGGGTACACAGAGGGCATAGTCACAGGGACAAGAGAGGAGGAGAGCTGTTACGGTAGGGGATGGTAATTGGGGAGTGAAATCAAATGTACACCAACTGTTGAATGTAAAACACATTTGCTTTGTAAATTTGCACCCAAAGCACAATCATTTTTTTTTTTTAAGTCATAAATAACCATTTAGAAGACTATTGTAATATTCTAGGTATGACTCCATAAAGGTCTGAACTAAGACAGTGGTAACATATATGATGAAAAATAGATAGCTTCAGTAGATATTTATAAATAAGCTATCAAGAAGGCAAAAGAAAAGTGACTACTTATCATTTCCTAATTTTTTTTTCCTCAGACTTCAAGGCGTTCTGTGACAAAATGATCCCTTGGGAAAATCAAAATTGAGAAATACTGTTTATGCATAAGTAGCCTTCCTTGCTATAACATTTCCATCCTAAAATATAAATTTCTCTCTAGATATCATCTATGCTACTGCCCACTGGGCACCAGAAAGAAAATACTGCATCAGTATTTGAATAAAAGGCCAATTTAGTTTGGACAATTCTAAATTTTCCTTTATGCGACCTTATAAGAAAATGTTAATTAGTTAAAACGAACTCAAATCAATGAATAAACAGCATTTTAATATCAAAGAGAGTTAAAAATAATTTCTGGGAGACTGTAAAGTAGATGAAAGTTAGCATCATGCTGTACTCCCAATTCATGGAAATATTTTATAAATAGGAAGTGATACCACAGCGGAAACCCAAGGAGGGGTCGCTATGAGTCAGATCTGACTCCGTGGTAAGGAGTTTGGTTTTTTTGGTATGGTCCTTTTCTTTCTTTCTTTCTTTCAATGTGTTTCTATGTATACTTATTTTCCAATAATATTTTTTGGTGAACAGAAAATCTGAGCTTCAAAAGGATTCCTCAAATGTACTCCATACTCAAAAATCTCACTGCCCTCGAGTGGGATCTGACTCACAGCGTCCCCTCCTTGGGTTTCTGAGGTGATAACACTATGGAAATAGATTGCCCAACCTTTCTTCCAAGGAGTGGCTGGTGGGTTTGAACCACCAGCTTTCTGGTTAGCAGTCAAATGCCTTAGGCACTATGCCACCAGAGCTCCTTAAAGTACTCCATAGAGTGGTATAAATTAATGATTGATGGACACCCTTCTTTACACTAGGAAAAAAAAAAAGTGAAAGAAAATCTTACAACGTTAAAACTGGGTCACAAACAACATTGGGGGAGAAAACTTTAGTTGTGAAAATTAGTTTTCTTTTTGTGTGTAGTTGGAAAGAAGAGAGCCAGGGGATGCAATCATATGTTTTGACAAAATTCCAGGAAAGTTTACTTTACTCCCTGGTCAACTGTGAATCTATTTCTTATAAGAGGGTTGGGAACACACTTTCTGAATAATCTTCTAGTGTTCTTACCAATTTCCTTTAGAGTCAACAAATTTAAATCACTGGGGACAGTGAAAGAAAGAGATTCAAAAGTCCTAGGCAATTCTCCGAGAAACTGTAGAAATCATAAGTAATCAGAATCTAGTCTTTTTCACCAAGCCACTGGCGATTTATAACAGTTTCATCAAGCTTTCTATATTAAAGCCAGCCATCATTTCAACTTCAGAAGAAACATTGCTATAACACAATAATAATAGCATTTTTAATAAATTGCAGGATACAACCTGACCTTGTACAAAAGAACTAAGATGAAGGGAGGACAGCATGCTTCCAGACACAGTTTCTGTGTTCTATTTCATGTCAAGTGCTAATTATTTTTAATTACAAAAAAGCAGAGAGAAAGCAAATATTTCTTCTATATCCATGTTTTTCTTACACTAGCTTTCTTATTATTATGGAAGAGACTTAATAGTAATTATGTAAAACACCATGAATGTTGCTCATTTATTAGATTTATGATCATCTCCAAACACATTTAATAACCTCTTAATTTTCCCCCTCACATATTCATCTCAGAGATACAAAATTCTATTATACAATTTCTATAATCAAAAGATATGTTTAATATTTATTTTTACAAATATTTGATTTAAAAAAAAGTGTTAAGACATATTTCCTAATTGCAAGAGGAAGTTTGCTTTGTAAATTGTATTTTTTTGTTATTGTTGTTCTTGTTTTTAAGTACTTAGTGATCTCTTAGGAGCTCTGGTAGTGTAGTACCTAAACTTCACTGCTAACCAGAAGGCTAGCTAGCAGTTCAAACCCACCAGCCACTTCTCGGAAGGAAGGTTGAGCAATCTACTTCCATAGTGATACTGCCTCGGAAACCCAAGGAGGGGTTGCTATGAGTCAGGTCCGACTCGATGGTAAATAAGAATAACAACAATTTCTTAAAACTGCCTTTAGTCACAGAACCCAACAAGATTTGTTTCTATTTATTTAATCCCCACCAGAATTTAGTAATAGTATTCACCCTCTGAAAAGTATAGGTAGTGAGAGGTAAATAGAATGAAGTTTTTAAAGGAAGACTTCTGTGTTTTTTTTCCCCCTTTGGTTTCATCTTAGCTCTACCTATAAATGAAATTTTTAGTCTCTCTGAGAACAGGTTTTCTCCAATTCAGAATGACAGAGATAGAAAATAAGGATTTTTTTTTTAACAAAGCTCTCAAAAATGTCATAAACATCAAACTCAAAAATGTCATCTATCAAAATGCTTAAGTCTCAAAATGCTCACAAGCTTTAAATTAAAAAAGCTTTAATTAATAAATTAATTATTTCTAGAAACACACCACTTAACTAAACTAACACAGACTGATGTGGAAAAGTTGAACAGGCCCATCACAAAAGAAGAAATGGAACAGGTCATCAAAAAAATTGCCAACTAAAAAAAGTCCTGGCTCAGATGGTTTCACCAGAGAATTCTACTAAAAATGTAGAGAAGAACTGACACCACTGCTACTCAAACTACTCCAAAACATAGAAAAGGATGGAATCCTCCCAAACTCATTTTACGAAGCAAGCATAACCTTGCTATCAAAAGGAGGCACAAACATCACTCAATAGAAAAACTACAGACCAATATCCCTCATGAATATAGATGCAAAGATCTTCAACAAAATCCTAGCCAATAGATTCCAACAACATATCAAGAAAATCATTCAATTATGACCAAGAGGGGTTCATATCAGGTATGCAAGGATGGTTTAACATTAGAAAAACAATCAACGCCATCCACCACATAAATAAAACAAAGGAGAAGAACCACATGATCTTATCAATTGATGCAGAAAAGGCATTTGATAAAATCCAACACCCATTCCTGATCAAAACTCTCAGCAAAATAGGAATAGA
>NW_006922064.1:844459-850822 GCF_000298275.1 Orycteropus afer afer
AATTAATAATTAAGCTTTAATTTAAAAAACAAAACAAAAAAATCTACTTTTAATTTGCCTTGTTCTTACATCCTCTCCAATCTTCCTTACATCTCTCCAATCTATCAAATACTTCCTTCCACACCCTAAACACTCTCTTTCTTTCTCAAGATGGGATACCTATTATACGTCAAGTCCTGTCAAGTATTATGAAATCCTGTTTGCCATAGTGTGTCCTTGATGCTTTCTCATAGGACACTTCCATGAGAAGGCTAAAACGAGGGAAGAAGGCTAAGAGAGTCTAAGCAAGGCAGTAGCCAATATTGTCCTCCTGGGAAATTGAGTCTTATTCAATAACATATTATGTAACCCCAGCACTAGTCAAAGTGTTTTTACATTAATAGGATGAAGGTAAGAAAAAGAAAATTTATATTCTCCCAACGACAGACCACTTTCACAGCACGGACCCAAATAACCATTGCCAGCCAGTCAGACACCTGCCTGGTTATGACATTAAAGCATATACCCTTTCCCTCACACCCATCTCAGTTAGCTACCAAAGTTGTTTCACAGTCTAGGCATTTGGTTTACTTCAGTAGTTGCTTAGAAGGGTACAGGCTAAGCAGTCCCAAACCACCCAGCCATGCTTTGCTCAATAGTAGTTTCTGTGCATGGCTAGATGCCACCAAGAAGCGATCCTGGGTCACTACATAGAACTGCATTTCAAACTAACAGGCTTCCAAAAAGCTCTCATTTACATGAATGAAGCAATTTATTAGTAGGATAGGAAAGACAGAAAGAAAGATGTGATAGAGTGCTGTTTCAACCCTTTCAGTGGAGTCCATTCTGTACACCAATAGCCACTGTTGTCAAGTGTTCACTACATTTACTTGGATAAGATGTTATCCTGCACTGGAAAGCACTGGAAGTTTTCTTGGCCTGTGGCCATTCATTACCAGGAAGAAAAATCACCTTCTTATTTGAAACTCTTTTTTCATCATGGCCCATTGGTCATGACTGATGTTGCTTTAAGTAAAGCAGTTACAACTGTTTAACCTCAGAAAGCCTCATACATAGAAAGAGCTTGCTATTAGGGAAAAAAATCCCACTGCCATTGAGTCAGTTTTGACTCAGAGTGACACCCGTTGGGTTTCCAAGGCTGTTAATCTTTATGGAAGTAGATTGCCTCATCTTCCTGCTGTGGATCAGCTGATGGGTTTGAACCAGCAAACTTCTGGCTAAATGCCTTACCCACTGTGATAGTTAAGGATGTGTGTCAACTTGGCTGGGCCCAGTTTAGAGTGGCTGGGCAGCTAGATGTAGTTGTTCCCCACGATGGAATCTAGTGTAAGAAGCTGAGTACCTGCTGTAGAGATATGGTGTGCTTCCTGTATATGAGAAGCTTTGAGAAAGGTCTCTAGTTTTTTGGCATATCTGGATGCTACATTTGGCCAAGTCTTCATCTCAGTGGCCTGCCATGTTGTGTGCTGATCTTGAGACTGTTTCTGGATTTGAACTGGTAGCCTGCCTTGTTGCTTGACAGCTTTGGGACTGTACCTTTACACTTGTTGACCTTGGGTTTATCAGCCTCAGCAATGAGCAGCTGTCTGAGTTAAGAGCAGCCTTCAGTTTCAGTGGGCTAGGAGCAAGAGGCAGAGCTGAAGTTCAAGGTTGAAGGTCTTTCACCCTGCCCTGAGAGCTGGCACTTTGAAATCTTCGGACTTCTAGCCTACAAAACTGTATGAGAATAAGTCCTTGTTTGTTCAAGGCATCCATTTGTGATTGTTTCTGTTAGAGTGCCACAAGAGGACCAAAACAAAATTTGATTCCTCGAGAGTGGGAAGCTCCTCTGACAGATATCTAAAATGTGGAAACAAGAGTGGAATGGGTCATTGGACCCAAGACCCCTGCACAGGGAGACCAGCAGAGACACCAGCAGAGAGATGGCGGCAGCAGAGCCAAGAGACCAGCATGAGAGAGAGCTACAGGCTTACCTGCCCATGGAGGAGAAAGCTGGATGTCATCAGGCAGGCAGCTTCCTGGCAGAGTGGGTTGCCTTTGGGAAATAACTGCTACAAGAGACCCTTATGAGAAGGAGTAGTAGGTTTGCCAGCCCATGGAGCAGAAAGCTGAATGGCTTTGGGCAAGAAGCTTCCTGGTGGGGTGGGTACCCTTCAGGCATTAATTAGCAAAAGCTGAGAGACCAAGGAAATGGGAAGCAGAACTGCCTCAGCCACAAAGGGTAAGACCATGGCCTCTAGGGGTGGAGCCACCACAGCCTATTAGGTTTCAAACTGCCAGACCTTCACCAACTTGGTCCTAGAATGTGGGGCTGCCATTCTTGAGGGCCAGCAGGATGAGGCCATAGCTGCTGCCCAAAAGTGAGAAGGCAGGGCTGCCATGTCCAAGAGGCAGAAGAACAGGGCCTGCCAGTCCAAGGGCCTAAGACCACCACTCAGATGGACTAGGAGACTAGAGTCACCCAATGAAGGAGATCTGTATAGATGCCAAGTTGAGAAAGGGTAGAATTGTGATAATTAAGGTTATGTGTTAACTTGGCTGGGCCCAGTTTTGAGTGGCTGGGCAGTTGCATGCAGTTATTTCTCATTATGACACTGGTAATCAACACCATGGTAGAATCTACTGTGAGCAGCTGAGTACCTGCCTTAGGGACATGGACTGCTTCCAGTATGAAAGATGAAGGTTTGAGAAAGGTCTCTGGCTTTTTGGCACATCTGGATCCTGCATTTGGCTGAGTCTTCATCTCAGTGGCCTTCCATGTTGTCTGCTGATCTTGAGTCTGTTTCTGGATTTGATCCAATGGCCTGCCATGTTGCTTGATAATTTGGGGACTGTACCATTTTGCTTGTTGACCTTGAGTTTATCAACCTTAGCAGCAAGCAGCTGTCTGAGTTAAGAGCAGCCTCCAGCTTCAGTAGGCTGGGAACAAGAGGCAGAGCTGAAGCCCAAGGTCGAGGGGCTTTTACCCAGCCCCTAGAGCTGGCACTTTGAACTCAGACTTCTAGCCTCCAAAACTGTATGAGAATAAATCCTTATTTGTTAAAGCCACCTATTTTCTGTTAGAGAAACACTAGAGAACCAAGACACCCACTATGCCACCAGAATTCCTTAGTGCTTGCTATACCAAAAACCAAACCAAACTCACTGCCATCGAGTCAGATCCAACTCATAATGATCCCTCTTTGGGTTTCCAAGGCAGTATCACTATGGAAGTAGGTTGCCCAACCTTCCTTCCGAGGAGTGGCTCGTTGTCTTGAACCACCATCCTTCTGGTTAGCAATCAAATGCCTTAGGCACTATACCACCAGAACTCCCACTGCTTGCTATGTTGTTGTTGTTGTTATGTGCCGTCGAGTCGGACTTGACTCATAGCGACCCCTCCTTGGGTTTCCCAGGCAGTATCACTATAGAAGTAGATAAAATCCCAAGGAGGCAGAACCCTGCCAGAAAAAGAGGCACTCTCTTCAAACTTCCCATGGCCACTTTCTAATCTCTAAAGGTAGAAGCTCCTACTCTCAAGATACAGTTTTTATAAATGTCATTACAAAAATGTCTAGAATAAGAACAGTACTCTCATGCTCTAAAGATTCCACAATACTGTTGACATCAATCCACTTTCTAAATTAAGATCATACCAAATAACTAGGACATGGAACTTATTTCCATTGTACATAACAAATATGTTATTTTATATCTTACTTGTCAGATCTCTCATTAAAAGATATCTTAAAGAAAACCTAATAGTATCATTTTACACTTCAATCTCATTTTCAAATTATTTTAAAAATAATTGGAATAGGTTTGCCCTGAAACTATATTTTTTTAACAATCCATATTTCTTCTCTACAGAGCATTGTATGATTTTTATCTTTAATATGATAATAACTTCCATTACAGCAAAGCGACTATTTCTCTCACATATTTGAACCTCATGTGTAGATGGAAACAATGAAAGCAAGAAGGTTCTTGCAGTTTATTAAAATTTAGCAAGTTAGACATTATTTATAAGAATGGCACTGACATCTTCTATTAGTTCACTTCCCTACCACAATTGAAAGGGTTATATTAGTGGTACATATGAGAAAAAAAGACTTAAAGGGAAATTTGCTTAAAAATTAGCCCAAGATGCATGAAGTAAACAATTTTTAAAGCCTATAAATAAACAGCTAGCTTAATAGTTATCACATTTAATAATTTAGCATGATATACATGATGGTTTTGACCTCCAAAATAATTTAGCACCTTGAGCTGAGATTAAATGCAGAACATTAATTTTTCCCTCTGGTTGTCAAGCCAACCAAGAGATCCGTCAAATCCATTTAAATAAAGCCTGTGTCATGTAATAATATTAAAGGGAATAAAATATTAATATGAGCCTGTGGTAGAACATTGGCCAAAAGACCTGCAGAGAGGCGCCTTTAATTTATCACCCAGACAATCTGTCTTTGTGCAGAAACTAGGAGTTAAAGACCGTCTAAGAATTATTTTTCATGTTAGAAGATGGACTCATTTAAGAAAGGTTACAAGTCCTCCAAATGCTGAGGAATTTTAGTATCTCCAACAAAAGAAAGTCATGAGTTCAATTTTAATTTTATTAGTCTGAAGAGATAAAAAATTACAAACACAGCAAACTGATGTAATGAGAATGAAATATTAAGAGAGAGACACTAATTTATTAAGTGAGACCTGATGAGCATTCCCCCATGACAAAAGTGTATCTAAATCAATGTGTGATTTAATGCGATGTGCACAAAGCTTAATCTGTTCCTTTAGCAACCGCATCCTGACTTTTGTCTCTCAGAATAACGTTTTTCTGAATCATCATCCATTGGGTCTGCTTTCTGAAGAGTGGAGGAGGTTTTAAGTATATAACCTTGAATACAATACCTTAATTCAGAAGATGATTTCCTCATAACAATCAAACTAATTGCATTTAAAGATTTGGAACTCGTAGGTATAAAGATTCTAGATAGAAATAAACAATGTGAGAAATAAATACACAACATATGTAATGGGACAGAATTTGAGAAAACTGCAGATATGTCAAGCTGACCTACAGTCACTTAAAAAATACATCATTCTGATGTCTCAAATGGTGGACAAGATCTTTCAGGTCATTTGCACTGAAAAGTCAAAGGGTTATGGCATTCTCGATCTCTGAACTTACTCCTTTTATCTATGCTCAATTTCTATAGAATAAACTCCCTGAATTAACTAATTAAGTAGCATTTATAATGACATAGCAGTAGGTTTGCTATTTAAACAAAATCTGGGAAAAAAAAATAAAGGATGTTTATTTCATATTCACCTTTTAGTATATGCCTGGGACTCAGGAGGTGTTATTATTGCAATAAGTCTTTCCACAGCTCTTTGCCTCATCTGCCATAAGATCACAGTGACAATCATCACCGTGAGTTGTTTCTTTTCTTTATCAAAGCCCCAGGAGAGAGGTCACTGTGAACTCAACAGATAAGACAAAGAAACATGTAATAAGTTTAAATGATTTACCCAAATGAAGATTGAAAAATCACAGAACCATGCAAAAAGTAGCTGTCTCTAATTCACTGCCGTTGATTCGATTCGACTCATAGTGAACCCTCCTTGGGTTTCCAGAGTAGTATCTCTATAGAAGTAGATTGCCCAAACGTCGTTCCAAAGAGTAGCTGGTGGGGAAGGGGTCATTAATCCGTCACCAGGAACAAAGACATATGCATAGAGGTTTGTATGTTGCTGTCTCATGGGGTTGGCATCTCACAGAATTACCGAGGTGAATTATGCCCCCTAGGAGCTCTGGTAGCATAGTGCCTAAGGCACTTGACTGCTAACCAGAAGGCTGGCGGTTCAAACCCACCAGCCACTCCTTGGAAGGATGATTGGGCAATCTATTTCTGTAGTGATCCTGCCTCGGAAACCCAAGGTGGGGTCGCTATGAGTCAGGGCTGACTCACGGTACATAACAACAACAAAAACATAGCCCAGATACACATATCAACTTCCAGGCAGTGCTCATGGAGACTCCTCCTTGGGTTTCCAAGGCCATATCTCTGTTGATAAAAGCCTTGAGCCCCAGGCTCACAGGTGAGGAGAGACAACGCAGGGACGCCAGAGTAGCAGGCCGGAAGAGCAGGAGAAAAGGGATAAAAGCCTTGAACCAGGACAGAAGAGCAGTCAGCCCCAGGGTTACAGGTGAGGAGAGACAACTCAGGGATGCCCAGAGTAGCAGGCCGGAAAAGCAGGAGAAAGGGGATAAAAGCCTTGAACCCGGATAGAAGAGCAGTCAGCCCCAGGGATACAGGTGAGGAGAGACAACTCAGGGATGCCTAAAGAAACAGGCCAGAAGAGCAGGAGAAAGGGGATTAAAAG
>NW_006922064.1:854342-856600 GCF_000298275.1 Orycteropus afer afer
ATTATTGCAAGGCCTGACATGCTGCCTCCCTCCAGCCCTTTCACCAACCGTTCCTCCCAAAGCACCCACCACCTCTCTCCTGGGTTCGATAATTCGCTGCAGTGGCCACACAGAGCTCACAGATTATAGGATTTATTAGGGAAGTACCACAGGCTACAATTCAAGTTCAGGAAAAATGCTCAGTCTCTCTCCCAGCCCACCGTCCCTCGGCCAACAGTCTTTCACAGTCTCTTTCCCAGCAGTACTGGTGCCTCGGTGTCTCACTCAGCAATGCGTATCTCTTGCTTCTCCTTCCCAGCAGCACGTGTCTCTTTCTGGAGTGCATGTCTCTTTCAGCAGCACTTCTTCCTCAACCAGCAGTCAGAGAGAGTTCTGCCTCTAGGAGGCCTCCTTTTGAGCTTGGCAGAGTGGCCAAACTAGCCAACCATAGCATCAGAACTTTAAGTACATGAGAGAGAGTGGGAACCTCCCAGAACATTGTATTGTGCCACTCCCAACAGAAATATTCCAGGTGGACAACTTCAGCAATTAGTAGTTCCTCAGTTGCTCATAGAAAATCCCACCTTGGAGTTTACAAAGACTTATGGGTAGAAAAGCCACACTAAGTAATTTACTACACCGCAGCTTACTAAATAGAATACAAGACCCTTAGTTATACCTGAATTTCAAATACACAACAATTACATTTTTAGAATATGTCCTAAATATTACATGGAACATACCTAAAATAAAATATTATTTGTTGTCTGTCTGAAATTCAAATCTACTTGAACATCCTGTATTTTTATTTACTAAATCTGACTATCTTAGGAAAAAGGCAGTGATGAGGAAGGAAAAAGATAGAAAATAACTGCTGGAACATAGCAGCTGAACAAAAATAATAACTTACAGGGTGTGTATAGTGTGTAGGTGCAAATGGGTGTAATTAAGACTTGATAAATACCCAAATGAATTATTTAAAGACAATAAAGGAGTACTATGGATGCACTAGATGGGACATCATTAAATAATTATGTTAAGGTGTCATTTATCTAACAGGAATATATGCAACAGACATAATGATGTTTAATCATTAAAAATTCCTCCTCACTAATACAACAGTAAACACTTTTTAGCAGGCAGTTAGACGTCATTTTAAAATAGAATATACATGTATATATTTCAATAGTAAAACACTTCCCTTCCATGTGAGAAACCAAAGTTTGATTCTGGCCACTGTACTTTATGTGCAATCACCACTGGTTGGTCTGTCAGTGGAGGCTGGCATGTCTCTATGATGCTGAATAGGTTTCAGCAGGGCTTCCAGACTAAGACAGATGAGGAAGAAGTAATGATCTGCTTCTGAAAATCAGCCATTAAAACCCTGTGGCAAGAACTTCCAGTAAGATGTAGGAATAGGCAGATAAGTGACACAGACCCTCTTCAACAAAGAAAAGAGAAACCAACTGACAGAGATACAGAAGATAATCCTGGAGCCCTGAGCATTGAGAGAATTATACAGAAGTGGATTAGGCACCAACTAGTGGAAAAACCTGAATGAAAACAGTGAGTACAGAGATAGTCGGAGCTGCAGACTGTCAGCTACTCTAACAGGACCAACAACATAAATATTTCCAAGTGGTGTTGGGACCTGAAAACTGACCTAAAGATTAGCCTGGTCACCAAGGGCTGCAGAGACAACTGCACTGATGGCCTATTACTAGGAAGGGAAACAGCAAGTAGGGAGACAATCTGAGCAGTGGACTTTCTGCTATCCTGAGGGTGCAGCCATATTGATTGTTTACAGGTGGCAGCCATTTTAGATATTTAAAGTGACCAAGGGCACAACCATTTTGAATATTTACAAGTGGTGGCCATTTTTTATTTTAAAGTGAGTGACAGCATTCTCATTCAGGTTCCAGGGGCCTAAGAATAGGCTCCATTTGCCAAGGATGGCAAGGGACATACAAAAGGCTGACAACAAGAAAGGAAACAGGTGGTGAGTTTATAAGTGCTGTCAACTAGGCAAACATACAATCACCAGTTAAACACAAAACATCACAATGCCTCAGAAACAGCAGTGCATCACAGTCCACATAAAGAAGCAAGATAAAGCAGGAGAAACAAGGGACCAGTACACAGACCCAAAACACATCCTTGAGGAAGACACAGCATTGGAACTCCCTGTTAAGGAATTCAAAAAAAATTATATTTAACTATCTTCAATGAATTCAGAGGCAGATCAAGGAAAACACTGACAAAATTGAGGAAAACACAGA
>NW_006922064.1:857270-863775 GCF_000298275.1 Orycteropus afer afer
AGCCACTCCTCGGAAGGAAGGTTGGGCAATCCTACTTCCGTAGTGATACTGCCTCGGAAACCCAAGGAGGGGTCGCTATGAGTCAGGGCTGACTTGACGGCACATAACAACATAACAACAACCACAAGGGACAACCAATAAGACTAAGCTTGGATTTCTCAGCAGAAACCATGCAGATGAGAAGACAATGGGATGGTATATATAAAACCCTGAAGGAGAAAAATTTCCAACCAAGAATTGTGTACCCAGCAAAACTGTCCCTCAAATATGGTGATGAAATTAGGACATTTCCAGATAAGCAGAAATTAAGGGAATTTGTTAAAACCAAACCAACCTTACAGGGGATGCTAAAGGGAGCCCTTTGGACAGAGAAGCAACAACAGCAAACAACAATTGAACATTAACACACATGATGACATAACCCAGAAACAAACCCAGCTACAGAAGTATCCAAAGTAAATAAGGTGACAAGATTGTAAACAGGGAACCAGAGATATCAATTGGCAAGTGAGGACAACTACAAACAAAAAGAGGGAAAAGTTCTGTGTAGTTACAGAACTTCTAGATTGTAAGGAAGTCAAAATAACTGCAAGATAGAACGGTATCTTCTAGACTTGGGAAGAAAACTATAAATCACAGGGTAACCTTAAAGAAAAATGAATAAACCTTCACATCAAAATAAAAAACAGGACCAGTACAAATATTTACCAAATCCAAATGTTAAAACAATAGCAATGAAAGAAGTGATAACATGACTCATAAACACAACAAGCTCAGCATAGAAAATTATATGGAACAAAGAAAAGGACACCAAGAAAAAGCACATAACAAAAATGACAGCAACAAATTCATATTTCCTGATAATTACATATCTGGCAAGGAACTTATCTCTAAGATTTATAGAAAACTCCAATGCCTCAACAGCAAAGGAATTAACAATCCAAATTAAAAATGGGTAGAAGACATGAATAGACACATCACCAAGGAGGATATGCAGGTGACCAGCTAATACATGAAGAGATGCTCATGATCATTGGCCATCAGAGAGATGTAAATCAAAACAACACAGATACTGTCTCACCCCAGCACTGATGGCAAGGTTCAATGAGACAGAAAATAATAAATGCTGGTGGGGATGTGGAGAGATTGGGACTCTCATACACTGCTAGCGGGACTGTGAAGTAATACAACCATTGTAGAATGCAGTATAGCTATTCCTTAGAAAGCTGGAATTGGAGATACCATTTGACCCAGCAATCCCATTACTAGGTATATATCCAAGAGGGGTGAGAGCCAGGACAGGAAAAGATATATGCATACCCATGTTCATCGCAGCACTATTTACAGTAGCAAAAAGATGGAAACAACCTGTGTGCCCATCAGCAGAAGAGTGGATGACCAAACTATGGCTCATACACACAATGGAATGCTATGCAGCACTAAAGAATAATGTAGAGTCTGCAAAACACCGCATAATATGGATGAACTTGAAGGACATTATGCTGAGTGAAATAAGTCAATAAGGACAAATACAGTATTAGTTCATTGTTGTGGAGAGTCAAAGAAAGGTTTATATATGGAGGGAAACTTTCTTTGTTGGTTGCCAGGGGTGGGAGGGGAGGGGAGGGAATACTGAAAAAAAAAAAATGCAATGACCCATGTCACTTTAGTTTTGTGTATTTCACTATACATAAATTATACTTAAATAAAAATGCATTAAAAAAAAAAAAGAAAAAGAACTTGAGGATCACAACAGTCGTATCTGAAACCAATCATGGGGATGGTGCAGGACCAGTCAGTGTTTCATTTCATTTTACTTGCAGTCACCATAAGTTGCAGGCCTACTTGACAATAGCTAATAATAATAGCATTATATATGTGCATGTGCATGTACATTTAGTCAGAGAAAGAGAGAGAGAAAAATTGAGAATTTCTAGAAGTATGCCCAAGAGACAAGTATCTATGGAGGACATGAGGAAGGATTATGGAGAATGGGAGGACTGAGGGACCCTGGAGTGGGAGAAATCAGGGCTGGCTTCATGAGAATGTGACTTGTGCAGTCACATGGATTCCTGCACTTAGAAGGGCCCTGTGATTGGTTTCATGTTCTGCTACCACCATCTTGACATTCTTAATCATTTTTGCAAAGGACTGCATGTTTTTGATTTGTATAAATTATGCAGCTAGTACTGAGAAGAATGCTTTCATTTTGCACTACTTAGTACTATTTCTTAAAAAAAAAACTACTAAATTTATTAAACTGACTTGTATTGAGTGCCTATGTCAGGAAATTTACATATATTGCCTTACTGAGTATTCACAATTATCCTATTTGGAGGGAAGTTCTATTACATCCATTTTAAAGATAAGGAAACTGAAGCTCAGGAAGGTAAATATTTGTCCAAATTTCCTTAGCTAGTTAATAGTAGCACTGGAATCTCAACAAATGTTACATGACTCCAAAGTCTTTGATTCTTTCATGACAATAGCTTTCTCCCATCATGAAGTGGTCTTTCTGGAGAAAAATCTCCTTTTCTCTAACCTAACCTCTCCTGTTATTTCTTACTAATAATATCTTGAATTCTGCAATAGTTCTGGCACTAATTCATCTTCACTGTGTAATTTCCCAATCTCTGGTCATTAGAGAAAAAACATGGCTGCCATTATCAAAAATTGTCATTACAACTGATTTTACATTGATCTGTCTGGTGTCTCTTCATTACTACATGCTAGACTCAGGTTTTCTTAAGAACCAAACCAAAAAACCAAACACTGCCGTCAAGTCGGACTTGACTCATAGTGACCCCTTCTTGGGTTTCCTAGGCGGTATCACTACAGAAGTAAAGTGTGATTTAAATATCCTTCCCTGGAGCTCCCATAGAACACTGTACATAGCCTAATTTTAAGTAGGATCTAGGTGTCTTTTTAAGTAGGACCTCACACTGAAAATTCACAGCCATTGAGTAGATTCTGAGTCATAGTGACCCCCACTGGGTTTCCAAGGCCGTAAATCATTATGGAAGCAGATGGTCCCATCTTTCTTCTGCAGAGTAGCTGGTGAGTTTGAACCACCAACGTTTGGTTAACAGCCAAATGCCTTAACCACTTCACCACTAGAGTGCCTAAGTAGGACCTAGGTCTTTTCAAATTTCATATTCCTAGCTCTTGCTCTTTGCCTGGCACTTAGTAGTTTCTCACAAAAGGCTTATTCAAATTGTAAATTAATAAATGAACTGTTACTCATGTCAAGACAGACTCTTATTCTCTCCATTTGCCTCCAGATAATAAGCCATGTTCTTTACATTATTAAAAGTTATGCCATTACAACTCATAGAGATCCCTCCTTGGGTTTCCAAGGCAATATCTTTATGGAAGTAGATTGCCCAGCCTTCCTTCCAAGAAGTGGCTGGTGGGTTTGAACTGCCAGCCTTGGTTAGCAGTCAAGTGCCTTAGACACTACCCACCAGAATTCCCCTTCCATTATTATACACCCATTTTAACCAATAAGCCATAAGGCTACAGAATCAATAATTTCTCTCTCCCTCTCTCCCTCTCTCCTCTCCTCCCCTTTCTTCTCCCCTCTCCTCTCCCTTCTCCTCCCCTCCCTTCCTCTCCCCCACCTCGTCCCCTCAACTTTCCTCTCCTCTCCTCTCCTTCTCTCCTCTCCTCCCAATGGAAACTTTTTGAGCTATATTGCAAACCCAGCAGATCCCCATCCAGCATTATGCTCAATACTGTTTTCATTGAAATATCTTTCTGGTTAGTTCTAACTCTTAAATCCTGAAAAAATTTTAATCTCTGTCCTCCATGGGGCTGAGACAGAGGGTGTTATTTCTTCACCTTAATACCCATATGCGTCACAAGAAAAAACTAACTTCTAAGAAAACTGCCACTAGGAAGAAAATCCATCTGAAAACAGCAAATCATGTTCCTGCTTTGGTAGATCTCACATACATGGATGGAAGTTAAAACATTTGTGTGTACTTATTGTCAAAATCTTTCATGTTTTTTAGCCTTGATGAAAGCACAAGTATGGGTTTTTGGATGAATCATGATATAGTTGGAAAATCATGAGGTGGAATCCACCCAAAAGCCTTAAGTTACCAGAATCAGTTCTCTACTATTGTGTGGCTTTAGACTAATCTCAACCAGTCTGATTTTAAGGGATTTTTTTTTTCTTTACCACAATAATTACAGTGCATATAATTTTCCTCAAAAGTTATTGTAAACCAATAATTGCCATACTCCTCTGGAGGTAATGTAAATTGGTAAATTTTGGAAAACAGTTTGCCACTATCTACACATAGACAGTCCACTACTAGGTAAATACCCAGCAGAAATGTAAACCCATGTGTACCATGAATGAGAACAAAAATGGCAGAACTGTCTATCATAGTCCAAAACTGGTATAAAGAGAGTGAAGAAAACTTATGTTAGCCCATGTTCCCTAGGAAACAGAGGGTGAAGCATATGTGCTTCCACTTTACCTCATTCCAGAGAAATAGGGATGAGTAAAATATCTAATCAACTGTACAGATTAAATGCGGCAACCCATGTAAATTACTTAGAATGATTCTTGTTCTAAATAGTCATAATGTTAGTCCTTATTACTATCTTGATTAAATTGCAAGCCTTTAAAACATGCATTTAATTCTGACATTGGTCAACTAAATGATCAAATAAACAAAGTCAGTTCAAAGTGTGTAGGCAGCTTCTCTCAGAACTTGTTAGTCAAACCATACATTTGTGTATTGCCTATATGAAGAATTTTAAAATGCAGCTAATAGTGAAATTGAATCTATACCACTACTTCATTCAAAGCACGTATGCTACAGATTGTAGAACAGCAGCATCCTTCTTGTAGAAAAGATAGTGCTCCCTCACAATTGGTGAAGACATGTGTTTTGGTCCAATATTGCCATGAATTGACTTGCATCACCACAAAATAAGTATTGCAATTCTAACCCTTATGCAATAGAATTTTCCTTATTGTGTTACTGATTCCACATCAGTTAGTGTATACCTTAAACCTAATCACTTTTCAGATAAAAAAGGGGCAGAGTAGACACAAAGACAAACATAAACAAAATGTCACTCAGAGATCTTCACTCAGAGGCTAGAGGCTAGAGAAGCTGAGACAAGAATTTCCCCCAAAGTGGAAAAAGAGAGAGCTTTCCTCTAGAGCCAATATCCTGAATTCAGACTTCTAGCCTTCTAACTGTGAGAAAATAAAATTATTTTAGTTAAAGTCACCCACTTGTACTTCTTTTACAGTACCATTAGGTAATTAGGATAAACACCTTCACAGAAACATACACAAAGTGAACAGAGCAGAGCAGAGTGTTCCCAAACTCTTCTCAGAGCTTCAGTTGAATCTGGTGGAAAAAGTGGAGGAAAATAGTCAGTCAGCAAAATAGTAAAGGTTGTATGGGAAGTGCCAAAAACTTGATAAGGACAAAGGGGCCCAAGGGAAGAGAACGAGTAACTAATTATTCCTAACTCTGATTAAAAGAAGGGTTTAGGACTGTGGCCTTGAGTTTTTCATTTTGCTCATGGTAGCTCAGAATTGGAGTCAGGGTATAAACCTTGGCCATGAATAAGACATGAACTATACCAGGAGAATAAATGATTGTAGTAGGGGCTCATTGAGTGAACTTTTGGGTAAGGACCATAACAACAGTCAAAATTGCAAGTTATCTAACAATTATTTAATTTCTTTTAATTACCAATTATACTTTACAGATAAAAAAACTGAATAATTAGTAATTAGTAATATGGTAAATCAAACAGAAGGGATAAGGCTATTAACAATTGAGGTACTACTGTTTAATGCCTTACTCTTATGTTGTTGTTGTTGTTGTTTTGCCATCGAGTTGGCCCCGACTCATAGCTACCCCTTCTTGGGTTTCTGAGGCAGTATCACTATGGAAGTAGGATTGCCCAACCTTCCTTCCGAGGAGTGGCTGGTGGATTTGAACCGCCAGCCTTCTGGTGAGCAGTCAAGTGCCTTAGGCACTATATTTATAGGAACGTCATTTCTCTCACTTCTAAAGTACTCATGAAATGAAAAAATATTCATGTTTGATCCTTCTTCCTTTACAAAGGAATAGAATAAATTAATCTGTTTAAATATCACAAACAATTACCTCAATAAAAATGAATGAAATTAAGTTGGAAAATTCATTCCTCTATTCAATAAATATTTATTAACATCCCTTCTACATGTTCTAAGGCAGGAGTTACAGTTTATTCAAAATTCTTGCCTTTATGGAATTTACACTGTACTGTAGTTAGTGTGAAGCTCTGGTGGCATAGTGCCTAAGGCATGTGACTGCTAACCAGAAGACTAGCAGTTCAAACCCACCAGCCACTTCTCAGAAGGAAGTTTGGGCAATCTACTATCCATAGTGATGTTGTTGTTGTTGTTGTTTGCCATCGAGTTGGCCCCGACTCATAGCGACCCCTCCTTGGGTTTCCGAGGCAGTATCACTACGGAAGTAGGAAT
>NW_006922064.1:868775-873339 GCF_000298275.1 Orycteropus afer afer
GCTGGTGCGGGATCGGGCAGTGTTTCGTTCTGCTGTGCATGGGGTCGCTATGAGTCGGAAACGACTCGACGGCACTTAACAACAACAACAACTAAACAAGATAAGTAAATTATGTTATTGATGATAAGTGTTAGTGAGAAATCAGAAGCAAGGAAGAAGAGTTGGAAGTGTTGTGGAGAGTAAAATTTTAAAGGATGTGTGGGTAAGTCTCAATGAGAATGTGACTTTGGGCAATTGCCACAAAGAGGCTAAGGAGAATCCTGGAAATATCACAAGGAAGAGCATTCTGGGCAGATGAAATAGTAAACACAAAATCCTGAAGTTAAGAGTGTACCTGGAACACATTGGAGGCACACTGGGGAGTCCAGTGTGTCTGGATTGGCCATTGAGGAGGGAGTATTAGATAGAGAGATCTGAGAGGTTCAGTAACATGATTATGTGGAATCTCAGAGGTCATGCAAAAAGACTTTAGCTTTTACACTGAGATGGGAAGACATTGTACCATTTTGAGCAGAAGAAGAACATACTTTGTCTTATGTTTAAGATCACTCTTGTGAATATGTTGAGAATGACTAAAGGGGCAAAGACAGAAGAAAGGAGACTCAGTGTGAGCCTATTAAACAACCCAGGATACACATTATGATGTCATGGATTAAGGTGTTAGTGGAGTTGATGAAACATAGTAAGGATTTGGATCTGTTTTAAATGTACAGTGAATATGATTTGCCAATGTATTGGATGTAAGGCATTAAAGAAAATGAGTGTCAGGGATGATTCCAAGTTTTAGGAGAGAATAATAAAAGAACAGATTTGGCATTTATTGAGATAGAAAAAATGTAGAAGAATGTATTTGGGGGAGAAATGGGATATTAGGAGGTTTATTTTTTTGTTATTTCCATTTGAAAAATCCAAATGGAGATAGTAAGTAGGTAGTTTAATATACAAGCCATCAGGCCAAGGAAAAGTCCAGGATGCACATATAAATACCAGTGTGTAGAGGGTATTTAGAGCCATAAGACAAGATGAGATCAACAAGGAAGTGAGGGCGGATATTAAAGAGAGTGGGGCCAAAACTGATCTCTGCAAGCTCCAATTTTACAGGTTAGAAAGATGAGAAAGAAAATTAGAGAAGGGTAATATCTTGGAACCAAAGTGAAGAAGGTAAAACAGAAGGAGACAGTCAATTGTGCCAAGTCTGGTGACAGATAAAGAAAACAAGATGAAGCCTGATTGGGTTTTACAATATGGAAGTCTGTAGTTATCTTGCATTGCTTGAAGTGAAGTCAACAAAGAAAGTAGAGAAGAAATAGGATATGGCTAATATAGATAAATCTTTAAAAATATTCATTAGTAAAGAAAGGATAAATCTAGGGCTGTGACTAGATGAGCCATCAATAATCTGTGGTGGTTTGTGTGTTGCTATGAGGCTGGAGGCTATGCCTTTGGTATTTCAAATACCAGCATGGTCACCCATGGTAGACTGGTTTCAGTGGAGCTTCCAGACTATGATAGACTCAGAAGGATGCTATCATCTACTTCTGAAAAAAATTGGCCGGTGAAAAACTTATGATTAGCAGTAAAATACTGTCTGATATATTACAGGAAAACTTTACAAATACCCCTGAAATAATGTCTGAAACAGTGTTGGAAGATAAGCTCCTCAGGTTGGAAAGCACTCAAAATACGACAGGAAGAGCTGCCTTCTCAAATTAGAGTCAACCTTAATGATGTGGATGAGTAAGTTTTTGGGACCTCCATTTGCTGATGGGGCACAACTCAAAATGGGAAGAAATA
The DNA here is from genome assembly GCF_000298275.1 of Orycteropus afer afer. NCBI lineage: Eukaryota > Metazoa > Chordata > Mammalia > Tubulidentata > Orycteropodidae > Orycteropus > Orycteropus afer. The sequence goes on from NW_006922064.1 coordinate 870,570, forward strand.
GCTACAAACATCCATTCACAATTAGAACATGGAATATGCAAAGTATGAATCTAGGAAAATTGGAAGTTGTCAAAAAATGAAATGGAATGCATAAAGATTGATATCCCAGCCATTAACCAAACCAAACCAAACTCACTGCCGTCAAGTCAGATCGGACTCATAGCAACCCCTCCTTGGATTTCCAAGGCTGTATCACTACAGAAGTAGGTTGCCCAATCTTCCCTCCAAGGAGTGGCTGGTGGGTTTTAACCACTAGCTTTCTTGTTAGCAGTCAAATGCCTTATGCACTATGTCACCAGACCTCCTATATCATTAGTGAGGTGAAATGGACTGGTTTTGGCCATTTTGAATCAGACAATTATATGGTCTACTATTCCAGGAATGACAAATTGAAGAGGAATGGTGTCACATTCATCATCAAAAAGAATATTTCAAGATCTATTCTGAAGTACACTGCTGTCAGTGGTAGGATAATAACCATATGACTACAAGAAGACCAGTTAATATTACTATCATTCAAAAGTACTCACTAACCACTAGAACAAAAGGTGAAGATATTGAAAAGTTTTGCCCAATTCCGCATCTGAAAATGACCAAATATGCAATCAATTAGTATTGACAATTACTAGATATTGGAATGTGAAAGTTGGAAACAAAAAAGAATCATAAGTAGTTGGAAAATATGGATTTGGTGATATAAATGAAACCAGAGATCACATAATAGAATTTTGCAAGACCAATGATTTATTCATTGCAAATACCTTTTCAACAACAGAAATGGTGGCTATACAAATGGACCTTACAAGAGGGAATACACAGAAATCAAACTGACTACATTGGTGGAAAGAGATGATGAAGAAGCTAAATATCATCAGTTAAAACAAGGCCAGGACCTGATTGTGGATCAGCGGATCAGCTGCTCATATGCAAGTCCAAGTTGAAGCTGAAGAAAACTAAAATAAGACCACAAGAGCCAAATTACAACCTTGATTTTATTCCACATGAATTTATAGACCATCTGAAAAATGGATTCGACTGAGCACCAATGACTGAAGACTAGAAGTGCTGTGGGATTACAAGACCATCATACATGAAGGAAGCAAATAATTGTTAAAAATACAGGAAAGGAAGAAGAGATCAAAATAGATATCACAAAAGACTCTGAACCTTGTTCTTGAATGGTAAGTAGCTAAAGCAAATGGAAGAAATGACAAGATAAAAAAGCTGAACAGAGGATATTACAAGGCAGATGGAGAAGATAAAGTATTGTAATGAAATGTGCTAAGACTTGGATTAGAAACCTAAAAGGGAAGAATATGGTTAACATTTCTCAAGCTGAAAGAACTGGAGAAAAAATTCAAGCCTCAAGTTCCAATATTGAAAGATGCTATGGGCAAAATATTAAATGATATAGGAAACATCAAAAGAAGATGGAAGGAGTACACCAAGTCACTGTACAAAAAAGAAACAGTCAGTGTTCACCTATTTCAGGAGGTGGCATATGATTAAGAGCCAATGGTATTGAAGGAAGAAGTTGAAGCTGCACTGAAGGAAATGGTAAAGAACAAAGCTCCAGAAATTGATGGAATACCCATTGAAATGTTTCAACAAATGGATGCTGTGCTGGAGGCACTCACAAAGCTATGCCAAGAGATTTGTAAAACAGCTACCTGACCAACTGACTGGAAGAGATCCATATTTGTACCCATTCCAAAGAAAGGTGGTCCCACAGAATGTGGAAATTATCGAACAAATATCAGTGGTGTAGTGCCTAAGGCATTTGACTGTTAACCAGAAGGCTGGCAGTTCAAACCCACCAGCCACTCCTCAGAAGGAAGGTTGGGCAATCTGCTTTCATAGTGATACTGCCTTGGAAAGCCAAGGAAGAGTCATTATGAGTCAGATCCAACTTGATGGCAGTGTGTTAGTTTTGGTTTGGTGTATATCATTAATATCACACACAAGTAAAATCTTGCTGAAGATTATTCAAAAACGTTTGCAACAGGACTTCTGGTAAGATGGAGGAATAGGCAGAAAAGCAACACAGACCCTCTTCAACAAAGAAAAGAAAAATCAATTGACAGAGATACAGAAGATAATCCTGGAACACTGAGCTTTGAAAGAAACTATACAGAAGTGGAGTAGGCACCAACTAGTGGAAAAATCTAAACAAAAACAGTGAGTACAGAGACGGTTGGAACTGTGAACTGTCAGCCACTCTAAAGAGACCAACAGCCTGAGTATTTCCAAGTGGTGCTGGAACTTGAGAATTGACCTAAAGATAAGCCCCAGTTACCAAGGGCTGCAGGGACAACTGCTCTGTTGGCCTATGACTAGAAAGGGAAACAGCAAAGAGGGAGACAACCTGAGATGTGGACTTTCTGCTGTCCGGAGGGTGCAGCCATTTTGGTTGTTTACACTTGGCAGCCATTTTGGATATTTAAAGTGACTGAAGATGCAGCCATTTTGAACGTTTACAAGTGGCAACCATTTTGGATTTTAAAATGATAGCATTGTGATTTGGATTCCAGGGATCTAAGAACAGGCTCTGTTTGCGAGGGGCAGCAAGGACATATGAGAGGCTGACAAGAGGAAAGGAGACAGGTGGTGAGTGTATAAGTGCTGTTAACTAGTGAATAGAGGAGCACTGCACAGTACCCTGCCTGTATAGATAACATACAAACAAAATAAAGAAAACAAAAATTGTGGGCAAGTCACTCCAACATATAATCACCAATTAAATATAAACATAAAAATGTCACAATGCCTC
>NW_006922064.1:874949-879579 GCF_000298275.1 Orycteropus afer afer
CACAATCATTGGCCATCAGAGAGATGTAAATCAAAACAACAATAAGGTATACCATCTCACCCCAGCACTGATAGCAAGGTTCAATGAGACAGAAAATAATAAATGCTGGTGGGGATGTGGTGAGATTTGGGACTCTCATACACTGCTTGTGTGACTGTGAAGGGACACAACCACTGTGGAAAGCAATATGGTGATTCCTTAGAAAGTTGGAATTGGAGATACCATTTGACCCAGAAATCCCATTAGTAGGTATACATCCTAGAGAGGTGAGAGCCAGCCAGGATAGGAACAGATATATGCACGCTCATGTTCATCACAGCACTATTTGCAATAGCAAAAAGATGGAAACAACCTACGTGCCCATCAGCAGAAGAGTGGATAACCAAACTATGGTACATACACATACTGGAACACTATGCAGCATTAAAGAATGATGTAGAGTCTGCAAAACACTGGATAATATGGATGAACTTGGAGGACATTATGCTGAGTGAAATAAGTCAATCACAGAAGGACAAATATAGTATCAATTCCTTGTTGTGGAGGGTCAAGGAAAGGTTTATATATGGAGGGAAACTTTCTTTGTTGGTTGCCAGGGGTGGGAGGGGAGGGGAGGGAATACCGCAAAAAAAAAAAAAAAAGCACTGACCCATGTCAATTTAGTTTTGTGTATTTCACTGGACATAAATTATATTTCAATAAAATGCATTAAAAAAAACTGCAACAGTATACCTACAGAGAACTTCTGGAAAGTCAAGCTGGATTGAGAAGAGGACATGGAATATCATTGCTGTTATCAGATGGATCTTCGCTGAAAGCAGAAAATACTAGAAAGATGTTTACTTGTGTTTTATTGACTATGCAAAAGCTTTTGACTGTATGGATCATAAAAAATTATAGATAATTTTGAGAAGAATGGGAATTCCTGAATGCTTAATTGTGCTCATGAGGAACCTGTCTATAGAACAGGAGGCTGTCATTCGAATAGAACAAGGGAACACTGCATGGTTTAAAATCAGGAAGGATGTGTGTCAGGGTTGTATCATTTTACCATACTTATTCAATCTGTATACTGAGCAGATAATCTGAGAAGCTGGATTATATGAAATAGAATGTGGCATCAGGAATGAAGGAAGACTCACTAACAACCTACGATATGCAGATGACACAAACTTGCTTGCTGAAAGTGAAGAGGACTTGAACCACTTACCGTTGAAGACTAAAGACTAGTCTACAATATGGATTACACCTCAACACAATGAAAACTAAAATCCTCACAACTGGACTGATAAGCAGCATCACGATAAATGAAGAAAGGATTAAAGTTGTCAAAGATTTCATATTACTTGGATCCAAAATCAACACCCATGGAAGCAGCAATCAAGAAATCAGACACCTTGTTGCACTGGGCAAATCTGCTCCAAAAGACCTCTTTAATGTATTGGAGAGCAAAGCTGTCATTTTGAAGATGAAGGTGTGTGTCACCCCAGTCATGGTATTTTCAGTTGCCACATATGCATGTGAAAGCTAGAAAATGAACGAGGAAGACTGAAGAAGAGTTGATGCCTTTGAATTATGGTGTTGGAGAAGAATATTGAAAATACCATGGAATGTCAGAATGAACAAATCTGTCCTGGAGTAAGTGCAGCTGGAATGCTCCTTGGAAGCAAGAATGGCCAGACTTCATCTCACCCACTTTGGTCATGGTGTCAGAAGGAACCATTCCCTGGAGAATGATATCATGCTTGGTAAAGTAGAAGGTCAGCAAAAAAGGAGAAGGCTCTCAATGAGATGGATTGACACAGGGGTTACAATGATGGACTCAGGTATAGCAAGGATTATAAGGATGGCACACGACCAGGCAGTATTTCATTCTATTGTGCATATGTTTGCCATAAGTTGAAGGTGAAATGAAGGTATCTAACAACAACAACGACTAGATGACAGATTCTCTTTTTTTAAGACATGAGAGTAAGAGTCTGCTTCTCAGTGTGTGGGAATGATCAAGTAAGTAGACAGGGGAAAAGTGATGAAAGAAGAGAGATGGATGGCAAGGGCAAAGTTTTTGAATAAGCTAAAAGATGGGAGCTTGTGCATAAGCCAAAAGGTAGGAGAAAAATGGACAATTCATTTATAATATCAGGAGAGAAGGTGGAATAAGTGACCAGATGCAGACAGGTAGGTAACTGTGGTCAAGAGGTAATGTAGAATTTCTTTCCTGATTCTACAAGTAAATAGTTGAGGTTTTAGAATGAAAATGGGAAAGTAGGTTTTATAGTTTTGGAAAGAGAAGGAGAAGGTATAAAATGATCATTTAGGAGAGGGAAGAAGAATTAAAGAAATAGGAAAAAATATCATTACTTCCCCCAGCACCAAGGGTATGCATGAAATAAGTGATCATGAATTTAAATTAAACACAGACAACATTTTTGTTGTTGTTGTTGTTGTTGTTGTTATGTGCCATCGAGTTGTCACCAACTCATAGCGACTTTAGGTACAACAGAACGAAACACTGCCTGTGCCAGCCTCATGATCCCTACTATACTTGAGTCCATCACTGCAGCCACTATGTCAATCCATCTTGTTGAGGGCCTTCCCCTTTTTTGTTGACCCTCCACTTTACCAAGCATGGCATCCTTCTCCACAGAATAGTTCCTCTGACAACAGGACCAAAGTAGGTGAGACAAAGTCTGGCCATTCTCACTTCCATGGAGCATTTTGGCTGCACTTCCTCCAGGACATATTTGTTAGTTCTTTTAGCAGTCCACGGTGCTTTCAGCATTCTTCGCCAACACCACAACTCAAAAACATCAATTCTTCTTTGGCCTTCCTTATTCATTGTCCAGCTCTCACATGCATATGAAGCAATTGAAAATATCATGACTTGGATTAGGCACATTTTAGTCCTTAAGGAGGAGCTCTGGTAGCATGGTGGCTAAGACACTTGACTGCTAACCATAAGGCTGGCGGTTCAAACCCACAAGCCACTCCTCAGAAGGAAGATGGGGCAATCTACTTCTGTAGTGATACTGCCTTGGAAAACCAAGGAGGGGTCACTATAAGTCGGGACCGACTCGATGGCACATAACAACAACAACAACAAGTCCTTAAGGAGATATCTTTGCTCTTCAGCACTTGAAGGAGATCTTTTGCAACAGATTTGCCCAATCCAATACATCTTTTGCTGTCTTAACAATATGGCTCTATTTTTCTCCAGCAGTAAGTACGTACGGACATAAGCAGACAGAAAGTAAAGAAAGCAAGACAGATGACCTCTGAAGAAGGGAAAAGTTTTCTCACATGAGAGAATCTTTTCCAGAGCATTACCAAGTTAGGGATAGAATTTTGGCTGAATATTGGACTCAACAGTAGTGATGAGTTGAAGCATAGCAAGGATTGTGGGGATGGCACAGGACCGGGCAGTGTTTCTTTCTGTTGTACATTGGGTCACTATGTGTCAGAGCATATCTGATGGTGCCTAACAACAATGTTGTTGTTGTTGTGTGCCATCGAGTCGGACCCGACTCATAGCGACCCCTCCTTGGGTTTCCGAGGCAGTATCACTACGGAAGTAGATTGCCCAACCTTCCTTTCGAGGAGTGGCTGGTGGTTTGAACCGTCAGCCTTCTGGTAAGCAGTCAAGTGCCTTAGACACTATGCTACCAGAGCTCCTAACAATAGTGATGTAAATATAAAAACAAGAAAGCAAATGGTCACTTAAACTAATATAAACTAATGTTTATAACTAAAAAAAAAAAAAAAAATTAAAACTAACTCACTGCCATCAAGTTAGATCTGACTCATTGCGACCCCTTTTTGGGTTTCCGAGGTGGTATCACTAGGGAAGTAGATTGCCCAAACCTTCCTTCCGAGGAGTGTCTGGTGGGTTTAAACCGCCAGCCTTCTGGCAAACAGTCAAATCCCTTAGGCACTACACCACCAGAGCTCCTAATGGTTATAAGGTAATGTAATTTAATGGTATTCAAATATGATTGCAAGATAGTGTCTAATAGGCAGATTAGTTCTAGGAAAAAATTCTGAGATCTGAGAGTATTGAATTTAAATATCACTTCTCTCATAGAATTAGTCCATATTTTCTAGTACCCGTGGATAAGATGTTTATCTCATCAGTAAAACAGAAGACTAGTAAATTCATTTCTATTCAGATACTCATATGAGCAAAAAAGAAAATACTTAGTTTGGTATTGCCTGTAATATTGTTATAAAGGTTATATTTAATTTACAAAAGAAAATGCATTATTGATAACTGTAATACATGTTTGATTGTAGTAAATATTTTAATAAATTTTATTAATTACTGTATTAATTCAAAGTAATGATTAAAAAAAATGCTAGAAGTCTTACTTTTGCTGCAGAGAAAAATAATTTCTAGTTTTTTAATCAGACCTTATGTTATATAATATGTTTTCAAAAATCTTAGTGTAATTACTCTTTCACTTGAATATGAGCAGCACCACATCCAATGCACAGGAATAGTCCATACTCTTGAAAATAAAATACAATCTACATCAAATTATTTGCTAAAAAAATACTGTATATACTTAATTTCATTGAAAATACTTATATTTTAAGCAAAAATAAAGGATTGTTTTATATTTACAGAATGTTA
>NW_006922064.1:879950-884675 GCF_000298275.1 Orycteropus afer afer
CTATGAGTCGGGCTTGACTCGACGGCACATAACAACAACAATAACAGACAAAGGAATAAAAAGTCCTTCATTTCAACATTTTAGTAATCCTGATTTCAGTATGGAAAACCTTTTTCAAACTCCACTTAAAGATTTTGTTAAGAATCTCAATTGTATTTTTTATACTAGAGGTAAAAAGTTACAGTATCCAATGTCAAACCTTTGCTATATTACACTGCCAATCTACAAACTGTATCTTGTTTGTTTGTGTATGTGTCGGGAGCTTTGTTGGCTCAGTGCCTAAGGCATTTGACTGCTAACCTGAAGGTTTGTGGTTCAGACCCACCAGCCACTCCTCGCAAGGAAGACTGGGCAATCTACTTCCATAGAGATACTGCCTTGGAAACCCAAGGAGTGGTCACTGAGTTGAATCAACTCGATGGTAGTTAGTTTGGGTTTTTTGAGTATGTGTATTCTTTAAATAAAAATAAAACACTATCACTGGCTGAAATATCTAATAGATAATGGAGTACTCTCCTGTAGGAAAAAGATAAAAATAGTATTAAAAAGCACCAAACTCACTGCCATCAAGTTGATTCAGCTCATGGTGACCCTGATTAGTTTTCTTTACAGAAGCAGACTGCCTCCTCTTTCTTCTACGGAGCAGCTGGTGGGTTCAAACTACTGACCTTTGGGTTAGCAGCCAAATGCCTTAACCACTACACCACCAGATATCCTTAAAATAAATTTGAAAAATAAGAGTTGTAGGACTGGACTGCATTTCACTGAGGAACATTTTCATAAAAAGTCATAAAATATCATTATGCCAAAAGAATGTTTATATAAAATATGTTGTTGTTGTTGTTATGTGCCGTTGAGTCGGCCCCGACTCATAGCGACCCCTCCTTGGGTTTCCGAGGCAGTATCACTACGGAAGTAGGATTGCCCAACCTTCCTTCTGAGGAGTGGCTGGTGGGTTTGAACCGCCAGCCGTCTGGTTAGCAGGCAAGTGACTTAGCCACTATGCTACCAGAGCTCCCATATAGGAAAAGTAAACAATTGATTATTTTCCATTCTATGTATGATTAAAGAATAAGAAATTCTGAGGAGTAGAAAGGTAATTGGTATCTAGATCACTATTGCATTTTTAAAGTAAAAGATGATAGACCTATGTTTCTAGCAAATAGTAGCCAGATAGTTAAAAAGGAACTTTCATTGAATATATACATTTGGTTTTATATAAGCCCTTATTTTGCAGAATATTTTGCCTTGAAATGATAAAAATATGATATGAAGTTGTGGCCTGGTCTTCCAAGTTAAGACAATTTTTAAAAAATCAAATAAAATAAAGCTAAGGAAAGAAAGCAGTTTCACCAACAGCAAGGAAGTAAGGATAGCTGTGTGCTATAAATTTTGAGCAATGGAGATGTAAGAAAAAAAAGAAACTAGAAATTTGAAATATTTTATATTACAGAAATTTGCATAAACTGTATATTTCACTACACCAGGAATGTGTGAGGCAGTGTATGTAATCAAATACATTAATATGTCCACATCAAAATCTATGAATATTCGGTATATGTACAATAAATAAAGACCATAAGGAAGGAGCATGTGGTACAGCAAGATTCTTAACATGTCCCATGCTTCAAAAAGACTACTAAAGAAAGAAAATATTGAAAATTCTTGAGTATGTTACTAATATCTTCCAATTTGGAAAGAAGTTGACTGAAGAGATAAGTAGGAGGCAATCCTAAGAAAAGAAAAGGGAAGGCTGAGTAGTAGAATACACTACGCAGTCCTGTGGAACTTCAGAGAGACAAGAATAAATATTTATTCTTATCATCTTCAGTTGGGGAAAACAGCAAAAATTAATGGAAGTAGGACTGTCTAGGAGACATTTTCAGAATTTCAGAGAGATAGGTGGGCACAGGTTACCCAGACAAGGATTGTATTCATCCCCAGGTAGCTATACCCCTTCTCCTACTCTTGAGCTCTCCAGCATTAGAAAAGTACAGCCCTGAAATTATAACTCCTAAGTTAACAAACTGAACAGTTCCCCAAAAGAAAGTAAATATTGCAAAGTGAAAGAGTAACAGAGGAGCAATGATGGTTCAGTGGTAGAATTTGTCCCTTCTATGAGGGAGACCAGGGTTCAATTCACAATCATTGCACTTCAAGTGCAGCAAACACCAGTCTATCAATTGTTGTTATTAGGTGCCATTGAATCAACTCCAAATCATAGCAATCCTATACACAGCAGAACAAAACACCGCCCAGTCCTGTGCCAGACTCACCATCTTTGCTATACCTGACCCCATCATTGCAGCCACTGAATCCTTCCATCTTGTTGAGGGCCTTCCCCTTTTTCATTGACTCTCCACCTTACCAAGCATGATATCCTTCTCTAGGGAATGGTTCCTTTTGACAACATGACCAAAGAAGGTGAGACAAAGTCTTGCTTCCAAGGAGCATTCCAGCTGCACTTCCTCCAGGACAGATTTGTTAGTACTTTTAGGGGATCATGGTACTCTTAGCATTCTTCTCCAACACCACAACTCAAAAGCATCAATTCTTCTTCAGTTTTCCTTGTTCATTGTCCAGCTCTCACATACATAAGAGGTGATTGAAAATACCATGGCTTGGGTTAGGCATGTGCACCTTAGTCTTCAAGGAGCCATCTTTGCTCTTCATCATTTGAAAGAGGTCTTTTGCAGAAGATTTGCCCAGTGCTATATGTCATCTGATATCTTGACTGTTAATTCCATGGGTGTTGATTATAGAACCAAATAATATGAAATCCTTGACAACTTCAAGCTTTTCTCCATTCATCATGAAGCTGTTTATTGGACCAGTTGTAAGGATTTTTGTTTTCTTAGTATTGAGATGTAATCCATATCACAGACTGTAGTCTTTAATCTTCATTATTAAGTGCTTCAAGTCATCCTCACTTTCAGCAAGCAAAGTTGTATCATCTGCATATTGCAGGTTGTTAATGACTCTTCCTCCAATCCTGATGCCACGTTCTTCTTCATATAATCCAGCTTCTTAGATTATTTGCTCAGTATAAAAATTGAGTAAGCTTGGTGAAAGGATACAACCCTGCCACATGCCCTTCTTGATTTTATACCATGTGGTATCCCCTTGTCCTGTTCGAACAACAGTCTCTTGAACTATGTACAGGTTCCTCATGAGTAGTACAATCAAGTGTTCGGGAATTCCCATTCTTTACAATGTTATCCATAATTTGTTATGATCCACACAATCAAATGCTTTTGCATAGTCAATAAAACATAAGTAAACATCTTTCTGGTATTCTTTGCTTTCAGCCAAGATACATCTAACATCAGCTATGATATCCTTCATCCTGTTCTGAATTCAGCTTGCATTTCTGGAAGTTCTCTGTCAATATACTGCTGCAATTGTTTTTTAATTATCTTCAGTAAGATTTTACTTGCACGTGATATTAATGATATTGTTTGATAACTTCCACATTCTGTGGGATCACCTTTCTTTGGAGTTGGTACAAATATGGATCTCTTCCAGTCAGTTGGCCAGGTAGCTGTCTTTCAAATCTCTTGGCATAACTGAGTAAGTGCCTCCAGTGGGGCATCCATTTGTTGAAACATCTCAATGGGTATTCTGTCAATTCCTGGAGCCTTGTTCTTTGCCAGTTCCTTCAGTGCGGCTTCAACTTCTTCCTTCAGTACCACTGGATCTTGATTATGTGCCACCTTCTGAAATGGATGAAGATTGACCAAGTCTTTTTGGTACAGTGACTCTGTGTTTTCTTTCCATCTTCTATTGATGTTTCCTGTATCATTCAATATATTGTCCATAGAATCTTTCAATATTACAATTGGAGGCTTAAATTTCTTCCTCAGTTCTTTCAGCTTGAGAAATGTTGAGCGTGTTCTTCCCTTTTGGTGTTCTAACTCCAGGTCTTTGCACATTTCATTATAATATTTGCCTTTGCCTTCTAGAGCTGCTGTTAGAAATCTTCTGTTCAGCTCTTTTATCTTGTCATTTTTTCCACTTGCTTTAGCTACTCTCTGCTCCAGGACAAGCTTCAGAGTCTCTTCTAATATCCATTTTGGCCTTTTTTCCTTTCTCATCTTTTTAATGACCCCTTGCTTTTTTCATGGATGATGTTCTTGATGTCATCCTACAATTTCTCTCGTTTTCCTTCATTGGTGTCCAATGCATCAAATCTGTTCTTTAGATGGCCTCTAAGTTCAGGAGGGATATATTCAAGGTAATATTTTGGCTCTCATGGACTTGTTTTAATTGTCTTCAACTTCAACTTGAACGTGTATATGAGCAGTTGATAGTCTGTTCCACAATCAGCTCCTGGCCTGGTTTTGGCTGAAGAGATTGAGCTTTTCCACTGCCTCTTGCCACAGATGTAGTCAATCAGATTACTGTGTGTTCCATCTGGTGAAGACCCCATGTATAACCATCGTCTGTGTTGTTGCAAAAAGATATTTGCATTAATAAGTCGCTGTTCTTACAAAATCCTACCATGAGATCTCCAGCACTATTTCTATCACCAAAGGCATAATTTCCAACTACTTGTGATTCTTCTTTGTTTCCAACTTTTGCATTCCAATCACCAGTGATAATCAACACATCTTTTATTATTATTATTATTATTGTGATTTGGGTGAAGATTTACAGAGCAAATTCACTTTCCATACAGCAGTTCACATATACTTTGTCTCATGACATTGACCACAGTTTACCACA
>NW_006922064.1:886905-892958 GCF_000298275.1 Orycteropus afer afer
CCTACTTTGTTTTTCTACCTCAATAGTGTTTTGCTTATCCAAGGTCTCTTTCCTTTCCATATAAAGTTAGTGATTGGTTTTTCCATATCCCTAAAGAATGCTGATGGGATCTGGATTGGGATTGCATTGAATGTATAGCATAATCAACACATCTTGATTGCATGTTCAGTCAGTTTCAGAGTGCAGAAATTGATAGAAATCTTCAATTTCCTCATCTATGGCTTTGGTGGTTGTTGCATAGATCTGAATAATAGTAGTATTAACTGTTCTCCCTTGGAGGCATATGGATATTATCCTATCACTGATAATATTGTACTTCAGGACAGATCTTGAAACAGTCTTTGTGATCATTCCTCTTCAATTTGTCATTCCCAACATAGTAGATCATATGGTTTTCTGATTTAAAAAGGCCAAAACCAGTCCATTTCAGCCCACTAATCCCTAGGATATTGATCTTTATGTGTTCCATTTCATTTTTGACAACTTCCAATTTTCCTACATTCATACTTCGTACATTTCACGTTCCAATTATTAATGGATGTTTTCATCTGTTCCTACTCATTTTGAGTCATGCCACATCAGCCATCCATATCATTAAAGTTGTCTCTACTCTGAGGAGTCAGCTCTTCCCCAGTCATATTTTGAGTACCTTCTGACCTGATGGACATCTTCTGGCACTATATTGGACAGTGTTTCAAGGGTATTCATAAATTTTTCCAGTAATATATCAGACATTGTTTCAGTACTATTCGTAAGATTTTCATTGGCCAATTGTTGGAGAGTCAAATGGCCTTTTCCTTCTTCCTTCTTCTTAGCCTGGAAGCTCAGTAAACCCTCTCCACTGTTGGTGACCCTGCTGGCATTTTGCAACACCAGTGTCATAGCCTCCAGTCTCACAGCAACACGTAAGCCACCATAGGATGACAAATCAACAGCCATTTCACCTCCCTTAATTCCTAACCACTCAGCACCCACCTCTCCAGGGCTAAGCCTTAAATAAACTTGACCCCAAAGCCCAGCCATGTAGCCCCAAGCCACATGCCTGCCTCCTCCTGGAGTGTCAGTGGAGTCTTACATGTTGCTATGATGCTGAAGAGGCTTCAGCAGAGCTTCCAGACTAGGATAGACTAAGAAGAAAGGCTTGGTGTTTTACTTCTGAAAATTGGCCAATGTAGACCCTATGAATCACAGTGGTTTGATCTGCAACTGATCATGGAGATGGCAAGGAACTAGATGCAGTTCCTTCTGTTGGACATGTGGTCCCCCTGAGTTGGGGGTCAACTCAATGGAAACTAACAACAACATATAATGTAACATTAAGTTCCACACAGAGTACCTTGTTAACCATGAATCAAGTGAAAATAAATGGTGTGGAAAAAGACTGCATTTTTAAAAATTCTTAGCTTATGAATGACAGATTAATAATCTAGTCATGAAGCAATCATAATTCAACGAACAGAACTGATTTTTTCCAGTACTCCATCTTATAAGCTGATTAAAAAGGTAATAGATTCAATAAAATTGGAGCTCAAAAACAAGATAACAGTATAAGAGGAGATGAAAAGCTACAGGAAAGACTGAGACTTAAAAAAAGAACTATATCATTACAGGTCTAATAAGAAAATTAGAAAGAAGAAGGAAATTACAAACCAAAATAAAAATTGAAATAACAGCATGGAAAGCATCTTGAAATACCTATGCAGAGAGAGGAAAAAACAAATCTACAAAAGGTTTAAAGCAAATTAAAAGAAATGGGTAAAGAGAAAGAGCAGATAAATTATATCCCTCATTAAAAGCTGGACAATGAATAAGGAAGACAGAAGAGTTGAGTCATGGTGTTGGCAAAGAATACACAAAGTACCCTAGACTTCTGGAAGAACTAACAAATCTGTCCTGGAAGGTGTGAAGCTAGAATGCTCATTGGAAGCGAGAATGGCCAGACTTTGCCTCATCTACTTTGATCATGTTGTCAGAAGGAACCATTCCCTGGAGAAAGATATCATGCATGGTGAAGTGGAAGGTCAATGAAAAAGAGGAAGGCCCTCAATGAAATGGATTGACACAGTGGATGCAATGATGGAGTCAGGTATAGCGAGGATTGTGAGACTGGAGTAGGACCAGGCAATGTTTTGTTCTGTTGTACTTAGGGTCGCTGTGAGTCAGAGCTGACTTCGTGACACCTAACAACAACAAAAACCACATCAATAAGAGTAGAATAGAAAAATTTTGTAGAAAAGTAACACAGAAAGTTTTCCTTAACTTTAGAAAAAAAATTAAAAATACACTTTTAAATATGAAAACAATGATAGAGAATAATCAATATAAACATGTCCTTTGAAAGATATAAATTAGAGTTCTTCAAGTATCTAGGCAAAAAAAAGCAAGTCAATGTCAAAGGAGAAAAATAATTATTTTGGCTTAAGACTTCTCAACAACAACAATCAAAAACATAAAGTAATGGGAAATGTCCACAAAAACCTGAAGGGGAAGAGAGCACAGTCTAATATAATAATGACCCACTAGTTACTCAAAGGGAGCTCTGGTTGCATAATGCCTAAAGTATTTGACTGCTAACCAGAAAGCTGGCAGTTCAAACCCTCCAGCCACTCCTCAGAAGGAAGAATGGGCAATCTACTTCCACAGATCTACTGCCTCAGAAACCCACAGAGGGGTCACTATGAGTTGGAAAATGACTCAATGGCAGTGAGTTTTTTTGTTTGTTCATTTGTTTTTAAGTTACTCAAATGGAGACCCTGGGTGGCACAAATGGTTAAGCACTGGACTACCTAACTGAAAGATTGGCTATTCAAATCCAGCAGAAGCATCTTGTAAAAAAAAAAAGGGGGGCTGGTAATCTGATTCTGAAAGGTCACAACCTTAAAAATGCTACTGAGTGCAGTTCTACTCTGTACACAAGGAGTCACCATCAGTCAGAATTGATTTGACGGGAACTGGTTTATTTGTTTTTAGTTACTTGAGTAGAAGAGCAATTGGCAGACATTTTCATGCACCCAAGACTATTAAACTTTCTTGAATATACTATTCCATGACAAGGAAAGAACCAAAGACAAAATTTGAGTATCAACAAGCTGCATTAAAAGAATTAAAAATTACCATTAAAATGAATAAAAAACTGAAACTGAAAGGCTAGAAGATGATTCTGAAATATAATACTGATTAAAAATTCCTAACAAATTAAAAATAATATAAATCAAAACCAGGAGGATCAAGTAAGAGAGATGGGACAAATGATTACTCTGTAAATCACGTTAAGTTTCACATAAAGGTCAGTCTTACGCTATCAATTAAATCATGTTATGTGATTGAGAGGAAAATATTCAAACTTTCTAATGGCTTTTCTTTTTTTTTTTTTATTAACATTAGAATAGTGTTAGGAACTAACACCTCTTCTTGAGAAGAAAGCTTTATTCTTTAACTGAAATCTATTGATTCCTGTAATTTCAATTCAATTTCTTTATTCGTTTAGTAACTTTTTGATAAAGTCCTAATAAATACATTTTACTTTAGAAAAGTACAATTTCATTGTTATTAAACACTCGTCACCACTCATCTGTCAGTTTGTCATACTGTGGTCACTTGCATGTTTCTGTGATCCTGGAACCCATTCCACTGATATTTCAATGAACAGCAGGGTCACCCAGGGTGAACAGCTTTCGCCAGACCTTCCAGACTAAGCCACACTAGGAATAAGGAAGAGATGGTCCACTTTCAAAAAAAATTAGCCACTGAAAACCTTAAGAATAGGAGTGAAAGATTGTCTGATACAGTGCTGGAACATGAGCCTCTCAGGTTGGAAGGCATTCAAAATACAACTGGAGAAGAACTGCCTTCTCAAAATAGAAGCAGCCTTAATGATGTGGATGGAGTATGTCTTTCAGGATCTTCATTTGCTTATGTGACACAACTCAAAATGAGAAGATAGAGCTGCAAACAACCATTAATGATTAGAATATGGAATATATGAACTATGAATCTAGAAAAGTAGGAAGTGGTCAAAAATGAAAAAGAACAGATAAATATCAATATCCTAGGCCTTAGTGAGCTAAAATGGACTGATACTGGCCATCATGAATTGGACAATCATATGGTCTACTATCGGGGAATGACAAATTGAAGAAGAATGATGTTTTATTCATCATCAATAAGAATATATCAAGATTTATCATGAAGTACAATGATGTCAGTGATAGGATAATATCCATATGCCTACAAGAAAGTCCATTTAATACAATAGTATTCAAATTTTTGCATCAATCACCAAAGCCAAAGGTGGTGAATTGAAGATTTCCACCAACTTCTGCTTTCTCAATTTGACCAAACATACAACCAAGATGTATTGATAATTACTGGTGATTTTAATGTGAAAGTTGGAAACAAAGAAGAATCAGAAAATATGGCCTTGGTGATAGCAACAATGCCTGATATCTCATGATAGAGTTTTGCATGACCAATGACGTATTCCTTTATAAACACCTCTTTTCAACAACATAAACAACAATTATACATATGAACCTTGTCAGATGGAATACACAGGAGTCAAATTGACTACTTCTATGGAAAAAAAAAAAGATGGAGAAGCTCAATATTATTAGTCAGAACAAAGCCAGATGTTGACTGTGAAACAGAATAGCAATTGTTCATACACAAGTTTAAATACCAGTAATATATCAGACAGTGTTTCACTGTTATTCATAGGTTTTCAGTAACCAGTTTTTCAAAAGTGGGTGGCCTAGTCCTTCTTCCCAGTCTGTCTTCATCTAGAAGTTCTGCTGCAATCTGTCCACTAGGGTGATCCTGCTGGTATATGAAATGCTGGTGGCATAACCTCCAGCCTCTCAGCAACACTTAAGTCAGCACAGTACGACAAATTGACAGATGAGTGGTGTTTCTGTTCTCCATAGGGTCACTATGAGTCAGAGCTGGCTCAACAGCACCTAACAACAACAATTTTAATTTAAGCTGAAGAAAATTAAAACAAGTCCATGGGAGCCAAAATATGACATTGAGTATATTCCACCTAAATTGAGAGACCATCTGAAAAATAGATTTGATTCATTAAATACCAATGACTGAAGACCAGATGAGTTGGGGGATGACTTCAAAAACTTCATAAGTGAAGAAAGCAAAATGTCATTAAAAAGACCAAAACGGATGTCAGAAGAGACTCTGAAACTTGCTCTTGAAAAGAGAGTAGCTAAAGCAAATGGAAGCAATGATGAAGTAAAAGAGCTGAACAGAAAATTCCAAAGGTCAGCTCAAAAAGACAAAGTATTCTATTAATATAGAATAATTAAAATATAATGATATAAACAAAAAAAGAATCCATACTTTTAGAAGATAATATAGAGATTAAATTTGGAGAAAATGGTAAAGATATGATTAGGATAATTTACTTAATGGTAGGATTTAAAAAAAAAAGAAGAAGAAAAGAAACACTGCCATGGAGTCAGTTATGACCATAGCTATCCTGTAGGATATAGGTTAAAGTAGAATTGCCCCATAGGGTTTGCAAGGCTGTAAATCTTTACAGAAGCAGACTGCTTCCTCTTCTGCAGAACATCCAGTAGGTTCAAACCACAAAAGTTTTGGTCAGCAGCTAAATATCTTAACCATTGTGCCACTAGAACTCAGATGATATGATTCAAAGGGGGTATTTCTGTATTGGTGGCAATGTTCTTGCCTTGATGGTATTTACTCAAGTATGACAAATCATCAAGATATACATTTATATGTGTGTTTTCTGTGTCTATTCTACTTACATTTAAAGAGTTAAGTAAAACAAAATTAAAAAATTTCTTTTAAAAAATATATTCTTCCTGACACCATACATTCATTTCCTTAATAGTAAAAACATATTTGGCTCATCTCAAAAGAAAGAAGCTTGATCTTTCTAGATTCCAAGATGGCAGAATAGACATAAAGTCTGCATAGGCCCTATTCAACAAAGAAAAGGGAAACCAATTAACACAGACACAGAAGATAATCCTGGACCCTGAGCCTTGAAGGGAAGGATATAGAAGTGGACTAAACCC
>NW_006922064.1:893723-894201 GCF_000298275.1 Orycteropus afer afer
ACATGGTGTGTTTTTTGTCTATATGCTTTTAGTTTTTTGATGGTTATTCGATGATAATTTTTGTCTAACTGAGTGGGAGACAGCAACAATCACCATAAGATACTACACCCACACCTCCTGCAACTTCACTTACTTAATGAGAGCCACTCCTCCACTTCACTTCTCCACTAACAGGCAGACAATAAAAAACCACAAAGAAGAGCCTGAATCACCCTTGGCTACTCTTCACAAACAGTTAACAGAGATCTTAATACAATACCACAATGTCTCAGAGACAACAGACCATCACAGTCCACACAAAGAAGCAAGATAAAGTGGTAGAAACAAGGGAGCAGGATACACACCCAGAACACATCTTTGAGGAAGAAGCAGCATTGGAACTTTCTGATAAGGAATTCAAAAGAATTATCTTTAGGTATCTTCAATGGATTGAGAGACAGACCAAAGAAAACACAGAAAAAACCTTAGAAGAATTTTG
>NW_006922064.1:898117-898649 GCF_000298275.1 Orycteropus afer afer
GCGGTTCAAACCCACCAGCCACTCCTCAGAAGGAAGGCTGGGCAATCTACTTCCGTAGTGATACTGCCTTGGCAACCCAAGGAGGGGTCACTATGAGTCGGGGCCGACTCAATGGCACATAAAAACAACAACAACAACATGAAGTGGGGAGTGTACCCAAAAACATATATAGGTTTGGCAGACAATGGTCCTATAACGTTATGTTTATGATCTGAATTCCCAGGTGTATAGTGGAGCTGACAAGGGGCAAGGTGGTAGTCACTGCTTGGGCACAGCCAGCTACCCAGAGGGACTGAGTAGTTGAACCTGTGGGTTTGGGACCATAGTTGCAGAGGACATCAAGCGATTGGCATAACATACTACACAAAACATTGTTCAACCTCCTACTGTGGCGGGTAGCGACTGGGATCTTAAAAGCTTGCAAGCTGCCATCTAGGTGCAACAATGGGTCTCTCCTCATCCAGAGCAAAGAAGAATGAAGAATACCAAAAATTCATGGAAACAATTAGTCCTAGCAACTGGTACACCATCT
>NW_006922064.1:899001-918286 GCF_000298275.1 Orycteropus afer afer
TGGAATTGAACCCATGCCTGTGGTTTCCACCCAAACAATAGAGAGGCATATGAATTGAACATTTACCTGAGGTAGATACACTCCTTGGAAAGAACAAGCATGAGAGAAAGAAGGGCTGCTTATGCACAGGGAGACAGATCAGGGGGCAGGAGTGCATGAAGGCATGGACACAGGGAAGAGGTAACTATCGGGAGGAGGTAGGAGTGGTCAATGTCATGAGACAAAGTGTATGTGAACTGCTGTATGGAAAGTGTATTTGCTCTGTAAATTTTCACCTAAATCACAATTTAAAAGAAAAGAAAGAAAGCAGCCTTAGTCCTCAGTAACTGCAACCAGTTTTATATCAAATATTTCATGTGCATTCTGCCATTATTTCACAATCCTGTTTCTATATTCTTCAGTTTATAGTCTAACTTGTAACATTAAACACACCATAAAAATATTTTGGGAAAGCAAGAGAAAAGGAAAATAAGTTAAATGTAAAAATATCTCCACTAAACCTCAAAGAGGAAAATACAGGTATATGCTACAGTTCTTATTTGAACAACTGGTCAAGAAGCTATAGTTCTTATTTCTGGTGTCTTTCTTCCACCATCCAATCCATGTCCTGTCTTCTTTCAGCTATTAGCCAACAAGTATCCAGTAGGCTTATCCAAATCTTCATTTTTGAGAACACTAAGCTAGAGATGAAAAGTCATTAATCTTCTTCCTGCAACTCATAAAGTTTTCAGTGGCCATTCCCACACACACACACCAGAAGTGGCCCTGACCAAGTACTCTCTTCTGGTATGTCTTAGTCTGTAAGCACTGCTCAAACCTATCCACCTTGGGATAACCTGCTGGTATTTGAAATATGGGGAAGAGAAGATTTCAAACAGCAGATGGAGAGGACAAAGTAAAGTATTATAAGGAAATATGCAAAGACTTGGAATTGGAAAATCAAAGAGGAAGAACATGTTTGGCATTTCTTAAGCTGAAAGAAATGAAGATATATGTCAAGTCTTGAGTTGTGCTATTGAATGATTCCATGGGGAAAATACTGAACATGAAGAAAGCATCAATAGAAGACGGAGGAACTACACAGTCACTGTACCAAAAAGAATTGGTTGACTTTCAGCCATCACAAATGGTAGCATACTATCAAGAACTGATGGTATTGAAAGAAGAATTCCAAGATGCACTGAGGAAATTGGTGGAAAACAATACTCCAGGAAGTGACAGAATACCCATTGACATGTTCCAACAAACAGACGCAACACTGGTTGTTGTTGTTGTTGTTGTTATGTGCCGTCGAGTTGGACCCGACTCATAGTGACCCCTTCTTGGGTTTCCAAGGCAGTATCACTATGGAAGTAGATTGCCCAACCTTCCTTCCAGGGCAACACTGGTGGCACTCACTAATTTATGCCAAGAAATTCAGAACACAGCTATCTAGCCAACCAAGTGAAAGAGATCCTATTTGTGCCCATTCCAAAGAAATGTGGTCCAACAGAATGTGGAAATTTTCAAACTGTATCCTTAATATCACATGCAAGTAAAATTTCGCTGAAGGTAATTCAAAAATGGTTGCAGCAGCACATTGACAAGGAACTACCAGAAATTCAAGCCAGATTAAGAAGAGGGCATGGAATGAGGTATATCATTGCTGAAAGCAAAAAATTCCAGAAAGATATTTGACTGTGTTTTATTGACCATGCAAAGGCATTCAACTGTATGGATGATAACAAATTACAGATAACATGGTGAAGAATGGGAATTCCATAATGCTTCATTGAGAAACCTGTACATAGACAAAGATATAGACATTTGACTAGAACAAGGGGTTACTGCATACTTAAAATCAGGAAAGGTATGCGGTAGAGCTGTATGTTTTAACCATTCTTATTCAATCTGTATGCTGAACAGATAATCTGAGAAGCTGGATTATATGAAGAGAGAAGATTATATGAAAAAACGTAGTATCGCGATTGGAGGAAAACTCATTAACAACCTATGATACTCAGATGACACAACCCTGCTTGCTGAAAGCAAAGAACACTTGAAAGATGAAGATAAAGGACTATAGCTTTCACTATGGGTTACACCTCAGCATAAAGAAAACAAAAATCCTTGCAATTGGCCCAATAGGCAACATCATGATAAATGGAGAAAAGTTTGAATTTGTCAAGAATTTCATTTTACTTGGATCTACAATCAACTCCCATGAAAACAGCAGTCAAGAAATCAACCCACATATTATAAGCAAATCTGCTGCAAAAGACTTCTTTTTAGTGTGGAAGAGCAAAGACGTCACTTTGAAGATTCAGGTTCACCTGACTCAAACCATTGTCTTTTCAATAGTGTTATAGGCATGTGAAAGCTGGACAATGAATAAAGAAGACCACAGAATAATTGATGCATTTGAATTGTGGTCCTGGGGAAGAACATTCAATGTGCCATGGAATGCTGGCAGAATAAACAAAACTGTCTTGGAGGAAGTACAGCCAGAATATTCCCTAGAAGCAAGAATGGCCAGATTTCATCTCTTATATTTGGGTCATGTTGTGAGGAGGGACCAAACCCTGGGCAAGGATATGCTTGGTAAAGCAAAGTTTCAGTGAAAAAGGGGAAGACCCCCAATGAGATGGATTGACACAGTTGCTACGATGATATGCTCAAGTATAGCAAGGATTTTGAGGATGGCACAGGACCCAACATTTCACTCTATTGTACACAGGGTCAGAACTGACTCAAATGCATCTAATAACAACAGTCTTTATCTGTCTTTTAGCATTCATAGGAGGCATTCTAGAGGGTATCTTAGATTCTATTCATATCATTCTCTGCCCTCCTTGTAAGAAATAAAATTCTATATCTCCCTGGCAGTCAGAATTCATTAATCTAATCTACACTGTAATTCTTTTATTGTCTTGTTGTTGTTAGGTGCTGTTGAGTCAGCTTAGACTCATAGAGACCCCATGTACAACAGAATGAAACACTGCCCAGTCCTGTGCCAGTGTCACAATACTTGCTACAACTGAGCACATCATTGCAGCCATGCCTTGAGGATCTTCCCCTTTTTCACTGACCCTTCACTTTATGAAGAATGGTATCCTTCTCCAGGGAATGGGTCCTTCTGACAACATGACCAAAGTAGTTGAGACTAAGTCTGGCCATTCTTGCTTCCAAGGAGCATTCCAGCTGCACTTTTACCAGGATAGATTTGTTAGCTCTCTGGCAGTCCATGGTAATTTCAGTATTTGTCACCAACACAATTCAAAGGCATCAACTCTTCTTTGGTCTTCCTTATTCATTGTCCAATTTTCACGTGCATGTGAGGTGATTGAAAATACTATGGTTTGGGTTAGGCACACCTTAGTCTTCAAAGTGACATGTTTGCTCCTCAGCACTTTAAAGAGGTTATTTGCAGCAGATTTTCCCAGTGCTATATGTCTTCTGATTTCTTGATTGCTGCTTCCATTGATCCTGACTGTGGAACCAAACAATATGAAATCTTTGAAAACTTCACTCTTTTCTCCATTTATCTTGATGTTGCTTGTTGGACCAGTTGTGAGGATTTTCATTTTCTTTATGTTGAGGCATAATCTATAATGCAGACTGTAGTCTTTAATCTTTATGAGTAAGTGCTTCAAGTCATCTTCACTTTCAGCAAGCAAGGTTGTGTCATCTGCATATTGCAGGTTGTTAATGAATCTTCCTCCAATCCTGATGCTGTGTTCTTCTTCCTCTTGTCCAGTTTCTATGCTTATTTCCTCGGCACACAGATTGAATAAGTATGGTGAAAGGATATAACCCTGCCGCATGCCCTTCTTGATTTAAAACCATGCAGTATCCCCTAGCTCTGTTTTAATGACAGCCTCCTCGTCCATGTACACATTCTTCATGAGCACAATTAAGTGTTCTGAAATTGCCATTCTTCTCAATGCTATCCATAATTTGTTATGATCCACACAATAGAATGCTTTTGTACAGTCAATAAGACACATGTAAATGTGTTTCTGGTATTCTTTGCTTTCAGTCAAGATCCATCTGATATCAGCAGTGATATTCCTTGTTCCATGTTTTCTAAAATCAGCTTGCATTTCTGGAAGTTTCCTGTCAATATACTGCTGCAACCATTTTTTAATTATCTTCAGCAAGATTTTACTTGTGCATATTAATGATATTGTTTAATAATTTCCACATTCTGTTGGATCACTTTTCTTTGGAATGGGTACAAATATGGATCTCTTTAAGTCAATTGGCCAGGTAGCTGTCTTCCAAAATTCTTGGCATAGATGAGTAAACGTCATCAGTGCAGCATCCATTTGTTGAAATATCTCAATGGATATTGCTTCAATTCCTGGAATACTGTTTTTCACCAATTCCTTCAGTGCAGCTTCAACTTCTTCCTTTAATACTATTGGTTCTTGATCATATGCCACCTGAAATGGATGAACATCAACCAATTCTTTTTTGTACAGAGACTCTGTGTATTCTTTCCATCTTCTTTTGGTGTTTCCCACATTATTTAATATTTTGCCCATAGAGTCTTTCAATATTGCAACATGAGGCTTGAATTATTTCTTCAGTTCCTTCAGCTTGAGAAATGCCAGGTATGTTCTTCCTTTTTGGTTTTCTAACTCCAGGTCTTTGCACATTTCATTATAATTGACTTTGTCTTCTCAAGCTACTCTTTGAAATCTTCAGTTCAGTTCTTTTATCTTGTAATTTCTTGCATTTGCTTTAGCTACTCTCCATTCAAGAGCAAGTTTCAGAGTCTCTTCTGACATCCATTTTGGTCTTTTCCTCCTTTCCTGTCTTTTTAATGACCTTTTGCTTTCTTCATGTATGATGTCCTTGATATCATCCCACAATTCCTCTGGTTTTCAGTCATTGGTGTTCAATGAGTCACATCTATTGTTTAGATGGTCTCTAAATTCAGGAGAGATAATCAAGATCATAATTTGGCTCTTGTGGACTTGTTTTAATTGCCTTCCTCTTCAACTTAAACTTGTATAAGAACATTTGATTATCTGCTCCACAGTCAGCTCCTAGACTGTTTTGGCTGAAGTTATTGAGCTTCTCCATCATCTCTTTCCACAGATGTAATCATTCTGTAATCTAATGGCACAAGGAGCCCAAAATTCCAGGTGCTAGCATAAGTTTCTTATTAAAAAAATCTTTACCATATCCCCTGGTTTAAACATGTCTCACTTGGATACTAAGATGCCTAGACCAGAAGTATCCAAAGTTATGGAAGCAGGAAGCAAAATCTTTGTAATTGAATCATTTAATATAATACTTAGAAGTATCACTCATATTTCACATTCTGTTCCTATACCATTTATTCTGACTAAAGGAGAAAAAGCATTATTATCAGTCATTTGATGTAAACATCTCTTAAAACCTGTATGGAAGCAGCTTAGTCTCTTGAGGGTTTATCTCCTAACCTGTGCTTTAATATCACAATACTTTCAAATTTCATGAGCATCATCCTCTTGTCTTACTTTTTTTGAAGTGGGTTCCTTTGTCAAAGAAGTGTTATTTGAACTAACTTGATGAAAATTCCATGTCAGTTATCATGCTTTCAGCTGCAATTAACAGAAGACCCAATGCCCCCACCACCCTTCCCTCCCCCCCCAAAAAAAAAAAAAAACTGATGGAAATAGAAAGGACATTTATTTTCTCATTTAACAATAAGTTAGTAGGAAAGTTTGCTGCAAGATTGTTTAATTCAACGGCTCAACAAAGCTCTCTCTCTTTGACATTTAGCTCCCCTTATGGTCAAAAGCCATATTCATATTCAGGAAAGAAAAACTCTTTGTGCTTCTCCTGATAATACAGTAAACTTATCAAGAACATCTCCTCCATAGACTTCCTGGCTCATTTTATTGGCTAGAATGTTGTTATCTGTCAATTTATAGCAAAATATGATGCAATGCAAAGAACAAGAGTCAGATTTCCAGGTTCGGGTCCCAGCTCCACCATTTCCTCACCTGTAAAGCATCCAGACACAGGAGGCATGAGAGGAGCGGGGGCCAAGACAGACCTGCGGGAACCATGGTAAGGGTGGGCAGATAGGCCAGGTACCCAGATGCAGGAGGAGGGGAGGAGCTGGGGCTGAGACAGAGCCACAGGAACCCCAGTAAGGGCAAGCAGATAGGCCAGGCATCAAGACTTGGGAGGCAGGAGAGGAGCCAGGCCAAGACAGAGCTACAGAATCCAGGTAAAGGGAGGGAGACAGGCCACACACCCAAGAGGCAGGAAGAGGGGCAAAAGCAGGGATGATAGAGCAGCAGGATCCAGGTAAAGGGAAGGCGGAGAGGTTTCAACAGCTAAGGAAGACAAATTTGTCTGTCAGTTTATCACACTGTGGTGGTTTGCATGTTGCTGTGAAACTTGAGGTTGTGCCACTGGTGTCTCAAATGCCAGCAGGGTTAGACATGGTGCACAGGTTTCAATGCAGCTTACAGACCGAGACAGACTAGGAAGAAGGAAGAGGCCATCCACTTCTCAAAGAATTGGCCAGGGAAAATTTTATAAATAGAGAGAAACACTGTCTGATACATTACTGCACAACTATATGAATAACCCAGAAACATTGTCCATTACAGTTCCAGAAGACCAGCCC
This sequence comes from Orycteropus afer afer, assembly GCF_000298275.1. Taxonomy (NCBI): domain Eukaryota; kingdom Metazoa; phylum Chordata; class Mammalia; order Tubulidentata; family Orycteropodidae; genus Orycteropus; species Orycteropus afer. The sequence continues at coordinate 905,615 of NW_006922064.1, forward strand.
CTCAGGTCGGAAGGCACTCAAAATATGAGTGGGAAAGAGTTGCATCATCAGACCAGAACCAACCTTACTGATATGGATAAAGTAAAGCTTTCAAGACTTCCATTTGCTGATGTGACATGACTGACATGACTCAAATTGAGGAGAAACAGCTGCAAACATCCATTAATAATCAGAACATGGAATGTATGAAGTATGAATCTAGGAAAATTGGAAGCTGTCAAAAATTAAATGGAATGCATGAATATTGATATCCTAGGCATTACTGAGCTGAAATGGACCAGTTTTGGCCATTTTGAATCAGAGGACCACATAATCTACTATGCCAGGAATGACAGTTTGAAGAGGAATGGCGTGGCACTCATCATCAAAGGATGTTTCAAGATCTGTTCTGAAGTACAATGCTGTCCATTATAGGATAATATCTACACACCTACAAGGAAGACCAGTTAATACTACTATTATTCAAATTTACACACCAACCACCAAACCCAAAGATTAAGAAATTGAAGATTTTTATCAAATTCTGCAGTTTGAAATTGACTGAACATGCAATCAATATGGGTTAATTATCACCAGTGACTAGAATGCAAAAGTTGGAAGCAAAGAAGAATTACTAGTAGTTGGAAAAATTGGCCTTGGTGACAGAAATAATGCTGGTGATCGCATGATAGAATTTTGCAAGACCAACTTACCCATTGCAAATACCTTTTTTCAACAACACAAATGGCAGCTATACACATTGACATCACCAGAAGGAGTACATAGGAATCAGATTGACTACATCTGTGGCAAGAGGCGATGGAAAAGCTCAATATCTTCAGCCAAACAAGGCCAGGAGCTGATTGCAGAACAGACCATCAACTGCCAATATGCAAATTTAATTTGAAGTTGAAGACAATTAAAACAAGTTCATGAGAGCCACAATATGATTTTGAATATACCCCTCCTGAATTTAGAGACAATCTAAAGAATAGATTTGACACATTGAACACCAATGACCAAAAACCAGAAGAATTGTGGAATGACATCAAGAACATCATCCATGAAGAAAGCAAGAGGTCATTAAAAAGACAAGAAAGGAAGAAAAGACCAAATGGATCTCAGAAGAGACTCCGAATATTGCCTGTGAGTAGAGAGTAGCTAAAGCAAAAGGAAAAAAATGACAAAATAAAAGAGCTGAACAGAAGGTTTCAAAGAGCAGCTTGAGCAGATAAAGCCAATTACTATAACGAAATGTGCAAAGACCTGGAGTTAGAAAAACAAAAGGGAAGAACACACTCAGCATTTCTAAATCTGAAAGAACTGAGGAAAAAATTTAAGCCTCCAATTGCAATATTGAAAGATTCTATAGGCAAAATATTGAATGTTGCAGGAAGCATCAAAAGAACATGGAAGGAATACACAGAGTCACTGTACCAAAAAACTGGTCTATCTTCATCCATTTCAGGAGGGAGCATATAATCAAGAACCAGTGGTACTGAAGGAAGAAGTTGAAGCTGCACTGAAGGAATTGGCAAAGAGCAAGGCTCCAGGAATTGACGGAATACCCACTGAGATGTTTCAACAAATGGATGCCCCACTGGAGGCACTTACTCAGTTATGACAAGAGATTTGGAGGCCAGCTACCTGGACAACTGACTGGAAGAGATCCATGTTTTTATCCATTCCAAAGAAAGGTGATCCCACAGAATGTGGAAATTATCAAACAATATCATTAATATCATATGCAAGTAAAATCTTACTGAAGATAATTCAGAAATAGTTACAGCAATATATTGACAGAGAACTTCCAGAAATGCAAGCTGGATTCAGAAGAGGATGCAGAATAAAGCATATCATTGCTGATGTCAGATGGATCTTGGCTCAAAGCAAAGAATACCAGAAAGATGTTTACATATGTTTTATTGACTATGCAAAAATATTGGATTGTGTGGGTCATAACAAATTATGGAAGGAATTCCAGAACACTTAATTGTACTCATGGAGAAACCTGTACATAGACTAAGAGGCTGTCATTCGAGCAGAACAAGGGGATACTACATGCTTTAAAAGCAAGAAGGGACTGAGTCAGAGTTGTATCCTTTCATCATACTTATTTAATCTACACACTGAGCAAATAAAACAGGAAGCTGGACTATATGAAGAAGAATGTGGCATCATAATTGGAGGAAGAATCATTAACAATCTGCAATATGCTGATGACACAACTTTGCTTGCTGAAAGTGTGAATGACTTAAAGCACTTACTGATGAAGATTGAAGAATACAGTGTGCAGTATGGACTACATCTCAATATAAAGAAAACAAAAATCCTCACAACTAGACCTATAAGCAGCATCATAATAAATGGAGAAAGTATTGAAGTTGTCAAAGACTTCATATTGTTTGGTTCTATAATTGATGCCAATGGAAGCAGCAGTCAGGACCTTAGACAACATATAGCACTTGGCAAGTCAGCTGCAAAGGACCTCTTTCAAGTGCTGAGGAGCAAAAATGTCTCCCTGATGACTCAGGTGAGCCATGATATTTTCAATCCTCTCATATGCATGTGAGAGCTGGACAATGAATAAGGAAGATGGAAGAAAAATTGATGCTTTTGACTTGTGGTGCTGGCAAAGAATGCTGAGAGTACCATGGGCTACTAAAAGATCTAAAAAATCTGTCCTGGAGGAAGTGCAGCCAGAATGCTCCTTGAAGGCGAGAATGGCCAGACTTCATCTCACCTACTTTGTTCATATTGTTACAAGGCACCATTTCCTGGAGAAGGATGTCATACTTGGTAAGGTGGACAGTCAACAAAGGAGGTGAAAACCCACAACAAGATGGATTGACACAGTGGCTGCGGCAATGGGCTCAAGTATAGCAAGGATTGTGGAGCTGGCATGGGACCAGCCAGTGTTTCATACTTCTGTGCATAGGGTAGCTATGAGTCAGAAATGACTGGATGGCACCTAACAACAACAACAACAAACCATAATAGAAATCATAGTAAAGCACTTAGATTTGTCCAGGCACATAATAAGCACAAAGTAAATATTCACCAATACGGTTATCAAAAGGTTCATTTTTACTCTTATTTCCAAACTACTCTTTGCAAGGAAAATGGAATTACCATGTTATAGAACTTAGTAAGATTCTCTCTCTAGCCCAAGCCCAGCTTCAGCCTTTTCTGAGGAAAATGACTGACTGATGCCTGCACAAACCTGGGTTCCAATAGCAAGGGAAGAGGTCACATCTGGTACAACTCTTTTATCATTTATTGGGCAAAACTTTAAAAGCAATCATACTACAATACCTATCTCTGTTATTTGCTTGAATGTGTAAATTATTTTATCTTCAATGTTAGAACAGGGAGGTTAGTGCTAATAAAGTTTTAGGATGAAATGTCAGAGAAGCACACACATATCACTTCACATAGTCCACACTCTCAAGGGATGTGTGCAGTGTCATATTACTCAATAAGCAAGGTAAACATGGGCTTAGTTGTCTTATGTACTAAGCCATAGTGAACAATTTCACATTTTTTCACCACATCAAAATTCTCCTTCTAGGTATGACTGACATCTGTGTCTCCTCCATTCCCAAAGCACTTCCCTACAGAATCATACTTCTTTTCAAATTTACAGTCTCTGACAGGGACAGAGTACCCAATAAGCAAGGTAAGCACAAGATTACTTGTGCTTACTTACTAATCTGTAGTGAACAGGCTTATTTGTTCTTACTTAGACAGTTTCATCTGTTTTTTTGCCAAACCCATATGAAATTGTTATTACAGATTAGTAAGTTCTGATGGTGTAGTGGTTAAAACATTTGGCTTCTAATGGCAACCTTGTAGTCAGCAGTTCAAACCCACCAGCCACTCCACAGAAGAAAGGTGAGAAGTCTTCTTCCATAAAGATTTACAGCCTTGGAAGCCCTATGGGGCAGTTCTATTCTGTCCTATAGGCCACTATGAGTCAGAATGAATTTGATGGCAGTGAGTTTGATTTTAGTTTTTGAGGTCACATTCATGTAGTGAATAACAATAGGCTGATAAATGTTCTCGTGTTTTAGATTATTGTATAAATTCATTTAAATCACTGTAATATTGTGGCAGATTTAACACAAATAAAAAATCTATCCAAAGTTTTATTTACTGGACGCACAGGGAAAGAGTCTAAATCCATTTGAGTTTTCCTCTGTATTATCTCTCTTGCTTCATTATATGCTGCTATATGCTGCAATTCCTAATTATTTAGTTCAAGCAAAATGTTGATAAATATGTTAGTAAATGTCAATAACAATAAACTCATATTTATTAAGTTCTTGCTATGTGTCAATCTCTATGCTGTTTTGTTGCTCTTAGGTGCCATTAAGTTTGTTTTGACTCATAGTGACTCTATGTACAATTGAATGAAACACTGCCAGGTCTTGCACCATCCTCACAACCATTGCAATGCTTGAGCACATAGTTCCAGACATTGTGTCAATAATTTTCATTAAGGGCCCCCTTTTTCACTGATCCTCTACTTTGCAAGCATGATCTCCTTCTTCAGCTTCTCCAGGGACTGGCCCCCACTGATAATGTGACCAAAGTATGAGAGGCAAAGTCTAGCCATTGGCACTTCTAAGGTGCTGTACTTTCTCCAACACAGATTTGTTCATTCTTCAAGCAGCCCATGGAACATTCAATATTCTTTGTCAACACATAATTCAAATGCATCACTTCTTTTGCAGTCTTCCTTATTCACTGTTCAGTTTCCACATGCATATGTAGCAATTGAAAAAACAATGGCTTGAGTCAGGTGTACCTTAGTCTTCAAAGTAATATCTTTGCTCTTTAACACTTTAAAGAGGTCTTTTGCAGCAGATTTGCCAAAGGCAATATGTGGTTTGATTCTTTGCTACATCCATGGGCATTGGTTGTGGATCTAAGTAAAATGAAATCCTTAACAACTTCAATCTTCTCTTCATTTACCATGATGTTGTTTATTGGTCCAGTTAAAAGGATTTTTGTTTTCTTTATGTTTAGATGTAATCCATACCAAAGGCTGTAGTCTTTGATCTTCATCAACAAGTGCTTCAACTCTTCTTTGTTTTCAGCAAGCAGGGTTGTGTCATCTGCTTATCACAGGTTACTAATTTTCCAGAAGTCCTCCTATCAATCTCATCCCCACTGTTGGAGCCACCATTACAGCTCTTCATGAAAAAGAGGTGAGTGAGACAGTTTTTGAGGGAGCCCTTCCAAGAAGGATCTAGAAGTGGAGGGAGGATCTAGAAAGAGGCAGACACAGGGGAGATTGTTGCTGCTACTCATCTCCACTCAAGTGCCCTAGACCAAGTCTTGCAGTGGGAAGAATACTGGGAGGTAATTTGGGGTTTGGAGTCTGCAGCAAGAAGCTGATTACCTCCTCTTCCTCCACAGCCTGGGCTACTGAGCTCCTCTTCTGAGTAGCTGTTAGTCTGCATGCTCTTGGCCTAAGATTATAAACCTTCCAAGACCAGCAGGGTGTCCTCGTTTACATAGAGTCTTCCTTGGCCTGCAGGGTGGTACCTGGAGGCTGAGGCTATAAAAGGGGCAGCTGAGGGGGGCATGGGCAGCATCTCCATTCACTGTGTTGACCTCCACTCTTGCCAGTTGCCTAAGCCCCAGAGCTACCAACTATATCTCTAAACTAGCCACTGGGCCCTAGTTCATTTGAGCACCAGTACTGAAGGCAGAGCCTCAGGGTGCAGAGCACAGTGGTGTCAGGGCATAACTGTTCCAAGGGTCCGAGCTCAGGGCCCCTTCTACATCAACCTCCTTTCATAATGCCAATTTTGCATAAGACCTAGTCTTTGGAAACTAACCAAGTCAATAAGTGAGGAGTTGGTATACAATCTAATATAAGAGCACTGTTTGGATCTTCCTACAAGTTCCCACTCAGTTCCCAAAGAGGAATCTGTTAGCAGACACATTGCTTGCTTTTAGTGTGATCTCTGAGAGCGCTGAAAATCTTTCTAAATAAATCTTGGCATCTCTTGCTCTACAGTTTTAGCAAGTTAATTACTCTTCCATAAGATGTGATTTCCTCAGATTCAGTGAGCTGACATTGCTTCATGTTAATTTATTCAAGGCTGAACAGTTCCATTGATTAGACAACTCAGCAGCACCAGGTCTCAGTGCTTTCCAGAGTTCCTCTGTTTGAATTTCAGAGTAAATGACAGAGAAGTGAAGCCAGTATGTCTTCTGCTAATGCCTTTGTGGAAAGTTCAATAGCCCTTTAAGAGTCTTGTTAGTATAATGTATTGTTTTTGTGTAGTACTGTGAATATGATCCCCTTAATAAGGTTCAGAGATGCAAAAGCTTAGGTGAAAAAGTTTAACTATGTGGCACAACTTAGAATGTTTCAGGATATGGGTTCTGTGTATAATACACTATTCTATTATTTAAGAGTTTTCTATCAAAAGTGGCATTTTGAAGAATGATGATAGTGTGGTATCTACATAGCAACTGACAGAAGAAAAGTGCTAAAATGAATTACTGACATGAGCTGCAAACAGAGTGATATAATATACTAAAGAAAACTATAGAGCAGGACAAAGCACAGAAGAGCTGAAAAAGATGAGATGGCTATTAACTAATAAATAGTCCAACTTGCCACATTAACTTTCATACGGTGACCTTATTGCTTAGCTCTTCACTTGAGTATGTGAGCTTCTTTTATCTAAGGTTATGCCTGAATATATTTTTGAAGAATGCAAAGAGCTTCAACATACCACTACATAAATTATCCCTAGGGTTTTTGATTTAAAGTGTTCTCAACAGAACAGATAATTTACTCAGGAAGAAGTCCAAAGAAGCAATGGCTTTGTGGGACTCTAATATTAATATTCCATTTTCTGTAGTTTACAGTAATTTTTGTTTGTTCCCCTCCACTGCCCCAAACCTTCTTTAAAAAATGTTATTCTCATCAGCCTTAGCTGGTGAAGCTTTAGAGGAATAAAGAAAGTAGGAAATTGATGTCCAGTGATAGTAAAAGGAGGAGAAGTAAGGATGAGGGAAACTCCAAGAATTCAATAGAAGAAATCAGGACAAGTAATGCCAGGAAAATGTAATCCCTCAAGAATACTCTGAGTTACTCAGGATTACTAAATTTTCTACAATACAAAGGATGAGCCATTCTATCGAGGTATTTAAGGAAAAGAGATTTGAGAAATGTAGAGGGCTTCGAGTCACTCAAGTAACAATTAGTTTAGATGAGTGTATTGTGTACCAATTTCAGATCATACATTCTTCAATTATTTTATTTTATAACTGAACTTATTTGCAAGTTTGTGTTTTGTGGTACAAGATTCATTCTTACAGCTTTCCAAGTGGATATGAATTCCAAGTGGATGTGCAAAGGCCATGAGATAGAAAACCACCTGGTCTTGGTCACTCTCACTTCATGCTATCTACTAATGTTGTTGTTGTTGTTATGTGCCATCGAGTTGGCCCTGACTCATAGTGACCCCTCCTTGGGTTTCCGAGGCAGTATCACTACAGAAGTAGGTTGCCCAAGCTTCCTTCTGAGGAGTGGCTGGTGGGTTTGAACCACCAGCCTTCTGGTCAGCAGTTAAGTGCCTTAGGCACTATGCTACCAGAGCTCCTTGAGGAAGGCTTATTCTCTCTGGGCCTCTTTTATGGGTCAGGGAGAAAATTCAATGCTGCTGCAGTAGGCCCTTCTATCTGGCCCTCTAAGTTGTATACTTTAGAGCTCACTCTAAATGTAATACTGTTTCTTTCCCCACATCAAGATCTGCAGGGCCTCTGTGAGACCAGCCATGGGATGCACTCATATGTATTATGTGCCTTTTGTGATGTAGGGACTCTTGTTGCCCCCAACCCTGGAGAGGGAGAGAAAGATGTAGATAGGATGTCTTGTTCTTATATTATCAACCTAGATTTTTGCAACACTTTTGCAAAAAGTCAACACTTTTGAAACTCAAAAGCCTTTCTCTGCTTTTCTATGGTACTAGGACTTCTCTGAAACAAGGAAAGATAACTAGCTGAAAAGACAGAAGGATTGGAGGGGAGAAACACAAGGAACTAAGACATGCTAATGTTTTTTTAAATTTTAAAACTTTCACCTGGTGGCAGTGGTGGTACTGTAGAGGAATTCTTGCCTTCCATGTGAGAGACTCAGGTTTGACTTATGGCCAAAGCATCTCAAGTGCAGCCACCATTTATCTGCCAGTGAAGGCTTGCATGTTGCTACGATGCTGAACAGGTTTCTGTGGGGCTTCCAGATTAAGATAGACTAGAAAGAAAGGACAGATCATTTACTTCCACAATTTAGCCAATGAAAATCCTATGGATTACAATGGTCCAATCTCATCGTGCGCAGGATGACCAGGAGTAGGGGACTAACTCACCTGCAGCTAGCAACAACAATATATAAAGAAAATATAGTTATCCAGCCACTCCTCGGAAGGAAGGTTGGGCAATCTACTTCCGTAGTGATATTGCCTCAGAAACCCAAGGAGGGGTCTCTATGAGTCGGGTCCGACTCGACAGCACATAACAACAACAACAACAACAACAACATCCATTTAATGGATAGTTTGTCTCACAATGTAGAAGGTACCTATCACTCACTGGAAGTCTTCAACTTCTTCCATGCATATTCGAAATAGCAAATTCCCATAAAATAATCTGTTGATTGTATCTGATGGCCTTGTTAACTCTCTGATATACAAATTTTCCTTGCTGGAGCATTCTATCTTCTAAGTATTTAACAAAATTCTTTAAACATATTAATTCCTGTGTAAGTTAGAAATGAAATTATTTTGCTAAAGTTAATATCATTTATTCATTCAAATCTTTATTGAATATCTACTCTGTGCAATATCCGAGGTGCTGGAGAAACAGCAGTAAACAAAACAGAGTCCCTGTCTGTTGTTGTTGTGTGCCAGAGAGAAGATTCTGACTCATATCGCCCTATATCACAGAGTAAAACTGCCCCATAGGTTTTCCTAGGCTGTAAATCTTTATGGGAGCAGATCGATCACCAGGTCTTTGTTTCTCACAGAGCCACTGGTGGATTCAAATTTCTGACTTTTTATTTAGCAGCCAAGTTCTTTAACCAATTGCACCACCAGGACACCTTCCCTGTCCATTAGAGGGACACATTTCAATGAAAGGAACAAACAATACAAAAATAGATAATTAAATACTCAGGGTTTCAGATGGTGATGACTGCTTCGGAAAAAAACAGAGAATGTCAAGGGTAAGTGATCCAGGAGGGTTGGAGAATATGGTTGCACTTTTATTTAGAGTGGTAAGGTAAGGCCTCACTAAGAAGGGAATATTTGAACACATCTCCAAAGAGAATTACAAGGAAAAGCTAAGGTTCTGAAGTGAGAATATGCTTAGCATGCTCAAGGAACAGCAGAGAAGTTAGAGTGGCTGAAGCCGAGTGTACTAGGTCAGACCAGTGGAAGAGGAGGTCAGTGAGACACCTAGAGTTAGAATCTATGAGTCTTGTAGGCAGCTGCAGGACTGACTTTTCCTCTGAGGCTAATGGAAGCCATGGTAGCATTTTGAGCAGAGAAGTGACATAATTTGACTTGGTATTAGCAGGATGTCTGTAACCACCATATAAAGAATAAGCAGTAGTAGGGTAAGGGTAGGAAGATAGAGACTTTGCCAGAGACAAACAGCCAGGTAGTGGTGGCTGGTTTCAGAGTAACCACAGTAGCAGCAATGAGACAAAGTTGGATTCAAGATATATTCTGAAGGTAGTGCAGACAGAATTAGCTGTTAGATACAAACAATTTGGGCATCTTGGCTTCATGCATGTGTAATTGCACCTTCTTCTCATCTAGTCCACTTCCTTACCTAATCACAGCTAACCTCTTACTTCACTAGGGGAATTTTCAATTCACACCAATTAAAGGCTGCTATATTTTAAGCAGGGAGCTCTGGTAGCATAGTGCCTAAGGCACTTGACTGCTAATCAGAAGGCTGGCGGTTCAAACCGACCAGCCACTCCTCAGAAGGAAGTTTGGGCAATCTACTTCCTTAGTAATACTGCCTTGGAAACCCAAGGAGGGGTCGCCATGAGTTGGTCCAACTTGACAGCACATAACAACAACAACAACATTTTATTAAGAGAACCTTCACAATGTTCCTGACAACAACATGCTAAATATTTCCCTCACCTCCTTTTCTATCTACACCTTGTGAGATTTAATTGCTTCTTACTTCCCACAGAGATATTAGAGGAGTTACAGCATTCTCCAAAAGAATGCTCTGAAGAGCATTCCTCTCCAAGAAATGATAGGGCGGGATGTCTTTCTAAGAAAGGTAGAACCTGCAACTGACTCTTAATTCTTTTTGGTAATAAAATTCCTGATCTATGCAATGCCATTTTTTGTTTCTCAAAGCTACATGTTAACAAAAGGTCACAAGCTGGCTCCAGTTCCCTGTGTACTTTGCAAGGTAATAAAGTTCTGAAAAGAAAAGCTTACTTTAAAGGTCAAAACACAAAGTCTATTTTTCCTGACTATAAAATACTGAACATTTCCTTAGATTCATGGTCCATGTCTTAGCAGCCTAAATGATATCAACATTCCTTTAAATTAATGAGGACTTTCAAATATTAAAGAATTTGGAGGAAAAAAAAAAACCAAAGCTAACTATGCAAGAAGACACTAAAAGCCCTTATAACTCAACAATTTCTAAAGCTTACTTATGTCCATCATTCCATTTTATAGAAACATACTCACACATGAAACCAAACACATTCTACATGATTTGCTTAATAAAGATGCCAAAATCTTTAAGATTTTCCAACAAAGTTGACTCTGAACTTGAATAAACTGTATTTTAGTATTAAAAATAAATTTTCAGGGAAGTGAGGACAAGACAACTAACAGTTAGCAGTTAGTCCTGCTAACACACTTTGCCAATCCTGCTACAACAAAGACTCAGAAAAACCGAGTGAAACTGATACAAATAATGATCAAGGAACTCTGGGTATCACATGAAAGGATAAACAATTAGATTGAGCACTGACTGAAAAAGGAGGCGTGAAGCTAGTGACTAGGAAAAGAAGCCAAGACTGGCCTAAGTGTGGCCGTTTTAAGCAAAGAAGCATCAGACACAAACGAGGAGGAAAAAACAACCTCACAGAATTCAAATGGCAATATAAAAACAGTGCAGACAGATAAGGACGAATTCAAGGTGAACAGAAGAAGTGTGGAAACTCGGAGAGAAAACAGGGAAACAGGTGAGTTTTATAGTGGTACAGGAAGCTGCAGAGTGAAGAGGAAGCCAGAGAAAAAGAATGAAGTAATTTACCACTAGTACACACTAGTACTTTGAGCTGATGACCTATTTGAGGGGAAAAGTCATTGTTGGGGCAATTGGAGAAGATAAACTCATAACTGCCTTCCACTGACTGAATCTGGTCAAGAGCTGGATAAATGGTTATGTGTGCCCAGAAGGGTACCAGACCCACAGCACTGAATCACGACTGGAGACCTGCACTCTCCACATTGACAAACACACACATTTCTGCCCCCACTAACGCCATGACTAGGGAAGCTCTGCCCTCACTCACCCTGGCTACCTCCACAGTACCCCAGCTACTCCCAAAATCCTCGCCTCCAGCAGACAGAGCCAAGAGCTCTGAAACTTGCCAACCCAGTGCCTGGAACTGACAGATCTTTTGCACCCCTATTGAAGGTACACCTTTGCAGACTTCTCTCTTAGCAGTGCCCACTCGCACCTCCTACCTCTGCAAGCACACATTCCAGTGGTTCAGTTGTGCCCTGCAGTCTGTTCCCAGGGCTCTAGCTTACCACAACTAGAAAAAGAAAAACTCCTTTGCTATTTTCCCTTTTTCTCCTTGTCTTTCTCACTTCTTATTTTTTTCTTTTTCCCAAAATTTCTTTTTTATTTGTTCATTTCACCCTCTTCCTCTTCTTCTTTTCTCTGTAGCAATTTTTTTAATTCATCTTTTTCTTTTAATTTTTTTTTTTTTTTTTTTTTTGCTTCTATTTTTTATGTTCTCTTCTTCTTCTCCTTGGTCTTTTGTTTTTCTGTCCTATCAAATGGGAGAAGAACATTAACTCTCTATTAGACAGCCACATGTACTGCACTGACCACCTCAACCAGAGGGAGAACATTTCTAACACTTCTGCACTATTCGATCAATGACAGATGGTGGACAATACCAGCCTAGACCACCCACAACTCCTCCACACCCACATTCCAAGCAGCTATTCCACTAACCCAGAGAAATCTGGGGAGAGCACCAGAGCTGCCAAGCTAACAATGAAAGAAGACAGCCTGCCCCATACATCTGGATATATTGAAAAAAGCAAAACAGAACACCAGAGTGAAACAAAATGACACATAATCAAAAAATAAAGACAATAACTTCAAAATGCCTCAGAGAAAACAGAAAATTTCAATTCAAACAAAGAAACCCATAAGATAGTGGAAGCAAGTGACTAAAATAACCAACTTCAAACCAAACTCAGTACTTTCAAGTCAGATCCAACTCAGAGCAACCCTTTCTTGGGTTTCCGAGGTGGTATCACTATGGAAGTAGATTGCCCAGTCTTCCTTCCTTCCAAGGAGTTGCTGGTGGGTTTGAACTGCCAGTCTTCTGGTTAGCAGTGAAATGCCTTAGGCACTACGATATCAGAGCTGCCAACTAAA
>NW_006922064.1:918911-928861 GCF_000298275.1 Orycteropus afer afer
ACCATGGAGTTGATTGCCAGTCTCATCATGGGGAATAACTACCACCAGCTGCCCAGCCACTCAACCAGGCCCAGCCAAGTTGACATAAAAACATAACCACCACAACTCCACCCCTTGTCAACTTGGCATCTGTACAGATTTCCTCACTGGGTAGCTCCAGTCCCCTAGTTCCTGAGTGGCGACTTCACCTCCTTGGCCTGGCAGCCCCATTCCTCTCCCTCTTGGGCATGGCAGCCCCACCCCCTCACTCTTGGACAGCAGCTATGGCTCCATCCCACTGGCTCACATGAACGAGCAGCCCCACACTCCAGAACCAAGTTGGTGAATGCCTGGGTCTTTGAAACCTAGGGGGCTGTGATCATTCCACCCCCAAAGGCCATGGTCCTACCCTTAAGGCTGAGGCAGCCCTGCTTCCATTTCCTTGGTCTCTCTGCTTCTGCTGATTAATGCCCGAGGGCAACCCACTCCAATGGAAATCTTTCTGCCCAAAGGACACTTGGCTTTCTTGCTTCGTGGGCTGGCCAACCTGCTTCTCCATTTTATGCTGGTCTTCTGGAGGAGACCTGGGGCTGCTCAGTATGGTGAAAGGATACAAGCCTGACACACTCCCTTCCTGATTTTAAAGTATGCAGTATCCCTTTATTCTGTTCAAACGACAGCCTCTTGGTCTATATACATGTTACTGATGAGTATAATTAAGTGTTCTGGAATTCCCATTCTTCTTAATGTTACCCATAATTTGTTATGATCCACACAATCAAATGATTTTGCATAGTCAATAAAACACAAGTAAACATCTTTCTGGTATTCTTTGCTTTCAGCCAGGATCCATCTGACGTCAGCAATGATATTCCACATTCCATATCCTCTTTTGAAACCAGTTTGCATTTCTGGAAGCTCTCTGTAAATGTACTACCAAAAAATATCAGAAGATTGTTGAAGACTTGTTAGTAGAAAACTTCCCTAATGTCATGAAAGAGAAAAAGATGTCTATTCCAGAAGCTCAACAAACCACATACAGAATAGACCTCAAGAAAAAGTCACCAGGGCAAATTACAAACTTTCCAAAACCAAAGACAAGGAAAGAAACTTGGCAGTAGCTTTGGAAAAACTAAAAAACTTTTGGAAAAACAAAAAGCAGTCAATAATACTAAGCTCTGATTTGTCAGATGAAACCATGCAGGCAAGAAGGCAGTGGAATGACATATGTAAAACCCTTGAAGGAAAAGAATTGCCAAATAAGAATTATACATCCTGAAAATCTGTCCCTCAAATATGATGGTGATATTAGGATATTTCCAGATAAACAGAAATTTTTTAAATTTGTAAAAACCAGACCAATTTTACAAGAAATGCTAAAGGGAGTACTTCCATAGAAAATCAAACACAAAGATAACTTGACCACAAGACACAGGACAACACCACCCAGACACCAATTCAGAAAAAGAATTCTTAAAACTAATCTAAGCTTTACAAAATGGAAAATAGACAACCAGAGGAGTCAATCTGTAAATGACACCAACTATAAATCAAATAAACTCACAGCCATTGATTTGGATCCAACTCATAGCCATCCCTCCTTCAGTTTCCAAGGCAGTATCACTACAGAAGTAGATTGCCCAATCTTCCTTCTAAGGAGTGGCTGTGGGTTTGAACCACCAGCCTTCTGGTTAGCAGTCAAATGCCTTAGGCACTACATCATCAGAGCTCCTACAAATCAGAGGGAATAAATATTATAATTACAAAACTTCCAAATGGAGAGGAAGTCAGGATAATATCAATATAAAACTTATTGTACCAAACTTAGGGAGAAAAGAACATACTACAGGATAACCACAACGAAAATTAATAAGCTTTCTAACCAAAATAGGAAAGAAGAAAATCACAAGGACTTAATAAACACAGAATCAGCAATGAAGAAAAGGGAAAGAAAATTTGATAATAAAATGAACTCAGCACAGAAAAATATTTGGAAGAAAAAGATCATCAATCTCACAACAAAAACAATAAAGAATGACACCAGCAAATGCATACTTATCAATAATTACACTGAATGTGAATGGATTAAATATGCCAGTCAAGACAGAGTAGTACAAAGCATAAGAAAACAAGACCTATCAATATGCTGCCTACAAGAGACTCATCTTAGACACAAAAATAAAAATAAATTGAAAATCTAGGGGTGGATGGCTATCAATACCAACCACTCAGAGAGGGATCAAAACCAGAGATTGTGGATAGTGTGGAAGAAAAAATATCCACAAACACACACTGTTCACAAAAATTATTGCAAAAACACAAAAATGACCAGAATTACTGGTGGGCTAGAGACTGGTGGAACCCCCAAGACTATGGCCCTGGGTTACGCTTTGGGCCTAGAAATAGGCTCACTTCCATGGATTGGCTCTCAGCCTAACAGTAGAAAAACCTACATGCAGAACACCTACCCCAGGGTGACGCACCCATCTACTGTATGGAGATGCACCCCTTAGAGCAATCAGCCATGAGACACCAGAGGGGCAGCATTTTCACATCGAGTGAAAGCTGGACAGACAGGAATGCATAGTTAATAAGGGCACAGAGAGGAGGTAGTCATAGGGACATAAGGGAAAGAGAGTTTTTTATGGTCAGGGATGTTAATTGGGGCATGAAATCAAAAATGAATGAACTGTTGAATGTAAAACAAGTTTGCTTTGTAAATTTGCACCTAAAGCACAATGAAGAAAAAAAAAAAAATCTAGGGCTGGAAAAATATATATCCAGCTAAAGGCAACCAAAAAATCAAGGGTGGCAATATAATTTCTGATAAAATATGCTTCCAGAAAAAAACAACCATAAGGGACAAGGACAGCCATAAGGATAAAAGGGTCAATTCCCCAAGAGGACATAACCATAATAAACATTTATGCACCCAAGAGCTCCATAATACATAAATCAAATATTAACTGAACTGAAAGGAGAAATAGACAACAATACAATAGTATTAGCAGACATTAACATACCACTTTTGAAGGACAGACAATTAGAAATAAACTCAACAAAGATACAGAAGCTCTCAACAGTAAAATCAACCAACTTGACCTCATAGATATATAGAACAGTCCACTCAACAAAACTCCAATACACATTCTTTCCCAGTGCACATGGATCATTCTCCAGTATAGATCATATGTTAGGCCACAAAACAAGTCTCAATAAACTTAAAACACTGCTATACTACAAAGAGAAGCTCTGGTGGCATAATGCTTAAGATACTTGACTGCTAACCAGAAGGCTAGCAGTTCAAAACCACCAGCCACTCCTCAGAAGATTGGGTAATCTACTTCCATAGTGATACTACCTCAGAAACCCAAGGAGGGATCACTGTAAGTCAGTTCTGACTCAAAGGCAGTGAGTTTTTGTTGTTGTTGTTGTTGTTTTGATACTACAAAAGCATCTTTTCAGATCATGATACTATAAAATTAGAAGTAAATAATAAAAAGATCAGGGAAAAAATTAAATACATGGAAACTGAATAAGACCTTGCTTGAAACTACAGGGTAACAGAAGAAATAAAATGTGAAATAAAAAATTCCTAGAAATAAGTGAGAATGAAAATACTACATACCAACACCTCTGAGACACAACAAAAGAACTCAAGTCAATTTATAGCAATAAATGCATATATCAAAAAACAAGAGGGAACCAAAATCAATATCTTACCCAACAACTCCAAGAATCAGAAAAAAAAAAAAAAGCAACAAAAGAAAGCTACAGCCTCCAGAAGAAAGGAAATAACAAAGATTACAGTAGAAATAAATGAAACAGAAAGAAAATAGACAAAATCAGTAAGATTAGAAATAGGTTCTTAGAAAATACTAACAAAATTGACAAATGACTGACAAATTTAACTAAGGAAAAGAAAGAGAAGATGCAAATAACATGAATAAGAAATGAAATGAGTGATGCCAAAACAGAATAATAAAAATAAAAAAGATAATAACAGAATACTATGAAGAACTGGGAGCTATGGTAGCACAGTGCCTAAGACATTTGACTGCTAACCAAAAGGCTGGCAAGTCAAACCCACCAGCCACTCCTCAGAAGGAAGATTGGGCAATCTACTTCCATAGAGATACTACTTCAGAAACCCAAAGAGGGGTCACTATGAGTCAGAATCAACTTGACAGCAGTGAGTTTGTTTTGTTTTGTTTTGTTTTGTTTTGTTTTGTTTTGTTTTGTTTTGTTTATGAAGAACCGTACTCCAAAAAATTTAAAAACCTAGAAGAAATGGACAAATTTCTAGAAACATAAGACCTACCTATACTAATACAGACTGAGACAGAAAAGTTGAACATAATTACAACAAAAGAAGAAATTGAACAGTTCATAAAAATAAAAAACTACCAAAAAAAAGAGTCTTGGCCTAGACAGCTTCAATGGAGAATTCTACCAAACATTCAGAGAAGACCTGACACCAATCCTACTCAAACTATTCCAGGACATAGAAAAAGATGGAATACTCTCAACTTCATTTTATGAAGCAAGCATAACTGCACAACCCTGATACCAAAATCTGACAGAGACATCACTCAAAAGGAAAATATAGACCGATATATTATGAACATAAATGCAAAAATCATCAACAAAAATCCTAGTCAACAGATTTCAATAACATATCAAAAAAATAATATATCATGATCAAATGGGATTAATACCAGGTATGCAAGGATGATTTAACATTAGAAAAACAATCCACCTAATTCATCACAGAGGGAAAGAAACACGTGATCATTTCAATCAATGCAGAAAAGGCATTTGATAAAATAAAACATCCATTCCTAATAAAAACTCTCAGCAAAATAGGAATAGAAGTGAAGCTCCTCAACATAATAAAGGGCATACACCAACAGCCAATATTATTCTCAATGGAGATAGACTGAAAGCATTCTCTTTGTGTTTGTAAACAGGAACCAGACAAAGATGCCCTCTATCAGCACTTTTATTCAAAATTGTATTAGAAGTCCAAGCCAGGACAGTAAGGCAAGAAAGAGAAATAAAAGGCAACAAAATTGAAAAAGAAGAAGTAAAACTATCTCTATTTGCAGATGATATGATCTTATACATAGAAAATCCAATAGACACAACAAGAAAATTACTGGAACTAATTGAAAGATTCAGAATAGTGGCAGGATACAAGATCAACATACAAAAATCACCTGGATTCCTGTATGTCAAAAAAAGAGAGAGATTTGAAATAGGAAATAATGGAAAACAATATCATTTACAATAGCTACCAAAAAGGTAAAATACTTATGGATAAATTTTACCAGGGATATAAAATCTTATACAAAGAAAACTACAATACACTACTGTAAGAAACTATAAGAGACCTACATAAATGGAAGAAGATACCATGGTCATGGATTGGAAGACAGAACATTGTGAAAATGCCAATAATACCCAAAGCATTCTATAGATTCAATGGAATCCCAATCCAGATTCCACTAACATTCTTTAAGAACATGGACAAAAATCATTAAACTTATATGGAAAGGAAAGAGACTTTGGATAAGCAAAGCACTACTTAAAAAGAGCAAAGTAGGAGGTCTCACATACCCCAAACTCAAAACCTACTATACCATGAGGGTAGTCAAAATAGCCTGGCATTTGTGCAATGACAGGCACATAAACTAGTGGAGCAGAATTGAGAAGCCAGAAATAGATCCATTCACCTATGGACAGCTTATCCACAAAGGGCCAAAATCCAACAAATGGGACAGAGATAGTCTCTTTTAGAAATGGACCTGGCAAAATTGGATATCCATTTGCAAAAACTGCAACAAGATCTATGTCTTACACCATACACTAAAACAAACTCAAGATGGATCAAAGATCTAAATGTTTAACACTATAAATTCATCAAATAAAAAAAAAAAGGAGCAAACCTAGTGGCCCTAATTTATTAAACAAAAACCAATAATGCACAAATAGCAGACAATAAACTACATGACAGACACTTTACAAAAACTGAATCCTAAGGTGTTTCAAATGACTTCTCCAAAGGAGTAAAAAGAGAACCTACAGATTGGGAAAAAATATTTGCTAAGGACATATCTGACAAGGGACTTCTCTCTATAAAATTTATAGAAAACATCAACACTTCAATATCAAAAAGACATCAACCTAATTTAAAAATAGGCAATAGACATAAATACTAACTTCGTCAAAGAAGTTACTCAGACAACCAACAAACACATGAAGAAATTATAATGATCATTAGACATAGATGGGGTTAGGTCCCATCAAGTCAGCTCCAAATTGTAGTGACCCTAGGTACAACACAACAAAACATGGCCTAGTGCTGTACCATCCTCACCATTCTATTTGGTATTCTTGAGCCTATTGTTGCAACCACAGTGACAATCCATCTCACTGAGGGTCTTCCCCTTTTTAACTGACCCTCTACTTTACCAAGCATGATATCCTTCTCCAGGGACTGATCCTTTCTGACCACATAACCAAATTAGGTGAGACAAAGTCTAGCCATTCTCACTCCCAAGGAACATGCCAGCTGTACTTCTTTCAAGGTACACTTCTTCCAAGAAAATACCAGTCTGTGGTATTTTCAGTACTCTTGGCCAATACCACATTTTAAAAGCATCAACTCTTCTTCAAACTTTCTTACTCACTGTGAAGCTTTCATGTGCATATGAGATGATTGAAAATACCATGGCTTGGGTTAGACACACCTTAGCCATCAAAGTGATACCTTTGCTTCTTAACACTTTAAAGAGAGTGTTTGCAGGAGATTTGCCCAGTGCATTATGACATTTGATTTCTTGACTGCTGCATCCATGCTGGTGATTTTGGCCCCACCCCCAAGAGGCAGGAAAGTAGGGGAAAGAGAAGCCAGAGAGGATAAGAGAGCAGAGTAGTGCCAGGGACCCATGTAAGGGGAGGTATCCAGGCCCTACCCCCAAGAAGTAGGAAAGCAGGGGAAAGAGAAGCCAGAAAGGACAACAGAACAGAGCAGCACCAGGCATCCAGGTAAAGAGAGGTACCCAGGCCCCACCCCCAAGAAGCAGGACAATGGAGGAAAGAGAAGCCAGGGGGACAACAGAGCAGAGCCGTGGCAGGGATCCAGATAAGGAGAGGGCAAAGAGGTTTCAAACAGCTAAGGGAGACAAACTTGTCTGTCAGTTTGTCGTACTGTGGTGGCTTGCACATTGCTGTCAGACTTGAGACTGTACCACCAGTGTTTCAAGTGCCAGCAGAGTTGCACATAGTGCACAGGTTTCAATGGAGCTTACAGACTGAGAAAGACAAGGAAGAAGGAAAAGGCCATCTACTTCTCAAAGAATTGGCCAGGGAAAACCTTATGAATAGCAGAAAAACACTGATACATTACTGTGCAACTTTATGTATAGCCCAAAAACATTGTCTGATAAAATGCAGGAGGATGAGCCCCTTGGGTCGGAAGACTCTCAAAATACAACTGGGAAAGAGCTGCTTCATCAGAACCTTACTGATATGGACAAAGTAAAGCTTTTGCGACTTCCATTTGCTGATGTGACATAACTCAAACTGAGGACAAACAGCTGCAAACATCCATTAATAATCAGAATATAGAATGTATTAAGTATGCATCTAGGAAAATTGGAAGTTGTCAAACATGAAATGGAATGCATAACAATTGCTATCCTAGGCACTAGTGAGCTGAAATGGACTGGTTTGGGATTTTGAATCTACATGATCTACTATCCTGGGAACAACAATTTGAAGAGGAATGGCATGGCATTCATCATCACAAAGGATGTTTCAAGATCTGTCCTTAAGTACAATGCTGTCAGTGATAGGATAATATCCATATGCCATCAAGGAAGACTCATTAATATGACTATTACTCAAATTTATGCACCAAACACCAAAACCAATGATGAGGAAATTGAGAATTTTTATCAATTCTGCAGTCTGAAATTGTCCAAATGTGCAATAAGGATAAGTTAATTATCACTGGTGACTGGAATGCAAAATTTGGAAACTAAGAAGAATCACTGGTAGCTGGATAATTTGGCCTTGGTGACAGAAATAATGCTGGAGATCATATGATAGAATTTTGCAAGACCAATGACTTATTCATTGCAAATACCTTCTTTCAAGAACACAAACAGTGGCTATACACATGGACTTCGCCAGATGGAGTACACAGGAATCAGATTGACTACATCTGTGGCAAGAAGCAATGGAAAAACTCAGTATCTTCACCCAAAACAAGGCCAGGAGCTGATTGTGGAAGAGACCATCAACTGCTCATATACAAGTTCAACCTGAAGTTGAAGACAATTAAAACAAGTCCACGAGAGCCAAAATATGATCTTCAATATATCCCTCCTGAATTTAGAGACCATCTAAAGAATAGATTTTGATACATTGAACATCAATGACAGAAAACCAGAAGAATTGTGGGATGACACCAAGAACATCATCCATGAAGAAAGCAAGAGGTCATTAAAGAGATGAGAAAAGAAGAAAAGAGCAGAATGGATGTCAGAAGAGACTCCAAAACTTACCCTTGAGTGAAGAGTAAGCAAAGGGAAGAAATGACAAAATAAAAGAGCTGAACAGAATATTTCAAAGAGCAGCTCAAGCAGACAAAGCCAATTACTATAATGAAATATGCAAAGACCTGGAGTTAGTGTGAGGCCTGAGTCCTAAGGAATGTGAGGCCTGAGTCCTAATGCCTCCAGGTAATTCTTTAACCAGGAGTCTTTAGCGCCGGGAATTCCAGCACGTCCCCCACGCCTCAGGGCTTTATCTCCCCTCCAGGTAGTTATTCTCTAACCAGGAGTCTTTAACGCCGGGGATTCCAGCACGTCCCCCACACCTCAGAGCTTTACCTGGCTCCAGCATGTCCCCCACGCCTCAGGGCTTTACCTCAAACCCCCTCCCCTCCTTCTCTACCCCCTAGCAACAACCAATCATTTGTACCCCTTTGCCTTGGTGTTACTCCACCCTATATTTTTCTATAAAAATAGGAGAGCACGGGGTCTTTTGCCCAAGCCTCTGTGTCAGTATAAGCTGAGACCCTAGCTCGAGCTAGCTAATAAACTTTCCTTTTGCTTTTGCGTTATCGTGTCAGTGGTAGCTTCCTCGCACTGACACTTCTTTCAAGACCTGAGTCCAACATTTGGTGCATTGGCCGGGAAAGGAATAGTTTGGAACGGGTGAAGTTGCCTGTGATAGAGGAAAGTTCAGGGGCCGGCAGGACCAGAATACGTCCTTTGCATAAGGATACTGGTCCATCAGGAAAGGTTGGAAAGTTCAGGAGCTGGCAGGACCAGAATACGTCCTTTCCGTAAGGATACTGGTCCATCAGGAAAGGTTGGAAAACCGGCGGACACGCCGGATTGGGAAACTGGCTGACACGCCGGAGGGGTTGGGGAAGGAGACCTTCCCCAGCCAACAGGCAGGCTGTGGGTGCTTTTTGGTAAGAGCAGCCCCCTTCAGGGGAGGGGCAGAGGCACCTCCAATCAGTGGTACTGGAACGAGATCTCTTCTGGGTGTTAGATATTTGTGTTGTCTGCTTTGGTGTCTCTTGTTGTGTGGCCACTTGTCTTTTATTTGTTCTGTGTTTTCTCAAAAGAGGTTGAAATGGGACAGGGACAGACTACCCCTCTGTCCCTGATGGTTGAACATTTTTCAGAGTTTAAAACCAGAGGATCTAATTTGTCTGTGATAATTAAGAAAAATAAACTAATAACTTTTTGCTATTCAGAATGGCCCTCTCTTAAGGTAGGAGGGCCTCCGGAAGGCTCATTGGATGGAAAGGTGATTGCAGCCGTATTCGACCGAGTCCAAATGCCAGGTCCCCATGGGCACCCGGACCAATTTCCTTACATTTTAGTGTGGCAAGATATGGTGACTAACCCTCCCCCATGGCTAAAACCTTTTCTTCCGAATCTCTCTGT
>NW_006922064.1:929667-930797 GCF_000298275.1 Orycteropus afer afer
ATGGACCCGCAAGCCGATGAGAGTAGAGCAGCAGTGGTCCTATCTTTTGTAAACCAAGCAGCCCCTGATATCAGAAGAAAGCTTCAGAAGATAGATAGATTAGGTGAGCAGACCCTACAATACTTAATGAAAGTAGCAGAAAAGGTGTATAATGCTATAGAAACCCCAGAAGAAACGGAGGAAAGAATACGAAGGGTGGAACGAGAATTTCAGGCTAAAGAGAATAAACAAAATCAGAAGGAGTTAGCAAAGATTTTCTTTGCTGGAGATTGGGGAGACATAGAGAGAGGGAGAGGAAGGAGACCAGACCAACATGACAGGCCCCACCGAGACCCACCCCTGGCCCCGAACCAATGCACATTTTGCAAAGGGACTGGACACTGGAAGAATGAATGCCCAAAGAAAGAGAACAAAAAATATGAAAAGCCTGCTCCTGTTAGAACGTTGGTGACAGGCGAGGACAGTGACTAGGGAAGATGGGACTCAGAACCCCTCCCTGAGTCTTGGGTAACCTTGAAAGTGGAGGGGAAGCCAGTAGAGTTCCTGGTAGATACAGGGGTTCAGTACTCCATCCTCAACAAAAAGGAGGGAAAGATTTCTTCAAAAACTAGCCTGGTCCAGGGGGCAACAGGGGCAAAGCGGTATCATTGGACAACACAGCGACAAGTGAACCTGGGAACTAAACAGGTGTCCCATTCATTCTTAGTTGTACCTGACTGTCCTGCACCACTGTTAGGAAGAGACTTATTGTCCAAAGCTCAAGCACATATATCTTCCATAAAAATGGTGTCCAGGTTACCGATGGGGAAGGCTTTCCTCTGCAGGTTCTAACAATTGCCTTACATGATGAATACCGCTTGTATAAAGGTGTAGAAGACCAACGTACAGGCTTAACAGATATGGCTCCGTGGCTGGAAGAGTTTCCCCAAGCCTGGGCAGAGACTGGAAGAATTGGATTGGCAAAACACCGACCGCCCATCATTGTGGACTTAAAACCCTCTGCCATACCAGTAAGAGTCTGACAGTATCCCATGCCCAGGGAAGTGTGGGAAGGCATACAACCCCATATCCAGCGGCTATTATGGGAAGGGGTACTAAAGAGGTGCCAGTCTGCATGGAATACACCTCTC
>NW_006922064.1:933292-934253 GCF_000298275.1 Orycteropus afer afer
TGGGTAACCCTCCTTCCCTTTGTGCTCTACCGGGCTAGGAATATCCCGTACATGCTGAATCTGACCCCATTTGAAATAATGTATGGGACGCCACCCCCTATTATTTCCAACCTGGAAAAATGTCCCGATGAGTTGTCAAAAGATTTAATCTTGGGGATGAAAACTCTCCAAATAATTCAGAAGGAATTATGGTCCAAACTCCGAGCCATATATGAAGGTCCTCTTAGTGAACAGGGAATTGACCATGGAATTGAACCAGAAGACTGGGTGCGGGTAAAGAAGCACCAGCAAAAAACACTGGAACCGAGATGGAGGGGACCTTATGTTGTTGTTCTTGTAACCCCTACTGCCCTAAAGGTAGACAGAATCAGTGCCTGGATACATCACTCTCATGTCAGGAAAGCTAACTTGCTGGAACAGCAGTCCGCACGAACAAACTGGAGAGCACGTTCAGATCCTGAAAACCCATTGAAGGTCAGATTGACTCGAGACAATGAGGACTGAAACTTTCATCTTTGCCTTAAGCCTCTGCCGTCTCAGAACCAGCATGACTAATCATCAACCTTTCACAGTTACTTGGTGAATTCACGATGGACGAACCCATGAAACTTTGAACTCTACTAACTCTACCACCCCCCTTAATGTATGGTGGCCTGATTTGTTTTTTTTCCCTTGGAAAAGCTACAGAATGTGGGTGGGCCAAATGCCATATCATATCTATGGGTTTTTATACTTGCCCGGGGTATAAAAGAAATATCTGGCAATGTGGGGGGCCCCCTCAATACTACTGCAAAAGTTGGAGCTGTGTAACTTCTAATGATGGGGACTGGAAGTGGGAGGTGAATGCCAATGATTACATAAAATTCTCCTTTGCCGACAGCCCAGCCAGATGTACAGACCAAACTTCAAATGGAGAAAGGGACGAGCAGATAAAAGTTACATTCACTGAACAAGGAAAAAA